>NC_080078.1:56787528-57129463 GCF_949987535.1 Balaenoptera acutorostrata
TGGATGATTATGTGGTATGTGAATTATATCTCAATAAATCTGTAAAAATACAAAAAAGAGAAGAAGAAAGAAAAGTGACCAAAGAGGCTATGGATGACCCCTAGGCATTCCCCATCCAGGCCCCCTCTCCTGCCTGATGTCTGTCTGTCTGTCAGCCCCTCCAGGATCCCAGGGTCCATCCATCTGACAGGCAGCTGGTAACACTGACAGGCAGCAGTTGGCCATTCAGTTGGTCAGGTGGGCTGCATGGCTCAGCCAATCAGGATCATCCAGCATTTGGTTCCTTGGAGACCGAATCAGTTAAAGTGACAAAGCCTCCATCAGATTCCTCAGTGAGTCAGGACTATTTGTTGGTCTAGGCTCAGTCAGGAGTGTAGTTGAGGAATATCTGTGGCTAGAGAGGCAGTGGAAGGTGAGGCAGTGCAGGGACAGAGTGGGAGCATGCCCTGGGCCCAAAGAAGGGCAGACACCCGGCTGCGTGTGGGCAGGCAGAGGAGCTTCCAGGAAGGAGAGTCCCCATCTGCCTGGTAAGAGGTGACAGCACACAGCAGGGATGGGGCAGGATGAGTGCCCCTCCCAGAGCAGGCTGTCTCCCAGGGCTGGACTCCCTCCTGTAACCTGAAGGAGGACAGGCCTCCTTTGGAGCAGGCTGGGGATAGGCTGGGACCTGGGAAGAAGTGGGAGGAGGAGTTCTGGGCACGGGGATTAGGACAGGATCCTGGGATCTGAGCTGTTGGGGTCAAGAGGGGGCTGCCTGGCCCCTGGAGAATGAGAAGAGCACCCACCATGGTTGCTGTTGGGGATCACTGTCTGAACCTTGATTTTGGTTTTACCAGATTCCTCCTGGTGGGCACAGGTAAAGGTGCCACAGGAGCTGTGGCCTGAATGAGGCGGGACCCCTGGTGCTGAGTGCAAATTCAGCCTTAAGTGCCCATCCTGTTGTTCTCCTTGGAGAGCGGGCTGCAGGGACCTGAGTACACCTGGACTGCATCTGAGTTCTGTCATGACCACAGGGCCAACCTGTGCAAGTGATGTCACCTCTTTGTGCTTCTGTTTCCTCATATTTAAATGCCAGGAACAGTCCCTCCCTCGGGGGATCACATGCATTCAGGACAGTCCCGTTCTGAGCAGCCAAACCTCATCCTCCTGTAGGGGCTGCCCCAGGGCAGGGACACCCTCGGGGCCCCAAGGCTGGTGTGTGGTGCCCAGGAGGACACCGCCTCTTCCCTGAGAGCCCGAGACACCACGTCACTGCAGCCCCCGGGAGTCTGGTAAGACGATGGGTAGACCCTCAGGCAGGTCACCCAGGGCTGCTTCCTGCTCCTCTCCTGGCTGTCAGCCAGACACCCGGTTCTGGTTTGTTTTTGCCAGAGAAAGACACATAATATAGAAAACACTGTCACTTTGGTCGTTTCTTTCAACTGAAAGAAAAACAGACCCAGTTGGTTTTTCCAACTCCAGGAACTCCAGTGACCAGAGAGGCCAGGTTGCAGAATCTCTAGGTTAAGAATTAAGTCTGAAGATGTGGGAAGGAGATGAAGGTGACATTGGGGCCAAGATCTGCATCCTAGATGCCTTTGTCCCCTCATCCCAGCCACCCAACTGATCTGAGGTAAAGACAGGGCCCGAATGAGCTGGCCCGGCTCTTGGAATGGCTTCCATGGTCCACACAGAGGGGAAGGGAACCAGCTCTGGGTTAGACTGCTGGGTTCCAACACCAGCTCCCCCATTAGAGACCCCCGGGCCTGGGGCATTCATATCCCTTCTCTGTGCTTCCATTTCCTCATCTGTAAAGCGGGAGAGATGACAGTGTTTCTGCGTGGGAGTAAGACGAGGATCTGGAGTTAGTCAATGGAACAGGCTTAGAGCACTCCCGGGCCCTGGGAAGCACCCCACGCATGTCAGCAGATGATGTAAAGGAAGGAAGCAGGCACAGAGCATCTGTGAGCAGGGCAGACGCATGTCACTCAGCGGTGATGTGGGAGCCATCCCTGGACATGGAGCTACTGGCCTCTGTCCTCTGGGCGGAAAGATGGCGTGTGGAACGTCTTGGGGCAGAGGGTGAGCGGAGGGAGAACAGCCACAGGCAGGCTGGTGGGCCCCTTGGACAGTGGGCACGGTAGGCACAGTCCAGGGCCACAGAACTTAAAGGGCCCACAAGGATGGTTTCCTGAGCTGATGAGAAGAATCAGCTGGGCACTCAGCTAAGAGGTGGTTCGCTGAGCCTGTGCCCACAAACCACAGACACGTGCACACGTGCACGCCGATAGCAGACACACCGAGACACGGCCACAATCAGGCACACCCCTGCTCTCCTCCCTGCAGCCCAAGAGCAGAAGGAGGCCACTGGAGTGGCTGACGTGTTCCCCTGGGATGAGGACAGGGGACCAGTGCCCTCTCCCAGCACCTCTCAGATCTGTATAGACTGGGACAGAGGTGCAACTCCACATCTGCTGAAAGGCCACTCCTGCCATCTAGGGGCCAATTTTCCCACATGAAATACCTGATTTCTGCCATCCCAGGTGGCCATAGGATGCAAGCATCCCCACCACCCACCTGGGCCTGGGCCCTGCAGTTTAGAAAACGGGAATATGGTCACTGCTTTCCTGACCCTTAGGGGACCAGAGTCATGGAAACAAAATGAAACTTTTGTTCACCTGCTGGTTATGATATTATTTTTTAGAATCCTCATATGTCTGAAAAACCTAATGCTCAGAAAACAGGGAAGGATTTGCAAATGTAACAGTCAGCAGGCAGGCCTCAGACTGACCTTGTTCTTGTTGATTCTGCTCCGGCTGGTGCTCGATGGTGTTGCATGCATCAAGTGGTCAGACTCCAAGAGGGACCGTCAGAGAGGGGTGTCCCAGACGCTGGACCCAGGTGACTCCTGCCTGAGCAAGTGACTCTGGCCACTCTGCCTGGGAGAGGAGGGAACACAGGGCTGGTCTTGAGATCTGCTCTCTCCACTACCTGCCTTGTCCATCTTAGCCTCTCATTTTGACAGAAAATGAGGAAGGCAGGGAAAGACCCATGGATGGAACCAGCAGAGACTCGGTAGGGATCACGGAAGCCCTCGGGCCTTTCATACTCTCCTTTTGCCAATTCACAGGTGTTGAACCAGTTTGGATGCTGAGGCAGCTGAAGGTGGCTGCATGGCTGGCTCCCTCCTCCCAGAAGGGGGGTCCATGCCCCTCCTGGGGCCTCAGGTTCAGGCTCCCACGCTGAGGGAGGCCGTGGGTCCCCAGATCTGTCTCCCACCTGGGTTTGGCTGACCCCGGGGAGATTCTGCACCTTCTGGCTTCTCCTGGAAACTTCTGCCCAGCAGGACTCCCCTATGCTGCCACCCTGGCCTTAGCCCTCATGTCCGCCAGGAAAGGGCCTGGACTCAGAGAGAAACCTGGATTTTGGATGCAGCCCCTGCTGGGCCTGCTGGGTCCATTTCTGAGCTCTCAGACCTCAGCCTTCTCCTCCTCCTCCTTCTCTGAACCGTGAGCCCAGGGACAGTCTGAGAGTGGGGCAGAGAGCTGGCAGGGCAAGGAGTCTGAAGAACCAGCATTTTCCAGATGCTGCTCATCAGATGCTGACTTCAAAGGCTGGCTGGGCCACCCTCTGGCTGTGTGCCCTCGGGCAAGTTTAACTAACCCCCTTGTGCCTTTGTTCTCCTCCCCAGAAGGGTGATAATAAGAGAACTGACTCCACTGATGTGCTGGGGGGTCTCTACTGATCTCCACGCAAAGACCCTGGGCAGCACTGGGGGCTCTGGGTGAGCTTTACTCCTCATTGCACCTTGCTGCCAGGAGGGACTTGGGGCAGGATGACTTCTCAGAGCTTGGCCACAGTTGTACAGCTTGTGAGGTCAAATGAGGTAAAGGTCAAGTACCTTCGTCAACAGCCACCCAGCCGGGCAAATTTCATTCCTCCAGACTCTCCAAGTCAGACTACTTTTGATGTAACCAGTGGGTCCATTTCCCAAGTGAGAATCACCAGGCGAGGTTATTGGTGTGCTTGTTCAGGTTTGTTTTAATTACACGAAACAAAATATGTGAATGTATTTCATGTACGCTTAAGTTGTAATCGAGTTATAATCACCTGGACATGAAGTGACACCCATCTTCAAACCCAAGTTACATTCTAAGCCCATTTCTCTCATTAAAAGGAGAGAAAGTCATTGCAGATGGCACAGGATGGGGCGGGGGACCTTGCCAGTGTCTGTCTTTGGCCCAAACGCTGAGTTTGGGTTTGAGGACCTCTCTGGAAGGGTTTCATGACCAGATCGTCCTGGAGATGTTATCACAGGTTTTGGTCTTTGAAATATTTCTCTTGCTGGACCATGACTTTCATTCTCTGTCCTCTTCCATTCCCATTGTCTTTGGAGCTCATTTGCTGGTTGTTCACAGGGTCTTACAGAGTAATTATTTTCCAGTGGCTCACCTCCCTGGAGACCTTATGCTCACCTCCTACCATTCTTTTCTGGAATCTGCTTTTTTGCATGAGCCATGGTGATATTTTCAAAAGGTTCCTTACTGGTTTGTCGTTTTTTCATAATCTGATAAGATTTTAATCCCTTTTTGTATTTTTGTGGTGACGTTTTTGAGCTTCTACTAAATCCATTGTTGATCCCCTGCTATTATTGTCCATTTATGGAATTTACTAAAACAAAAAAATGGTCATTGTAGGCTCTCCTGAGACTTCAAACAAAGTTGGCCCAGGTCTGTGAGCCAACAGCCACCCAATCTTATCCTCTCCATCTGCAGCTTTCCAATGAGAAGTCTTCCAGGTTTAAGGTGAAGCTTTGGTGTTTTGGGCTCTAATGTGATCAAATACGTCTGAGCTCTAAGCACTTCCCCCTGAAGACTCATTTTCTCATGTCCTCTCATATTTCCCCATGAGTGAGAGACCTCATTAGTTCACTTACTGATGTTTCCATCCTTTCTTCTCCATGTCTTGTTGATTAGGGAGTGTCACTAAGTAGTTGTCATCCAAGGTCCAAGGCGTGGCCAGGGGAACAAGACACCCTGAAGAGGGCATGGACCTGCTGTGTTGAGCTTCACACTGAGGCGCTGCCTGCTGCCCTACTCATCCCCATGGCTTCTCATCTTCTTGAAGCAGCCGTTCTCACCCTGGCTACCCAGGCCTCCCAGCACCCTGGTCACCCCAGGTGGAATCAACAGCAGAGTCACATTTGTAGGGTGTTGGGAAGAAATGTGTCAGAAGTGTAAAGGCTGGAGAGAGTCTCTGTGCCCAGACTTCTCTCTGCCTTGTCCCAGGGTCTGGCATGAGCTTTTTATCTCCTCTTAATGACTGCCTGGCCACGGCCAGCTCCTGCTCTGATTGGGTCTCACTGAGACCTTTGCACCCATTCCTCCCTCTGTGACTCATCCACAGACATCTCCCTGAATCTGCTTGCTCTCTAAGTCTGTGCCGCCGAGTGAAACATCCTGACAATGTTCCTTGTTTCTTCCACCTGGGCCTGTCTCTCACTCCATCCCATCTGCCCACTGTTTCCTATGGAGTCAGGAAATGTCCCATGCTGTAGAGGTAAAAAAAAATTGGGCTCAGAGAGGATGGCCTTCTCAAGATCACATGGAGTTAGTGCGGTAAGCCCTTGAAACCAGGGCTCAATAATACAGGGGGCTTTCTCCCAGGAATTCCTAATGTCCAAGAGTACTCCCAGTGAGCTGGGATGAGCAGAGGGCTTGAGGAAAGCTGTCTAACCCTTCCACCTAAGCCCCACCCAGTGCCCATGGCCTGAAGCTTCCATGGTGTTGGTAAACAAAACTCACCTGCTGCCTCTTCCATTACTGCCATGTCCCCTCTCATTCTGGTCCATGCTGAATGTCCAGATATGAGCAACAGAATCAAGGGAGAATGGAGCCCTGAGGTTACAAGGCAGACCCAGGGTGGTGGCACTGGAGTCAGAACAGGAGCTCGGGGCTCTGAGTTCTGGGGCTTCAAACCTTGGAAGCAGAGCAGCAGTGCACAGGGGAACCAAGTTTATACTGGGAAAGAAGAATATAGGCATGGTCTGGAGAATCCTGATGTTCCTGTGGCCTGGGCATGCAGAGCTAGGACTGGCTGGAGGAAAGACAGTGAGCTAGAAGGTTGTCTGAGAACAAGACAAACACCTGGATCAGTATGGGGTCTCCCAGGCATGGAGGCCCAAACACTGCTGCAGGGATAGTGCCAAGGGGACTCAAACATGGGGTAGGGGTAGGAAACATGCATTTTATCATTTTCCAAAACCCAAGTGACAAATTCCCATGCTTTTAAGACGCAAATAGCTCTACATGGCACACAAAGAACTTCCTCTTTTCCCCCAACTGTCTGCTTTTAGACTAAAGTATTGTTAGTAATTTGATCTTTTCCTATTAAAAAAAAAAAAAAACTCCTTCAGCTCTCTTTTCATCTCATCCTTTACCCCTAATATTTCTTCCCTAGTCTCAAGTATCTCTATATTTGCCTCTTTTAGTATTAATTGCTTCATAAACTCTGTAAGTTGAAAGTATTTGGTCATATTTTCTTGCCTTGTGGCAACATTTTTTTAAAAAAATGATTTTCCTGGGCTTCCCTGGTGGCACAGTGGTTGAGAATCTGCCTGCCAATGCAGGGGACACGGGTTCAAGCCCTGGTCTGGGAAGATCCCACATGCCATGGAGCAACTGGGCCCATGAACCACAACTACTGAGCCTGCACTTCTGGAGCCTGTGCTCCGCAACAAGAGAGGCCATGATAGTGAGAGGCCCGCGCACCGCGATGAAGAGTGGTCACCACTTGCCACAACTAGAGAAAGCCCTCGCACAGAAACGAAGACCCAACACAGCCATAAATAAATAAATAAATAAATAAAAATTTTAAAAAAAAAGATTTTCCTGTCCTCCTTTTTCAGGTCTCATTAAATTTTGTGCTCAACCTTTTGTGATAACTCGTATTTGAATGAATTGAGTTTACCTGTACTAAATTTTTTAAAAATTTCATGTGGGCTGTGTCTTAGGTTCTAATATACTTCATTGTATTTCAAGGTTTTGTGTGTGGTTTCCATGTGAAGGAAAATGAAATATATAGTATATATGAGAGGTCTTATAATATATATAGTAAGCTACAGTGACTAAGTCAAACTGTGTGCCCACCTCTCAGATTAAGAAAGAAACCACCATTATCCTTGAGATCCTCTGTGCCCCCAAACATCATAGCTCCCTCACATGTAGGGTAACCACTATCTAGAATTTTATGTTTATTAATCATTTGCTTTGCTTTGTAGTTTTGCTACATTTTTTGGTATATTCACAGAATTCATTAACTGTGTTTGCATGTCCTAGAACATTACATATCAATGGTTTTAGTCTGTATGTCTGTCTTAGGTAGCTATTGTTCAATAATGCTGCATAACAAACCATCCCAAATCCCAGTGGGATGCCACAATGAACAAAGTAAATTTATTTCATGGCCGTGTAACTGAGAGGTCAGGGGACTCAGCTGGGCTGGGGATCAGGATCCAGGCTGTGTCCAGAGCTGGTCCACATGTCTCTGATCTATTTGAATCTATGGCTCCTCAAGGCAAGCTCTTTGGGTGGCACAAGAGAACAAGACCAAACATGCAAGGTCATTTTAGCTTATGTTTGTGTCATGTCCACTAATCACATTGGCCAAAGCAAGACATATTGCATAATAAAAAGTCAAATAATGTCAAAATTACATTGAGGAATTATATCATATTGGAATATGTGGATGTATTCATTCCTTTTCACTGATGTATTGCTCTCTTAACATTTCAGTAGTTTCTAGATTTTGCTAATGAAGATAATGCTGTTTTGAACAATCTTGCAAATGTATCCAAATGTGTCCAAATAAGGCAGGTGTACAAGAATTGCTATGGATTATGTGACTACTTAGCATAACTATCCACAAATTTGAAGTAAAATAAGAAGATGATTGTGTGACATTTAATTAAGCCTCTTCGTAGGTCATCTGACTCTCATGGAACGAAACTTTGCTGACTTACTTTTGCAGTTGATTAGGGCTCTAATGTTAAAGGTGAACTTTGTAGAAAACTGGTTAGGTGTATTGATTTTTAAAATATTTAATAAAGGAGATAATAACACAAACCATTAAAATATTATTGCCTTGTAGGACAGTAATCAATTTGGTATAGAATTTAGCAATTTTATTTCAGCAGTTCTTTTTCAATAGATTATATAAATACTAGTTCTCGTGTCCTTGTCGAATTAATTTTGCATTATGCTGCTTCCTTCATTAATGAGTTAAATAACATTATGACATATACTTACCATTTATTTATATGAGAATTGTTTTTAGCAATTTGAGAATGACCCTTTATATATCTAGGAACAGAATTGCTGGTTCACAGGAAAGATCCACATTTAACTTTACACCCCTCAACCCCAGAGTAACAGACCTTGCTAATAGTGACAGGCAGCTGTAGGCCTGTTTACAAGAATAAGCTGCCTTCCTTTTCTCCATCAAACAAATTACCTCCCGCAAATATCACTTGTCTCTGGAGCCTCATGGGGCTCTCTCTCCTCTGCTGCTGGGTGCCAAGTGGAGGGAAGTACCTACAGGACCTGTGTACCCCATGCCCCATCTTACAAAGAAGCGGTCTGGTTTTACAGCTCAGGATGCCTCCCTCGTCTTGGAGGGATACACCTTGCAAGCTCATGCATCCTTGAGCATCTTCAGTGCTCAGTTCTACAGTTTTGGCTCCTCTTCCACTTATTCTGTGGTTCAGCATTTCCATTTGAAAATGGACAAGTAGGTAGATCAGAGCCCTTGGCTGGTATCTTCAGTGACAAGGCACAGAGTCACACCTGTGGGCTGGCTGTTGTTTGGGGTGGGGTGGAGCGAATGGAAGAGGCTTCTGATTCACTTGTGTGCTTTCTGCCTCTGACATTCCCCAGACCACTTGCCACAGGCTGCTGCATTCCTCTCCACTCCCATGCCCCAAGACCTGCCCTGTGTTGTCCTCTTCCTTAGATTTTTAGTTCACTTCTATTCCATCTTGTTTTATCCTGTTCTCGTCCCATTCTATTCTATCCAAGACACATCAGCAAATATTTAGAGGGCATTATCCAAACTCCAGATGTGAGTGAGCTCTGAGTCCTGCCCTCAGCAACCTCCCACTCCCTGGAGGTGATGTGGCCTTCCCCTTCCTGCTCCATGCCTCCAACCCAACCCATATCCAACCCTCCCTCAGGCTCAGCTCCACTGGGCCCACATCAGCTCAAACACCATCCATGGCTCCCTTGCCCTTAGTCAGAGTATAAACCAGCTTTAAAATTCTTGCTGTTGGCAAAGGATGCTTGAAGCCAGAAGTTTGATCAATAAGATCATGATTCCTAATCTCCATCTGGTCACTAATCCTTCTGCCCTTAGTCCCCTTCCACCTACATGGCCATACTGGCTCTCTGAGCACTGAATATTATGCCAACTTGTATCCAAGAATCTGTGCAGAAAATGGAACTAGAGATGTGATAGTAGGAAAGAGGATTCTTTAGTAGTTCTCATTCTTTTCCTGGTTGAAAATGTAGGACACTCCAGCTTGGATTTTGATCACCCAGCAAACATCCAGGTACCATTCCTCTTACAGCTGGTATGGTGTTCAAGTTAGCATAATAATATCAAGTTCACTAAAATATTAAGAAGATATATATTTTAAAAAGTATTAAAAATATAAAGTAGGGTCTTCCTCCATCTTGGCTGCTCAATGGTGGCATAAAAGAGACTTTGGATTAATGTATAGATTTAGGATCACAGACTATGATCCTTACCTACACACAAATGGCTCCCAGATTTCTACTTCCAGCCCTGACTACTCTCCTGATCCTACTTGAGCCAACTGCCTACTTGAGATCTCCACTTGGTTGTCAAATATGCATCTCACATTTTTCAGTTTATCTTTCATCAAGTTACTAGATGTCAATGGACATCAGTTTTCTCATTCAAAAAGGAGACCCACAGAACCACCTACATCATAGGGGTAAAGGGACAAATAAGGAAATGCCTGTAACATACTTACAAAGTGTCTAAACACATAATAAATGTTTATGGCAGTCTGGGTCCAATCAGACAGAAACCACAGAGTGATTTAAATAAGGGAAGTTTAATATAGGAACTTCCCTTATTTAATAAGGGAAGAGAGAATAATTAAGCTATGATAAATGACAAGATGAAAGAAGACTCTATAGGGTAGAGCTGAGGGGCTGTACCCAAGGAAGGACACACCCACACGTGACCAGTTACTGCCAGAACCAGCATGAGAAGTCCCTTCCTCCTGCAATGCTCATCCAGCACCCTCTATTAATAAACCTAACATTGTGCTTCCTGTATGAGAATTGCTGAAAGGAATCCCAACCACTATCACACAGCAGGTATGGAAGTGTGAATTAGGAACTGAGAGGCAATATATTGATAACTGGCAAAAGGCTCAATAAATATTCACTTTCTGATGTGGGATTTTAATTTTAAGGGGAAGAACAATATCTTATTCTGTATCTCTGCCAATGAATGATAACTGCCTTCATATTGCCACTCCTGGCCCACAACTGAGTACCGGTTCAAAGCTTCCAGGTACTTAAGAGTCTGTCAGTTGAGCATCAACAAGGATAGAGCTCAAATCCATCACAGCTGATGACAACAATGCAAAGTGAGAGTCAGAAGCCCCCTCAGACACAACTGAGTAGGCAAAAACTTGAAACTTTAAGGTCGCAAGGCAAGAAGGGGTCCACAACACCAGAGCTTCCAGAATGTTCCAGTTGTGGTCAACAAGCCACCTCCTACTCCTACTCTTATGGGGCCTTAGGTGGATGGACAGGCCTTTGACCTGGCCCAGAGCATCCTCATTATTTTGTAGAGCAAATGACATTCAAAATATTTTATTAGCTCTGATGACAGTCCATTTAGGACTTATTTATGCAATTATCAATTTTTTTACTCGTGTTTATTTGAAATATCAACTTTTATTCATTTGTGATTTATTTAGAAAATATTTTATTACCTCACACCCATAAGATACCATCCCTGGAGCTATGGGTATAACAATAAATTAAGATAGACAGGGCTTCCCTGGTGGCGCAGTGGTTGAAAATCTGCCTGCCAATGCAGGGGACACGGGTTCGAGCCCTGGTCTGGGAAGATCCCACATACCGCGGAGCAGCTGGGCCCTTGAGCCACAATTACTGACCCTGCACTTCTGGAGCCTGTGCTCTGCAACAAGAGAGGCCGCAACAGTGAGAGGCCTGCGCACCGCGATGAAGAGTGGCCCCCGCTTGCCACAACTAGAGAAAGCCCTCGCACAGAAACGAAGACCCAACACAGCCATAAATAAATAAATAAATAAAAATTTTAAAAAAAGGTAGACAACAGACTTACCCTTGATTCCTGATAAGCAACAGAGATTTTCCCTTCTTAAAAAGAATTGGCTTCTTTCACCTTAATACATGCACATATAAAGAATAAATCATCATTGACCCATCAGCAAATACTCAGTGTGTAACACTCCGTGCTGCTGGAAGAGACATAGAGATAATGTTTTGTTCTTGTCCTTAAGGATTCACAACCATCCTGAGAAGGTAAGAAGAGAGACATAATGCATGGGCAGAAAAAAGGATATGTTCTCAGTAGTCACATATTTTTTTAAATCTGAAACTAGAAAAGATGAGGTCACAAAAGGATGAAATATAAGTTTTTCCAAAACATGACTACAACCCTAATTTACGTCTGAAATAATTCCACAATTACATGCTGGGTGTCTGGGATGTGCTCTACACCGTACTGAGGAGAGAGGAGAAGCCGATCTGAGCCAGGCGCTGTAGAGAGGGAAACCAGAGAGAAAGACTCTCACCATGCCTCTTAGCACTTCTTTACCTCTTGTCCTTGAAATTAAAGTTCCCAAATTATTCACAAGTGAGAGGACCTTATAACAAGCTTCTTTCATGTCTTAAGCTGAAATATAGTGGCTTCAGTATAAAACCATCCCTTTTATTAAATTTCATAGTGTTAAAAAGTATAGTTAGAGCAAACCCCACTTATGTGTGCTTCTACTAAATTGGATCTTTCGGGTATCAGAAGTCTATTTTCTCAATTTGAAAGAAATGAGGTACCATGAAATAAAACTTATTCAGAAATAATATGGGTCTTTCCCATACTGGAGAATGAGAAGAACTGTTCTAAGTCTTCTAGTATTGGCCTGAACAGCGGCTTAGAACAGTGATGTGGCTACAGGGCAAAACTCACAGAGAGTGAAAGAATGTAAATTACAGTCAGACCGTGCAGAGAGTGGAAAAATGAGAACCACAATCTGAGCCCCCTCCTTTTTTTCTCCTTATTCTAAAGGAAGAAGAATTTCATACTTTTCAATAAAATAAAGCAAGTCAACCATTCCAACTTTCCAAGGTTGAGATGTATCTCATCAGTGTTTTACCATAAGGAATATAAATTCCTAAGAAAATCAGCAGGATTTTCTGGTGACGCAGTGGTTAAGAATCTGCCTGCCAGTGCAGGGGACATGAGTTCGAGCCCTGGTCCAGGAAGACCCCACATACCGTGGAGCAACTAAGCCCACAACTAAGTAGTTATGCGCCACAAGTGCTGAGCCTGTGCTCTAGAGCCTGCAAGCCACGACTACTGAAGCCCACGCCTAGAACCCATGCTCTGCAACAAGAGAAGTCACCGCAATGAGAAGCTTGTGCACCACAACGAAGAGTAGACCCTGTTCGCCGCAACTAGAGAAAGCCCGCTTGCAGCAACGAAGATCCAACGCAGCCATAAATAAATAAATTAATTAATTAATTAATTTAAAAAAAGAAAATCAGCACTGTAAGTAAAAATTAGTCTCACTTAATCCACTATGAAAAGGTATACACACAGACAACTGGGTTAAGTGTCAGACTGTGGTCAATAAATTGTTGCAACAAATAACCAATGCAGCAATCATTCATGGACCTAAGGGTTCACAGAATAAGGGGTAGCCAGCGCTTTCGCCCCACCTTCCAGGTAGACAGTGTAGGAGAAGACTTCTGTGGCTCAGCTCACAGAGGAGAAAATGGCTTCTGAGGGGTCTGGAAATGAGGAAAGATGTACAGAGTTGCTATTTTCTGAAACAAAGCCCCTTAGATATTTGACACATCGTTCGTTGGTTCCAAGTGAATGTATAACTGATTTTTTAAAAATTAAATAGAAAAGAACCTCTTTCTTGACTATCACTCAGCTCAGGCCCCACTTGCCTGCTTCATTTTAAGACTATCCCACCAGCAAGGTCTTCTAGTTCTTCCTAGAACTGGAACTTCCCAGAACTGCAGTGGGTGTTCCCTTGGCTGGTCTTAGCTTTGGACTCTGGACGCCTAGGAACCTCTGGGCTCTCTCAGCCTCACTTTCTTCTGCAGTTTCCAGTTTCCATACCTGAGACCCTGTGGCCCACCTCCCACTGCTGGAGTAGAATTGACTGCGCTCTGAATCCACCCGGGGATTTGCACCAAGCCACGCCACCAGGCCAGCTCTCTTCCAGAGTGTGAGGGGATCCCAAATCCGACTCCCTGCCGGGAGAATTCTTTGTTGACTGGCTTTGTTTCAAAGACTCCCAAAAGCTCTGCCAAACTTTCCTTTAACAGACCCGGTGGCTGGGGCACTCCCACTGTCTTCCTTTCTGTGAACGTTGGGGATGAGACTCTCATTGTGGTTTGACAGCTCTCCTAGCTTTTTGCAGATCCCATATCATTTTCTTTTCATACAGTTGTATCCTCTAATCAAAATCCTTGCAAGTTTAGTCTGTTCTTGGTATCTGCTTCTCACAGGAGCTGAAGAACAGAGACCCCCAACACCCTGTTCTTTCAATCAGTGTTGCCCAGTGTTCTGCTTGAGAGTCACCAACCACAGAGCCACATCTCCCCTTCCCAAGGCCAGGCCCCCACATTAAGGCTGCACTTCTCCACCTCCCTGCACATAACAGCTGCACGTCTGGACTATCACTCTTGATGACAAAATAAGATTTGGGGTGACCAGCGTCTTGGCAGGGGTGGACCAGGCAACGGAGGCTTGTTTTCCATCACTATGGAAACCCCAGGCATTCAGCTTTGGAAGGCATTTTAAAGTGGCAGGACAATACTACCAAAAGCAATCTACAGATTCAGTGAATTTTCTATCAAAATACTGATAGCATTTTTCACAGAACCAGAACAAATAATTTTAAAATTTGTATGGAAACACAAAAGACCTTGAATAGCCAAAACAATCTTAAGAAGAACAGAGTTGGAGGTATCACACTCCCTGACTTCAAACTCTACTACAAAGCTACAGTAATCAAAATAGTATGGTACTGGCACAAAAACAGACACATAGATCAATGGAACAGAATAGAGAGCTCTGATACGCCCAATTTATTGTCAGTTAATCTATGACAAAGGAGGCAAGAATATATAATGGAGAAAAGATAGTTTCTTCAAGTGGCACTGGAAAAACTGGACAACTAAATGTAAAAGAATGAAATTAGAACATTCTCTAACACCATATACAAATATAAACTCGAAATGGATTAAAGATCTAAATGTAAGATGGGACAATAAAACCCCTAGAGGAAAACATAGGCAGAACACTGTTTGCAATAAATCGTAGCAATATTTTCTTGGATCTGCCTCCTAAGGCAAGGGAAACAAAAGCAAAAATAAACAAATGGGACATAATTAAACAAAATCTTTTACACAGCAAAGGAAACCATTGACAAAACAAAAGACAACCTACTGAATGGGAAAAAATATTTGCAAATGATATGACTGTTAAGGGGTTAATATCCAAAATATATAAACAGTTCATACAACTCAACATCAAAAAAGCAAACACCCAATTAAAAATGGTCAGAAGACGTGAATAGACATTTTTCCAAAGAAGACATACATATGGCCAACAGGCACATGAAAAGATGTTCAACATCACTAATCATCAGAGAAATGCAAATTAAAACCACAGTGGGATATCACCTCACAACTGTTAGAATGGCTATGATCAAAAAGAACACAAAAAACAAACATTGGGGAGGATGTGGAGAAAAGGGAACCCTTGTACACTTTTGGTGGGAATGTAAATTGGTGCAGCCACTATGGAAAACAGTATGGAGGTTTCTCAAAAAACTAAAAGTAGAACTACCGCAGATCTGGCAATTGCACTCCTGGGTATATATATCCTTAAAAAACTGAAAACACTAATTTGAAAAGATACATGCACCCCAATGTTCATAACAGCAGTATTTACAATTGCCAAGATATAAAAGCAACCTAAGTATCCATCAACAGATGAATGGATAAAGGAGATGGGATATATATATATATATATATATATACACACACACACACATACACAAATGAATACTACTCAGTCATAAAAAAGAATGAAATTTTGCCATTTGCAGCAACAAGAGTGGACTTAGAGGGCATTATGCTTATTTCAAAGTCAGACAGAGAAAGACAAATATTGTATGATATCATTTATATGTGGAATCTAAAAAATAAAACAAACTAGTGAATATAACAAAAAAGAAACAGACTCAGATATATAGAGAACAAACTAATGGTTATCAGTGGGGAGAAGAAAGGGAGGAGGGGTAACATAGGAGTAGGGGATTAAGAGGTATAAACTATTATGTATAAAATAAGCTACAAGGATATATTGTACAACACAGGGAATATAACCAATATTTTACAATACCTATAAATGGAGTATAATCTTTAAAAATTGCAAGTCACTATGTTGTACACCTGAGACTTCTATAACATTGTGAAATAACTATACTTCAACAAACAAGAAAGAGAGGAGGAGAGAAGGAGAGAAAGAAGAAAGAAAGAAAGAAAGAAAAGAAAAGAAAGGAAAACTGTCAGCCAGATGCTCAAGGGGCAGGATCAGAAGAGAGGGGGCAGAGTAGATTTTCCACCCCACCCCCAGTGTTTCTGGGCAGCCCTAGTGCTGGGTTCTTCAGCTGTCTGTCATCCTGGAAGCAGCTGGTCCAGGTGGTGTCCTGACTCTCTGAGAGCTCCGGGTTCAAGGGCTTGTGGGCTTCAACATGATGGTGTGAAGTAAGAATGTCACCATTTTTGAGCGCCAATCATTTTTCTTCAGCTCACTTGACATATCTGGACACTGGACAGATGGAGGTGGGATGGGGTGAGAGCTAGGCAAGAGCTAGAAGAAAGGATTGTGACTGGTTGGGTCCCTCTGGGGCAGTGACTAGGAGCATTTCACAGTTAGGAATGGGGGGCTGGGCTGCAGGGATGTCATGAGGGTCCCATCGTGACACACTCCTTGCCCATTGGAGCAGGGATTGGCTAAGAAAACGGAGAGGGGTGATAAATCAGAGGTTGGTTGCTAGAAACTGAGCCCGACAGGGAGACGGGCTCAGAGAGATGATGCTCCCGACCTCTTTGACCCCTTCACACCTCCTCTAACGAGAACTCCAACTTCCTCTCCTCTCTCTCTCCTCAGTAGGGCTCAGGGCAGGCGCCTGCTGACACTTCTGAGCTCGGCAGAAGCAGATCACTGGCTTCTCTCACTGCGGGTCAGTGGCAGGGTGGGGCTGGCTGTACCATGCTAATGAGACCTGCCGAGAGGAGCCCGATGCAGGGGCTGCATTGAGGATGCCCCAGCCATCCCACGTCCTCTCCCCATTTCCACTTGTGGTCCACCCACCTCCAGCTTCTCTCCTTGTTTGGGTCCTGCTCTTAGGTTTCCTTAAAAAAACCCCTGCCTCCAGGCTCCCCTTTGACTTTCCTGGTGATCTGTCCCTGCATGTCCATGCCTGCCTGGGGTCATCAGGCCTGCTTCAAAATAAGAGAAACCTGGTGGAGATGGTTCCTTGAATGTCCTGGACCACAGTGCAGGTGAGAAATGCACCCTATCAGAGCAAAAAGTAATGGTCTCATAACAGCGTCATTTTGAAGATGGGGCTTAGAGTACACATGTTCCTTAAATTTAGTCTATGAGAGCCCCACAAAGATCATACTCTTTGCAAATTCTAGCAGACAGTTTGCCACAGTTTGGGAGAGAGCCCTCAAAAGCATGACCACATCTCCTAGCCCCCATAACAGCTTCCAAGATTGCACCACAGCTCCTCAGTTGGCAGGATGGCAGGTTTATGGGCTTCTTCTACCTGGAGAGCTTCACTTCCATCACTGGGGCCCACCTAGGGAATCGCCAAGAACCGCTCTGCAAAGGTACAATCAAATGCCCACTCTGCACCTCTGAAATCATTCACAAACCAAACATGTATAAATTGACCTATCTTCTGTGTGTGCCTTCCTATGTGGCAGATATTGAAGATAAAAGGCAAAAGTAAGACTCTGTTCCTTTTCTTTAGGAGTTCGTTGTTCATTGGATGAGCCAGAGAAGGAAACAATAATTGACTCTAATCAGAGACAGAGTGTGGCCACAGTGGGGGAGAGGAGTGAGCACACAGGTAGGGAGTCCCGAGAAGAGGGCTGGCACAGACCACTGAAATCAGTGCAGCCTTCCTGGGAGAGACGTGAGCTTTGGAGGAGGAATGAGATTTTTAAGGGGGGTGGGAAGAAGAGCGTTCCAGGAAGAGGTATTGTGTAGCCAATGCCCTTCTTTCTTGGTCCCCTTCATCTCTGCAGCCATTCCCTTCTCAACTCTCTCCTTGCTCAGCACAGCCACAGTGACTCTTCCAATCACAATGCTCAAAACTCCCACTTCTAAAAGAACATCATGTTTGGTGACTCTGCTTCTTCTGACTCGACCTCCCTTCTCTGCTCTTTCCTGTCTCTTGTGTTCTTCCCACCTACCCAACCTCCACACTCCCAAGACAGCAGATAGAATATTATACTCCTGAATCCCACCTTTGCTTGTGTATGACTTGATATCTTCTGAGTCAACATGGTGAACATATTTCTCAAAATTTGCTATGAGAGATTAAGTCTAAAGCAGACTCTGCCCCTTAGAATGTAAATTCACCTACAAGGAGAAAGGAAAGGGACAACTGCCCACACTTTTGGCTGCTGAGTCTCCTTATGCACCCTTCAACACATGTTAGAACTTACATAAAACAATGTAACTGTGTATTTCCACCAAACAAAATACAGCTTTCTTCTGTATATCTGAAGACATTTTCACCCTCTCTCCAAAATAAGGAAATGCACAGTTCCAACAGTCATTATATACATTGCTGACTATATTAATTATTCTTCAGAATTCATCATGGTTCCACTGAATATTCTGTTACCTGAAAACTAAATTATAAAATTAAATTCCAAGCCAAAGCAATTTTGAGAAAGAAAAAACAGAGCTGGAGGAGTCAGACTCCCTGACTTCAGACTATACTACAAAGGTGCAGTCAACAAAACAGTATGGTACTGGCACAAAAACAGAAATATAGATTAATGGAACAGGATAGAAAGCCCAGAAACAAACCCATGCACCTATGGTCAATTAATCTACGACAAAGGAGGTAAGACTATACAATGGAGAAAAGACAGTCTCTTCAATAAATGGTGTTGGGAAAACTGGACAGCTACATGTAAAAAAATTAAATTAGAACATTCTTTAACACCATGAACAAAAATAAACTCAAAATAGATTAAAGACGTAAATGTAAGACTGGATACTATAAAACTCTTAGAGAAAAGTATAGGCAGAACTCTCTTTAACATAATTGCAGCAATATTTTTTCTGATCCGTCTCCTAGCATAATGGAAATAAAAACAAATGGGACCTAATTAAACTCAAAAGCTTTTGCACAGCAAAGGAAACCATAAACAAAACTAAAAGACAACCCAAAGAATGGGAGAAAATATTTGCAAACCATGCGACCGACAAGGGATTAATCTTCAATATTTACAAACAGCTCATGTGTCTCAATATCAAAAAAACAAACAAACAACCCGACCAAAAAGTGAGCAGAAGACTGAAACAGACATTTGTCCAAAGAAGACATACTGATGGCCAACAGGCACATGAAAAGATGCTCAACATCACTAATTATTAGAGAAACGAAAATCAAAATTACAATGAGATATCACCTCACACCAATCAGAAAGGCCATCATCAAAAAGTCTACAAACAATAAATACTGGAAAGGATGTGGAGAAAAGGGAACCCTCCTACTCTTCTGGTGGAAATGTGCATTGGTTCAGCCACTATGGAGAACAGTATGGAGGTTCCTTAAGAAACTAAAAATAGAGCTACTGTATGATCCAGTAATCCCACTCCTGAGCATAAATCTGGAGAAAAACACAGTTCGAAAAGACATGCATCCCAATGTTCATTACAGTGCTGTTTACAATATCCAAGACATGGAAGCAACCTAAATGTCTGTCGATAGATCAATGGATAAAGAAGATGTGGTATGTATATACAATGGAATATTACTCACCCATAAAAAAGAATGAAATAATGCCGTTTGCAGCAACATGGATGGACCTGGAGATTATCATACTAAGTCAGAGAAATACAAATATATGATATTGCTTATATGCGGAATCTTAAAAACAATGATACAAATGAACTTGTTTATAAAACAGAAACAGACTCACAGACTTAGAGAACGAATTTATGGTTACCAGGGGGGGATAGGTTGGGGGGGGGAGGGATAGATTAGGAGTTTGGGATTGACATGTACACATTGCTATATTTAAAATAGATAACCAACAAGGGCCTACTGTATAGCACAGGGAACTCTGCTCAATTCTCTGTAATAACCTAAATGAGAAAGGAATTTGAAAAAGAATCGATACATGTATACGTATAACTGAATCACTCTGCTCTACACCTGAATCTAACACAATGTTGTTAATCAGCTATACCCCAATATAAAATTAAAAAAAATTTAATTAAAAATTAAAAAAAGAAAAAAATTAAATTCTAATAATTTGTATATATGTAAAACAGTGGTAGGAGAGAAAAGATAAAAATGGTGACTATGTACTATCAACACATACATATTACAAGCAAAGAAAAAAATAGGCAAAGCTATTGTCATACTTGTTCCTGTAATTTGTCAGGGGGCCCTGATTAAAATCTGTAGCTTCTTTCTTTCACTACTTATTCTGTATTTCCCCTGCCCTCACTCAGAACCTCAATTAGTCTTAGTTCTGTATCAAGTGGAGTGATTCAAATCTATATTCCCAAAGGGTCTGAGTCCTCAATCCTGCCACCTTGTAGTTGTAGTAGTTTTCCATTAATCTTTACAATTGGGCATGGAAGCACAAAGAGGCACTCCAAGAATCCCCTGGGTTCCTAACATAGCTCTCATTGCCCCCACTGGGTAGCAGCAACCTCCCTTACCCCTTGGAAATCAGGATCAATCACACTGGACAGTAATCTCTTTTTGTTGGTTCAATGGAATAAAGAGTGTAAAACATTCAGATAGAAGTCTCATAATTGCTATGTCCTCTGATATTAATTCCTTGAGGACTAACCCTCTGAACTATCATAACTCTAATTTGCTGGGACAAAATGCAAAAATTCTGCAAATGGGTTACTAGATGTAATTGTCACAGGAGCCACACCCAATTCTATTCCTCACTCACAGAGCAATGTATTCCGGCCATGGGGGGAGATAACACCATATAATTGTCTCTGACACAAAGTATATACTGTTTAAACTGTTAAACACAGCCAAACCTCTCCCAACAGATGCCACACTGAATCTAAGCCCTTCCACCTTTCAATTAGGCCAGCCACTTCCAGGTGATGGGGTGCATGGTAAGAGCCGTTAATGTCATGGGCATGAGTCCATTGCTGAACATTCTTTGCTGTGAGATGAGCTCCTTGATTCAATACAACAGTGGGTGAATTACCATGAAAGTGCATAAGGCATCCTGTGAGTCCACAGATGCTGTTGCTGGCAGAAGCATTACAGGCAAGGAAGGAAAATCCTTTGTACTTTAGGGTCACCCCTGCAGTGCTAATAGCTGGCCACTTTTCTGTATTACCAGCTAATTGTGCAGACCCAGATGTAAACCAGTTTCAAGTGTTTTCCTCAGTCAGTTGGTCATCAGGAACATTTCATGAGGTCATAGGCATGGATCGAAAGAGAGCAGACAATGCAACAGGAATTCATGTCAAAGGAGTCTGAGCCCCCTGCTCATGCAACCTACTTAGGTTTTCCCAACTTACTCAAATCTGATCTCTTACATACCATTTACATTTGATGACAAATTGCTTCTGCACATGCTCAAACTTATGGCCAAGTGTGTTCATGATGGGAAGCTCAGGCCACAGGACTACCTCATGTCCTGGAGTTAGGAGTTCAGTATCTACCAAGGCCCAGTAGCAAACCAGAAGCTACTCTCAAAAAGAGAATAGTTATCTCCAGAAGTGGATATTTTCTAAAAACCCCCAGAAATCAAGCTGTCGTTCTCCTGTTCATGTTTGTGAGAAGCTCTATACATCAACTGTATTTGCCACACTTTGAGTATCATTGGACCTGCTGGAGCATAAGCACCAGGTTGTAGAGCAGCTTGTACTACAGCCTGGACTTATCACAGAGCCTCATCTTTCTCTGGTTTAACTTGAAACTGGCCTTCTCTTGAGCAACTCTGTAGATGAGTCAAGACAGTATACTCACCTGTGATATATGTTGCCTCTCAATTCCAAAAAGGTCTACCAAGAGTTATGTACCTTCGTTCATGGTAGGTGGTACAAGGTGTGGAACCTGGTCTTTTGCCACAGACTACTGAAACCCTGGAAACTACACTCAGGTGATAACTCCCTGGATTTTCATTGGCTGTATCTCCCATAATGTGGTTCACCTATGTCTTAATAAAGGCATCTAAAGTTCTTCTTCCTGCTCATCAAATCCAATAAGCATAATTTTAATATAGTGAACCAGTGTTATGTTTTGTGGAATGTCAAGTCAATATCTCTGTAGACTATATTATGGCAGAGAAAAGAATAGACCTGGCCTCATGGTGCTGTGAAGGTATGCAGTGACCACTGATAGGTAAAGGCAACTTTCTGGTCATCCTTGCAAGTTGATATGAAGAAAAAGGCATTAGCTGGGTCAGCAGCTATGTACAAAGTTCCAGGGGCCATGTTGATTTGCTCCAGGAACATTTTAATTTTTTAATTTTTAATTTTTAAAAAAATATTTACTTATTTATTTGGCTGTGCCAGGTCTTAGTTGTGGCATGCAGGATCTTCCTTGTGGCATGTGGGATCTTTAGTTGCAGCATGTGGGTCTTTTTAGTTGCGGCATGCATGCAGGATCTAGCTCCCCAACCAGGGATCAAACCCGGGCCCCCTGCATTGCGAGCACAGAGTCTTAACCACTGGACCACCAGGGAAGTCCCTCCAGTAAAATTTTTAAATCTGAGCTTGCAATCATAATTAGAGTCCCTGCCTCAGTTAATAATAACCCACAGTCAATCTCCAAAATTCATTTGAGTTCTGCACAGGCCAAACTGGTGAATTTAAATATGATAGATATCACCATCCCTGCTTCTTTCAAGTCTTGGACTGTGGCATTAATCCATAGAGTTCCCTGAGTGATGCTGTTTTTCTTCTGGTTTTCCGTTTTACTTCTTAGTAGGGAGGGGAAGTTGCAGGGTCTTTCATTTGTCAAGCTTACACACCAAAAAAGGCAAGGCACAGGCTGGGGTATACCCACTGCTGAGGAGCCAATTCTAGACTGCAGCTAAGCAGTTTTATATTCTGCAACTCTATTCTGAGGGGTGGTGGTGGATGGGACAGGAAGCCTCATACCTCCTCCGAACCCAAGAGGCAGTGGCAGCCTTCAGGGAACATAGGGAAGTGAGTAGGAAATGGCCCAGAGCAGCTCTCACAGACATTGCATCCTCTTGTGTTCCAGGGGGGGGTCACAAGGTGTTCTGCCAAAAGTCAGATTACCTGTGATTCAAACCTTTGCCTGTGAGGCTTATGTTGATATATGCAAGGTTGCCAGGGTGCCCAGGTGGAGCCATTCCCCTACATGTCCACACCCTTTGGCCTTTTACATATTCAACCAAGAATTCTTGGTAGCAAAAGCCATCCTATCACATGCTCTAAGTAACTGATAATGGGCAATCACATTGTCCTGGACTTTCTGCTGGCCAGTTACTGTGGTGTGTGTGTGTGGTTGCCAACACCTCATGCTGCACCTAGGTTTATGACATAGTTAACTGACTTGGCCCAGATGGAGAGTTATACTAGCATAGACCCTCTTGTCCAGTGTTGCCCAAGACATGAAACAGATTCGGTCTAAGCCTCTATCAGTGCACTTATGCTATAGAATTTAGAAGAATCAGTAGTCAAAGAGAAATGTACAAAAATGTCTAACAATAATATCAGTGTCCACAAAGTCAATTTTTTTCTGTTGTTTCAAGTGGAGGCTATTCCTTTCTGGTATCAGTGGCTATTGGGAGGTTTCTGATGAAGATTCAATGCTGGCCAGCATATTGGAGGGTGGCGGTGGCAGTCTGGGTTAAATTGGCCAAATTCCCTACAGACAAATAGCTCAGAATGAGACTAGGTACCTCCCTTTACCCCTGACATCCCAGGCTCTAAAGTGTTTTCTTCCCATCAGCCAGGGTCCTTCCACAGCCAGATAATCAGAATGACCAGTTCCTGCAGCTGTCACTCCATCATGTTTGAAGAATCCTTCCCGTGTCTTACCCACACCATAAACTCAGACTCATCCAGATGTGGCTCAGCAGTATATATACTTTGTACTACTCTTGAAAATTTCTCTCACCCCCTGATGTGTGGTCGCAGCAGGATGACCTTAGGAGTTGTGGTGGAATATGACAACCTCATATTCCTGATCATTATCATAGGCATAATTGCCTCAATTCAACAAATATAGCCAGATGGCAAAAGAAACACCAGATTAGAGTCACCCACCCCCAGTTCTTTTTTGCTACTCTGAAACTCCAGTAGCCCAGTTTCCCAAGAGGTAAGCATGGGAGGTACAGCAAGAAGGGTTAATTATGCAGTGTGGGAATCTTACAAGCAGTCTAGGTCTCCTCCATCCCCTAACATGGCCAACATTCTATTTAAATAGGCAGTACTATTTCTAGGAATTGCTACATTTAGACCCCAAAGTGTCTTTCTGAAGAGTATGCTCCACTGGGAGCTGAGCCTACTTTGTCAGTTATCTTGGTCAGTTTCTCCTTTCAGAGGGGCCCGTTCCATCCTTTAAGGGCACCTGCTACCTGGCAGTACAGGTTTGACAAGCTTGTGTATTCCAATGATGTTCATCATCGAAGGATCCTTTCTCTTTGGCATCCACATGGGTCACAAACAGGGGGTTTGGGTCTTGTGCAATGTGCTGCCATAAGGTTTGTCCCCATAGAAAATGAAACTTTTTCATCCAGTTGTCCCACCACGGTGATTGCCTCAGTTGCCTCAGAGTCAGTGAAAATATAATAAGGTGCACTTGGGCAGGGGGTGGGGTGGGGGTGTTTCCAGGCAAGCATCACAGTCTGCAGTTCCCCCCACTGAGCAGAGTTCCCTTTACCTTGCACAGTTTTAAGCAGTTTTATTTGGGTATACCCCATCATCCTTTAATTAGCCAGTCTGTCTGTGAACCAGGCCCAGGTAGCCTCAGGAAACTGGGTGTAACAAAGCCTGGAAGAAGCCAAAGTGGCTGGCACAGACCCTGCATCTGAGATAGCCACGTTTGGCCAATGAGTGGGCACTTTTTCATGTACCTGTAAGATGTCATTAATGCCTGGTTTAATTTCCTGGATATACCATTTCCATTAGTAATGGAGGCTTGTTTGGCAATACCCACTTTGTTGGTGTTCTTATTTCTGACCCGTCTCAGGATAGGGATGTCAGGGTGTAGTACCACCTGCTGTTACTTTTTTAGCTTTTCAGTGTCCACTAGGACCCAATAACAAGCACTGACAGTCTCTCAAATGGAGTATACCAGGTGGCAGTGTCAGGCACAGGTACTGCAAAGTGACATTCTCAAGTTGTTAAAAACATCATTCTTGGGAATTCCCTTGTGATCCAGTGGTTAGGACTCTGCACTTTCACAGCTGGGGTTCGGGTTCGATCCCCGTTTGGGAAACTAAGATCCCACGAGCCAAGCAGCGCGGCCAAAAAAACAAAACAAACAACAAAAAACTGTAATTCTTGGCGCCAGCGCTGGGTTGAGGGCTCCTGGGCTCCCCCACTTGTGAGTGGGCGGCCATCAGGCGTGGAGTCCGGCGCCTGTGGTAATGGGTTAAAAAAAAAATCCATCTTGAAGAAGAAAGATCTTAAGCAACACAAATTCAGAAGCTTATGAAAAGCGGCCTCCAATCCTAACGTCTTCAAAACGAGATATATCACCTCATATTGCAAATGTTGGTGAAATGAAGCATCACTTGTGTGGCTGCTGTGAGCTTTCAGCAATGTAGCAGCCACATTTCCCATTCGGAAAGTCCTCTTTCCAGCGACAGCTGTATGGAATCAAAACCTGGGATGCAGTATTTCAGTTGAGGAGGGATAGATTTCGAAACTTGTATCCTAGAATCCTTCTCCCATTAATGCAGAAGACAGCTATGTTGGCACTTACGTTTTGTCTCTATGAGGATTTTTCTTGCCTTCCCTGTAAGCCTATCAGTTCCCCGGAGTTTGCAACCCTGAGCCCAGCAGCAGTACTTGCAGGGTCAACAGAAGGAATTTTCACTCCATTGGAAAGAGTTCAAACATCGCTTCAAGACCACAAGCATCACGACAAATTTACAAACACTTACCAGGCTTTCAAGGCACTGAAACGCCATGGAATTAGTATTTATCGAGGTTTGGTGCCCATTCTTTTCTGTAACAGATTCAGCAATGTCTTTTCTTTCTTTTTTTGGCCTTCGAGGTCCCATTAAGGAGCATCTGTCTCCACTGTAGGTATCATGGAGATGGGTGGTATTTCCTTCTAGGCCTCTCGGCCGGTGACGAGAGGGAACCAGACAGAGCCTTTCTAATCTCTGAACGATGTTCTCGGGAAGTGAAGCTGGGGTGGGGGGTTGGGCGGGAGGTCGACGGCTGCGTCCACACAGGCCTCCGGGCAGGCGTCGTGGCCGGGTGTCCGAGTCTTGGGGCTACGTGGCTGAGGTTGAAGGACCGCGTGTGTCTGTCCAGCAGGGCTGCCACCGTCTCGGGACCCTGAAGGCCTTGAAGGCCGGGACCCCTTTCCCCGCCCGGGCTCACCGCTGGGAGTGAGCAGCTCAGAGAACTGGATGGCAGACCCACTGCAGGGTACTGGAGGCGGGAGCAGCATCCCTCCAACTCCCCCCACCGGTGCTGCAGACTAGTTGAAGGGCTGCCAGCGTGTGATCACCAACAGCTGAGTATGGGACAGGCACATTGGCCTGCTAGGAGATTTTTTTTTGGGGGGGGGGCGGCGGGTTGGGGCGTTTTTTTGTTTGTTTTTGAAGTCTATTAATTTATTGAGTAAAAATGAAATCATTGTCAGACATTAAATTCAGTTTGGTTCAAATTTGGCTGATGTTCATTTGCAGCAGAGATGAATGGAGGTGAAGAGAAGACACAGTGACGCTGGCAAGGGGACAACGAACAAAACCATTCTCTGCTGATTATAAAAGCGGGCATCATGCAGCCAGCATGAGTCAGCTAGCAAAGGGACACGTGACGTTTAATGAGCAGGGATAAAACCAAAGTAATTGACAACTTTCAAGAAAAGAGAGGCCAGAACTTATAGAGGACAAGATGCAGAAGGGGCTCGTTGGAGAACAGTGTTGGGTGCAGAGCTGCCAGCTCACTTGGGGAACACAGTGATCATGTCATCGGAGCCCTCGGGTGGAGTGACCCACTCCCGGGCATGCTTTTCACAGTAGATCTGACCCTCCACAAAGAAATGACCTTTCTGTTTCAGGCTGGTGCCACAGTCCGTGCACACATAACACTCAGGGTGGTGGGGACGGTCCCGCAGCTTCACAAAACATGCCAGCAATGCCAATGCCGCTTTTATCACACATGAGCAACTTCTGAGCATTTCCAATCCATGCAGCCACTTTGATGACTGGAGCCTTAACACTTCTGAATCCTGATGGCTTGTTGGGATCCCCTTTCTCCTCAGACTCCAGGATTTCCTGCAAAACCAGGAATGAAGAGGACTGTTTCAGAGGCTCAATTAACTCCTGTTTCTCCTGAAGAAGACTTCAGAATGTTTGTCAATGACGAGTCCGCTTGGAAGCTGAGAATGGTCTAAGGCTCTGCCATTCGTCTCCTGCCCGCTAGCTGCCTTCTTTGACTCCAAGGCGTGTTGAAGTTGGAGATGTTTTCAGAGGAGTAGAGGTCAGCTGGGTTGTTGTACTGGCTTGTGATGACCCTGGGGGCAGAGCTGGAGGCAGGTGAGGCGGTAAAGGGCATGGCACTTTTGTGGTGGGTGCTTCCTATGTGTAGGACCTCTTGGGGTTCAGAGACTAAATTCATCTTGTGTGGGTGATGTTTCCCTTCCTCTGTCACCAGAGGAGACCAGATTTTCTTTCAGATCTGGCTACTATGAGAGTCATGTTGTCTGTGCAGCCCTTGATTTTGTTCTGAACTTCCAAGTGCATCATATTGCTGGTATTTTCCCCATCAATGGCTGTGATTACACACAGAATTAGCTATAGCAGCCTTGCTTCTGGGAGTGACCCAGGAACTAGTGAGAGGCTGTTTGAAATCCTTGCCCCCCACAAGGCGGAAGCTCCAGGGTCCCTGGCCCTGGAGGACTATTTGCAGGGTGGTCATGGCACGGCGATGGTGGGTGGCAACATGAGGGGACAGATGGGGCACGACGCAGAGTGATACACTGTGCTCCCCGGCATCTGTCCTGCTAGGAGGTTTTGAATGCTGAAGAATGGCAATCAGCAGTGCAGAGTTTTAAAGCTAACGGCAGCAGCAGTAACCCAGCCAGCCCAAGAAGAGGCTATGCTGCAGCAGGAGCAGAATTTGAAGCCCTGAGGACCAGTGGCCGTTGTCAGCTTGGACTCTTAATCTAGGCTTCAACATCTGGTGTAGAAACACTCTCATCTTGTGCTGAGTATCAGAGGGGACTTTCTTACCAATGAGAGAGTGAAGAAATGGATTTGGCAAACTTCTTCTGAGACAGGCACTTTTGGTGTCATTAATGAGTTTCCTAGTATTGTCTCTTAACCAAAAGGAGCTTTTGTACACTAAATATTGTATGAATTTGTTATATTGGGTGAGGGTCTGAGTTCTTTGAACTGGAAACTTCTTGAAATTAATATCTCCATGCAATTACCATAAACATACCGTAATAAATGGTCTTTGTTATTGGTCCTTAAAAAAAAAAAAAAAGGAGTATCTGCTTACTACTATGACTCACCGGGCTCTTTTGGTCATGACTTTGTCTGTGGAGGTCTATTGGGTGCCATGTTGGGAATCTTGTTTTCCCAGTTAATGCTGTAAAAACTCACATGTAGTCTCAGATTGGTGGGAAACTTCAATCTTTCCCCAAGGTTTTCCAAAAAGTCTGACTAGAACAGGATAGAAAACTGACAAGTCTTTTCAGAAGTGCCCACCTGAATTACCACAGGTCCCTCATTTCTTGGGGCATAATTAATGTGACTTACGAGTTCTTGTTAAAGATTATATCAAAGAAATCAGTTAAATGACATTTATCAACTGAATAGACCTAAGAAGAATGCGGTTTTGCTTTGTTCCTAATTAGCCAAATACAAGTTGGTGTCATAAGACCGGGGCACATGAATTACAGGCATAGCTGCTTTCCTTAAGCACAAACAAATTCAGAATAAAAGGTTTCAGTAGGGGAATAAAAACTATTCTCATACAAATAGATGATGAGCATATGTCAAAGTTTTATTTAACTGCTTAATTAAGGAAACAGAAGAGTGACAAAAACTAATTTCATGAGGATATGAGAAACTGGGATTTATATAGAGGAACAATTGCTGAATAGAATACAAAATATTATTGTACCAAAGGACAATAAAGCTGCAACCTTCAGGGTTATCATTTTTACCAAATACAAAAATCATCACAACTTATCATTTTCCTACAAGTTCATCTCTACCTGTCCTAAATTATAGAACTTCATTATAAAATTAATTATTAATAAGTCAACAAAGTTACATCCCTGAGAGAGTTAGATGATCTCCAGGACGCTTAATAAAAATGCTCTTAGAATGTTATTTAAAGGTCATACAATCATCTTTTTGCTTTATTTCCAACTTTTGGGTAATTTTGCTATACAGTAGTTTAATATTGAGCAATTCTCACACACCTGCCCCAGGAGACATGTACAAGTATTCAAAGCAGCATTGTTTGTATTAACAAAACTCAAATATCCATAAAGAGCATCATGGAAACATCATTACAATCATTACAATGAGTACTACCTCAGTTAAGATGAAAAAGTAGTTATTTGTAGTGAGGTGGATGGACCTAGAGTCTGTCATACAGAGTGAAGTAAGTCAGAAAGAGAAAAACAAATACTGTATGCTAACACATATATATGGAATCTAAAAAAAAAAAAAAAAATGGTCATGAAGAACCGAGGGGCAAGATGGGAATAGAGACGCAGACCTACTAGAGAATGGGCTTGAGGATACGGGAAGGGGGAAGGGTAAGCTGGGACAAAGTGAGAGAGTGGCATGGACATATATACACTACCAAAAGTAAAATAGATAGCTAGTGGGAAGCAGCCGCATAGGACAGGGAGATAAGCTCGGTGCTTTGTGACCACCTAGAGGGGTGGGATAGGGAGGGTGGGAGGGATGGAGACACAAGAGGGAAGAGATATGGGGACATATGTATATGTATAACTGATTCACTTTGTTATAAAGCAGAAACTAACACACCATTGTAAAGCAATTATACTCCAATAAAAATGTTAAAAAATAAATAATAAATAAATAAATTAAATAAAACAAAAAAGATGAAAAAGTACACCTACATGTTCCTAGATGGAATTATATAATAAACATAATTGTGTCAGTGTGGTAGATTGAGTTACAGCGTCCATTTATGACTTCCTTCTGTTGTGTTACAGACCCACACCTTTCCCAATGCCTCAGGGTAGGCAGAGAGGAATTCCTCACTTCTGAATTTTAAACTAAGTCATATGATTGCTTTGGCCACTGAGATGTTGGTAGGCGAGACATAAGCTAATGCTAAAAGTGTTTGCGTGGATGGGAAATTGGTTCAAGATGGTGGATTAGAAGGACGTGTGCTCAATTCCTCTTGCAAGAGCACTAGAATCACAACTAACTGCTGAACAATCATTGACAGGAAGACACTGGAACTCACCGAAAAAGATATTCCACATCCAAATACAAAGGAGAAGCCACACTGAGATGGTAGGAGGGGCGCAATCACAATAAAATCAAATCCCATAACCACTGGGTAGGTCACTCACAAACTGGAGAAAAATTATACCACAGAAGTCCACCCACTGGAGTGAAGGTTTTGAGCCCCATGTGAGGCTTCCCAACCTGGGGGTCCGACAAGCCTTGGTAAATTTAAGAAAATTGAAATCATATCAGGCATCTTTTCTGACCACAACGCTATGAGATTAGAAATGAATTACAGCAGAAAAAACGTAAAAACCACAAACATACAGAGGCTAAACAATACGTTATTAAATAACCAAGAGGTCACTGAAGAAATCAAAGAGGAAATCAAAAAATACCTAGAGACAAATGACAATGAAAACACTATGATCCAAATTCTTTGGGATGCAGCAAAAGCAGTTCTAAGAGGGAAGTTTACAGCAATACAATCCTACCTCAAGAAACAAGAAAAATCTCAAATTAACAATCTAACCTTACACATAAAGGAACTTGAGAAAGATGAACAACAACAACAAAGCCCAAAGTTAGTAGAAGGAAAGAAGTCATAAAGATCAGAGCAGAAATAAATGAAATAGAAACAGAGAAAACAATAACAAAGATCAATAAAACTAAAAGCTGGTTCTTTGAGAAGACACACAAAATTGATAAACCTTTAGCCAGACTCATCAAGTAAAAGAGGGAGAGGACTCAAGTCAATAAAATTAGAAATGAAAAAGGAGAGGTTACAACAGACACCACAGAAACACAAAGCATCATAAGAGACTACTACAAGCAACTCTATGCCAATAAAATCGACAAAGTAGAAGAAATGGACAAATTCTGAGAAAGGTATAAATTTCCAAGACTGAATCAGGAAGAAATAGAAAATATGAACAGACCAATCACAAGTAATGAAATTGAAACTGTGATTAAAACTCTTCAAACAAACAATAGTCCAAGACGAGATGGCTTCACAGGTGAATTCTATCAAACATTTAGAGAAGAGCTAACCCATCCTTCTCAAACTCTTACAAAAAATTGCAGAGGGAAGAACACTCCCAAACTCATTCTACAAGGCCACCATCATCCTGATACCAAAACCAGACAAAGGTACTACAAGAAAAGAAAATTACAGACCAATATCACTGATGAATATGGATGCAAAAATCCTCAACAAAAAACTAGCAAACAGAATCCAACAACACATTAAACAGATCATACAACATGATCAAGTGAGATTTATCCCAGGGATGCAAGGATTCTTCAATATACGCAAATCGATCAATGTGATACACCATATTAACAAATTGAAGAATAAAATCCATATGATCATCCTAATAGATGCAGAAAAAGCTTTTGACAAAATTCAACACCAATTTATGATAAAAACTCTCCAGAAAGTGGGCATAGAGGGAACCTACCTCAACATAATAAAGGCCATATACGACAAATCCACAGCCAACATCCTTCTCACTGGTGAAAAACTGAAAACATTCCCTCTAAGATCAGGAACAAGACAAAGATATCCACTCTTGCCACTATTATTCAACATACTTCTGGAAGTCCTAGCCACGGCAATCAGAGAAGAAAAAGAAATAAAAGGAATACAAATTGGAAAAGAAGAAGTAAAACTGTCACTGTTTGCAGATGACATGATACTATATATAGAGAATCCTAAAGATGCCACCAAAAAACTACTAGAGCTAACCAATGAATTTGGTAAGGTTGCAGGATACAAAATTAATGCACAGAAACCTCTTGCATTCCTATACACTAACAATGAAAATCAGAAAGAGAAATTAAGGAAACAATCCCATTCACCATTGCAACAAAAAGAATAAAATACCTAGGAATAAAAATACCTAAGGAGGTAAAAGATCTGTACTCAGAAAACCCTAAAAGACATTGATGAAAGAAATCAAAGATGACACAAACAAATAGGAAGATACATCATGTTCTTGGATTGGAAGAAACAATATTGTCAAAATGACTATATTACCCAAAGCAATCTACAGATTCAATGCAAACCCTATCAAACAACCAATGGCATTTTTTACAGAACTAGAACAAAAAATCTTAAAATCTGAATGGAGACACAAAAGTCCCCAAATAGCCAAAGCAATCTTCAGGGGAAAAAAATGGAGCTGGAAGAATCAGACTCCCTGACTTCAGACTATACTACAAAGCTACAGTAATCAAGACAATATGGTACTGGCACAAAAACAGAAATATAGATCAATGGAACAGGATAGAAAGCCCAGAGATAAACCCACCCACCTATGGCCAACTAACCTATGACAAAGAAGTCAAAGATATACAGTGGAGAAAAGACAGTCTCTTCAATAAGTGCTGCTGGGAAAACTGGACAGCTACACATAAAAGAATGAACTTAGAACACTCCCTAGCACCATACACAAAAATAAACTGAAAATGGATTAAAGACCTAAATGTAAGACCGGACACTATAAAACTCTTAGAGGAAAACATAGGAAGAACACTCTTTGACATAAATCACAGCAAGATCTTTTTTGACCCAGCTCCTAGAGTAATGGAAATAAAAACAAAAATAAACAAATGGGACCTAATGAAACTTAAAAGCTTTTGCACAGCAAAGGAAGCTATAAACAAGATGAAAAGGCAACCCTCAGAATGGGAGAAAATATTTGCAAATGAATCAACTGATAAATCTCCAAAATATATAAAGAGCTCATGCAACTCAATATTAAGAAAACAAACAACCCAGTCAAAAAAATGGGCAGAAGGCCTAAATAGACATTTCTCCAAAAAAGACATACAGATGGCTAAAAGCGCATGAACAGATGCTCAACATCACTACTCATTAGAGAAATGCAAATCAAAACCACAATGAAGTATCACCTCACATCAGTTAGAATGGGCATCATCAGAAAATCTCCAAACAACAAATGCTGGAGAGGGTGTTGAGAAAAGGGAACCCTCTTGCACTGTTGGTGGGAATGTAAATTGATACAGTCACTATAGAGAACAGTATGGAGGTTCCTTAAAAGGCTGAAAATAGAATTACCATATGACCCAGCAATCCCACTCCTGGGCATATACCCAGAGAAAACCATAATTCAAAATGACACTTGCACCCCAATGTTCATTGCAGCACTATTTACAATAGCCAGGACATGGAAGCAGCCTAAATACCCATCAACAGATGAATGGATAAAGAAGATGTGGTACATATATACAATGGAATATTACTCAGCCATAAAAAGGACTGAAACTGGGTCATATGTAGAGACGTGGATGAACCTAGAGACTGTCATACAGAGTGAAGTAAGTGAGAAAGAGAAAAACAAATATCGTATATTAACGCATGTATGTGGAATCTAGAAAAATGGTACAGATGAACCAGTTTGCAAGGAAGAGACACAGATGTAGAGAACAAACGTATGGACCCCAAGGTGGGAAAGCGGGGTGGTGGTGTTGGTGGTGGCAGTGGGATGAATTGGGAGATTGGGATTGACATGTATATGCTAATATGTATAAAATAGATTAATAAGAACCTGCTGTATTAAAAAAATAATAAAATTACATTAAAAAAATAATAAAAGTGTTTGCATGGTTGGGCTTGCTCTTGTGCTCCTGCCTTTTGTCTTGTGAAGAGGATGCTTCGGAAAGACACTGGTCCTAGGAGAATGGGAGACACATGAAGCAGGCCTGGACTGAAACCACAAACCAGCTGAACCTGGCTCAAAACCCAACCAACCCCTACAGGTATGGTGAGAAATAACTGCTGATAGTTGTATGCTACTGAATTTGGGGATTGCTGGTTATACAATACAACTGGGCAATAGTTAAGTAGAACAGACACATGGTGTAAAAATACAAATATTTTCAAGAACATGTAAAACTACTTAATAAATTTTTTGAGCATACAAAAATTGTAAAAAAAAAATCTATAAAGAAAAGCAAATGATCACTAAACAAGATTCAAAATAGTGATTACCTGTAGGGTGAAGGAGATATAATTGTTGGTGGCACACAGAAGACCTCAAAAATAATGCCTGGGGGCTCATAAGCAGCCTCAGCCACACTCTGGACTTAAGGCTCTGTCTGGCACAACTCTGCATGGCCCTGCAGTGCTCAGAATCAAATCTACCTCTGCAAGGCTTCTTAATATGTGGTCCAATGATTCCAAAAAGTCCCTGGAAATACACGCACTCTTGTGTAAGGAGAGGATGCATTGTAATTATCTAGCTCTCAAAGATGACCATCTTAGACCTTAAAGAAGCCAATAGCCAGCTCTCCAAGGCAACCTATCAAGAAGGTCAGGAAGATGTCAGAATAAAAGCTCACCAAATTCCATTTTGTTCCCAGAAGCCCAAGGTGGCATGAAGGTACCTTAGGGTGATGCTGCCCTTGGGAATGACAAGGGTTAAGATGACTTGTGTCCCCGCCACCATTCACATGTGGAAGCTCTGACCCTCAGTGTTATGGTATTTGGAGAGCCTTTGGGAAGGGATTAGGTTTAGATGAAGTCATGATGGTGGAGCCCTCATGATGGAATTAGTGCCCTTATAAGAAAATACAGCTTCCTCTCTCTCTGTGTCTACATCATGAGTATACAATGAGAAGGAGGTGGCCATCTTCAATCCAGGAAGAAATTCCTCACCAGAAACTGAACCCTACTGAACCTTGATCTTAGACTTTCCAGCCTCTAGAACTGTGAGAAATAAATTTATACTGTTTAAACAATTCAGCCCATGGTATTTTGTTATAGTAGCATGAGCAGACTAAAACACCTTTTTCCCTATGTGTGCTGAAAATTAGGGAACTGCATTTCCTTCCCCCAATGCCCTATAATTGTTATGTTGAGCAACCAGTTAGTTTTGATTAGGCATTGTGGATTTCAGATATTAATCCAAATAGATTTAAGATGTTTCAAATAATTTGGGAACATCTACTTTATTAATAATAGCTCTCATTTGCTGAGGTTCTGTTAAGGATTTAGTAGGGCTTATCTTGCTCAGTCTTTACAATCATCCTATGAAGTGGTATACACATTTAACAGATGAGGAAACTGAGTTTCAGAGAGGTGAAGGGATTTTTCCCAAGTTGACACAGTTAGGGAGAACTAGAGGCAAGATAAGATTCAAGACTGTTGGCTTCAAAGACTCTGCTATACTCTGCCTCTCTTTTTGCATAGAAACTAGATGTCAATTACAAACGACTGTGACTTGCTCCCTGAGCAAATGAATCCCTCCAAGGAGAGAGACTGGTATTCCTTACCAAACACACTCTGTTTCAGCTTTCTCCCAGCTCCCCACCCCCACCTGAAATACTTGGGATAAAGTGCTTGAACTCCATCTGGAGTTCAACCCAGAGTTGAACTTGGCCCTTAGTTCTTTTTTATTTATAAATTTTATTTATTTATATTTATTTTTGGCTGTGTTGGGTCTTCGTTGCTGTGTGTGTGCTATCTCTAGTTGCAGCGAGAGGGGGCTACTCTTTGTTGTGCTGCATGGGCTTCTCATTGCGGTGGCTTCCCTTGTTGCAGAGCACGGGCTCTAGGTGCACGGGCTTCCGTAGTTGTGGCACATGGGCTCTAGACCGCGGGCTCAGTAGTTGTGGCACACGGGCTTAGTTGCTCCGCGACATGTGGGTTCTTCCCGGACCAGGGCTTGAATCCGTGTCCCCTGCATTGGCAGGTGGATTCTTAGCCACTGCACCACCAGAGGAATCCCTGGCCCTTAGTTCTTTTCTGATCTTGCTACAGCTGTGGCATTATTTATCCAGGAAGGTGTGAAAACAGGCTGCAGCAGAAGGAGAGTCAGTGGATCTTTGTACACAGCCTGGCAGGCTCTACATGTGGACACATACACAGCTCAGCCTGGGTGAAGGGTGGAGGGTTGCAGGCCACAGTAGGGTATTGCCCAAGGGCCCTGCAAGCCTTGGGGAATTGTGTAACCCAGTACAGTGCTCTCAAACTTGGGTGCCTTATTAGCTATCGTTTGCTTTGTAACAAATTATCTCAAACTTTGTGGTTTAAAACAACTGCCATGTGTTATCTCTCACAGTTTCTTGGGTCAGAAGCCAAACCTGTGGGTCAGGGCACAATGAGGACAGTTCGCCTCTGCTCCACAATGTCTGAGGCCTCAGCCAGAAGGGCTGAAGGCTGGACTCTGGGATCAGCTGAAGGCTCAGTCACTCATATGCCTGGCGGTTGATTCTGGCTGACACCTTAGTTGGGTCTCTTAGCTGGAACACTCACACGGGGCCCCTCTATGTAGTCTGGGCTCCCTCACAACATGGTGGCTGTGTTTCAAAGGTGAGCACACAGAGAGGGAGAGCACAAGGGCACCAGAATGCACCAGGCAGAAGCTGTATCCTCTTGATGAGCTAACCTTGGAAGTCACATAGGATAACTTCCACTGCACTTCACAGCTTGGAGAAACCACAGACCTCATCCAGATTCAAGGGGAGGGGATCTAGAACCCCATCTCATGATGGAAGAGTGTCAGTCACATCACAAGAAAAGCAGGTGGCCTGGAATAAAAGTATAGATGTGGCCATCTTTGGAAAATACTATCTGCCCCAGTTGTGTAGTGAATCCCCATGCCAGAGGGTAGGAGTGCAGGTCTCAGACCAAAGCCCTAGACAGCCTGATTCAGTCAACTTGGGTTGGGGGCTGGGAACGTGTACTTTTACAATGGGTTCTAATGTGGATGAACCTTAAGAATCACTGCCATAGGGGTTGAGGAACTGGGCTCTGGAGTCAAATCCCAATTTGGGGACTTTCCTAGACAAGTCACTTCACCTTCGTTAGTGTCCTTATCTGCAAAGTTGGCATCCTAATACCTACATTGTAGGTTTATTTTAATGATTAAAATAGCTTGTATATTTAAAGGGCTTATTGGAGTGCCCTGTATGTAGTAAGTGCTCAATAGATGGTATTATTGTTGTTATCATTGCTTTTATTTTTATTTTTTTTACATTTTTATTGTAGTATAATTGTTTTACAATGGTGTGTTAGTTTCTGCTCTATAACAGAGTGAATCAGTTATACATATACATATATCCCCATATCTTTTCCTTCTTGCATCTCCCTCCCAGCCTCCTTATGCCACCCTTCTAGCTGGTCACCAACAAGCGCATCTCCCTGTGCTATGCGACTGCTTCCCACTAGCTATATATTTTACATTTGGTATTGTATATATGTCCATATATACACTACCACTCTCTCACTTTGTCCCAGCTTCCCTGTCCCCCTCCCAGTATCCTCAAGTCCATTCTCTAGTAGGTCTGTGTCTTTATTCCCATCTTGCTCCAGGTTCTTCATGACCTTTTTTTTTCTTTTTTAGATTCCATATATATGTGTTACCATACTGTATTTGTTTTCCTCTTTCTGACTTACTTCACTCTGTAGGACAGACTCTACGTCCATCCACCTCACTACAAATAACTCAATTTTGTTCCCTTTTATGGCTGAGTAATATTCCACTGTATATATGTGCCACATCTTCTTTATTCATTCATCTGTCAATGGACACTTAGGTTGCTTCCATATCCTGGCTATTCTAAATAGAGCTGCAGTGAACATTGTGGCATATGACTCTTCTTGACTTATGGTTTTCTCAGGGTATATGCCCAGTAGTGGGATTGCTGGGTCGTATAGTAGTTCTATTTTTAGTTTTTTAAGGAACCTCCATACTGTTCTCCAGAGTGGCTGTACCAATTTACATTCCTACCAACAGTACAAGAGGGTTCCCTTTTCTCCACACCCTTTCCAGCATTGGTTTGTAGATATTTTGATGATGGCCATTCTGACCGGTGTGATATGATATCACATTGGAGTTTTGATTTGCATTTCTCTAATGATTAATGATGTTGAGCATTCTTTCATGTGTTTGTTGGCAATCTGTATATCTTCTTTGGAGAAATGTCTATTTAGGTCTTCTCCCCATTTTTGGATTGGGTTGTTTGTTTTTTTGATATTGAGTTGCATGAGCTGCTTGTAAATTTTGGGGACTAATCCTTTGTCAGTTGCTTCATTTGCAAATATCTTCTCCCATTCTGAGGGCTGTCTTTTCGACTTGTTTATGATTTCCCTTGCTGTGCAAAAGTTTTTAAGTTTCATTAGGTCCCATTTCTTTATTTTTGTTTTTATTTCCATTTCTCTAGGAGGTGGGTCAAAAAAGATCTTGTGGTGATTTATGTCATAGAGTGTTCTGCCTATGTTTTCCTCTAAGAGTTTGATAGTGTCTGGTCTTACATTTAGGTCTTTAATCCATTTTGAGTTTATTTTTGTGTATGTTGTTAGGGAGTGGTCTAGTTTCATTCTTTTACATGTAGCTGTCCAGTTTTCCCAGCAGCACTTATTAAAGAGGCTCTCTTTTCTCCATTCTATATCCTTGCCTCCTTTGTCAAAGATAAGGTGACCATATGTGCATGGATTTATCTCTGGGCTTTCTATCCTGTTCCATTGATCTATATTTCTGTTTTTGTGGCAGTACCATACTGTCTTGATGACTGTAGCTTTGTAGTGTAGTCTGAAGTCTGGGAGCCTGATTCCTCCAGCTCCGTTTTTCTTTCTCAAGATTGCTTTGGTTATTCGGGGTCTTTTGTGTTTCCATACAAATTGTGAAATTTTTTGTTCTAGTTCTGTGAAAAATGCCAGTGGTAGTTTGATAGGGATTGCATTGAATCTGTAGATTGCTTTGGGTAGTAGAGTCATTTTTACAATGTTGATTCTTCCAATCCAAGAACATGGAATATCTCTCCATCTATTTGTATCATCTTTATTTTCTTTCATCAGTGTCATATAATGTTCTATATACAGGTTTTTGTCACCTTAGGTAGGTTTATTCCTAGGTATTTTATTCTTTATGTTGCAATGGTAAATGGGAGTGTTTCCTTAATTTCACTTTCAGATATTTCATCATTAGTTGTATAGGAATGCAAGAGATTTCTGTGCATCAATTTTGTATCCTGCTGCTTTACCAAATTCACTGATTAGCTGTAGTAGTTTTCTGGTAGCATCTTTAGGATTCTCTGTGTATAGTATCATGTCATCTGCAAACAGTGACAGCTTTACTTCTTCTTTTCCAATTTGGATTCCTTTTTTTAAAAAAATTTATTAATTTATTTATTTTTGGCTGTGTTGAGTTTTCATTTCTGTGCGAGGGCTTTCTCTAGTTGTGGCAAGTGGGGGTCACTCTTCATCACGGTGTGCGGACCTCTCACTGTTGTGGCCTCTCTTGTTGCGGAGCACAGGCTCCAGATGCGCAGGCTCAGTAGTTGTGGCTCACAGGCCTAGTTGCTCTGCGGCATGTGGGATCTTCCCAGACCAGGGCTCGAACCCGTGTCCTCTGCATTGGCAGGCAGATTCTCAACCACTGCGCCACCAAGGAAGCCCTGGATTCCTTTTCTTTCTTTTTCTTCTCTGATTTCTGTGGCTAAAACTTCCAAAACTATGTTGAATAATAGTGGTGAGAGTGGGCAACCTTGTCTTGTTCCTGATCTTAGTGGAAATGGTTTCAGTTTTTTACCATTGAGGACGATGTTTGCTGTGGGTTTGTCATATATGGTCTTTATTATGTTGAGGTAAGTTCCCTCTATGCCTACTTTCTGGAGAGTTTTTATCAGAATAGAGTGTTGAATTCTGTCGAAAGGTTTCTGTGTATCTATTGATATGATCATATGGTTTTTCTCCTTCAATTTGTGTACATGGTATATCACATTGATTGTTTTGCACATATTGAAGAATTCTTGCATTCCTGGGATAAACCCCACTTGATCATGGTGTATGATCCTTTTAGTGTGCTGTTGGATTCTGTTTGCTAGTATTTTGTTGAGGATTTTTGCATCTATGTTCATCAGTGATATTGGTCTCTAGATTTCTTTTTGTGTGACATCTTTGTTTGGTTTTGGTATCAGGGTGATGGTGGCTTCGTAGAATGAGTTTGGGAGTGTTCCTCCCTTTGCTATAATTAGGAAGAGTTTGAGAAGGATAGGTGTTAGCTCTTCTCTAAATGTTTGATAGAATTCACCTGTGAAACCATCTGGTCCTGAGCTTTTGTTTGTTGGCAGATTTTAAATCACAGTTTCAATTTCTGTGCTTGTGATTGGTCTGTTCATATTTTGTATTTCTTCCTGGTTCAGTCTCAGAAAGCTGTGTATTTCTAAGAATTTGTCCATTTCTTCCACGTTGTCCAATGTATTGGCATATAGTTTCTTGTAGTAATCTCTCATGATCCTTTGTGTTTCTGCAGTGTCAGTTGTTACTTCTCTTTCTTCATTTCTAATTCTGTTGATTTGAGTCTTCTCCCTTTTCTCTTGATGAGTCTGACTAATGGTTTATCAATTTGTTTATCTTCTCAATGAACCAGCTTTCAGTTTTATTGATCTTTTTTATTGTTTCCTTCATTCCTTTTTCATTTCTTTTTGATCTGATCTTTATGATTTCTTTCCGTCTGCTAACTTTGGTGTTGTTTTGTTCTTTTCCTCTAGTTGCTTTAGGTGTAAGGTTAGCTTGTTTATTTGAAATGTTTCTTGTTTCTTAAGGTAGGATTGTATTGCTATAAACTTCCCTCTTAGAACAGCTTTTGCTGCATCCATGGGTTTCGGGTGGTCATATTTTCATTGCCATTTGTTTTTAGGTATTTTTTGATTTCCTCTTTGATTTCTTCAGTGATCTCTTGGCTATTAAGTAGTGTACTGTTTAGCTTCCAGGTGTTTGTATCTTTTACAGATTTTTTCCTGTAATTGATATCTCATCTCATAACATTGTGGTCAGAAAAGATAGTTGATACAATTTCAATTTTCTTAAATTTACCAAGGCTTGATTTGTGACCCAAGGTATGATCTATCCTGGAGAATGTTCTGTGAGAACTTGAGCAGAAAGTGTATTCTGTTGTTTTTGGATGGAATGTCTGATAAATATCAATCAAGTCCATTTTGTTTGATGTATCATTTAAAGCTTGTGTTTCCTTTTTTATTTTCATTTTGGATGATTTGTCCATTGGTGAAAGTGGGGTGTTAAAGTTCCCTACTGTGATTGTGTTACTGTCGATTTCTCCTTTTTTGGCTGTTAGTATTTGCCTTATGTATTGAGGTGCTCCTATGTTAGGTGTATAAATATTTACATTTGTTATATCTTCTTCTTGGATTGATCCCTTGATCATTATGTAGTGTCCTTCTTTGCCTCTTGTAATAGTCTTTGTTTTAAAGTCTACTTTGTCTCATATGAGAATTGCTACTCCAGCTTTCTTTTGATTTCCATTTGTGTGGAATATCTTTTTCCATCCCTTCAGTCTCAGTCTGTATGTGTCCATAGGTCTCAAGTGGGTCTCTTGTAGACAGCATATATATGGGTCTTATTTTTGTATCCATTCAGCCAATCTATGTCTTTTGGTTGGAGCATTTAATCCATTTACATTTAAGGTAATTATCGATATATATGTTCCTATTACCATTTTTTAAATTGTTTTGGGTTTGTTATTGTAGGCCTTTTCCTTCTCTTGAATTTCCTGCCTAGAGAAGTTCCTTTAGCCTTTGTTGTAAAGCTGGTTTGGTGGTGCTGAATTCTCTTAGCTTTTGCTAGTCCGCAAAGGTTTTAATTTCTCCGTCAAATCTGAATGAGATCCTTGCTGGGTAGAGTAATCTTGCTTGTAGGTTTTTTTCCTTCATCACTTTAAATATGTCCTGCCACTTCCTTCTGGCTTGCAGTGTTTCTGCTGAAAGATCAGCTGTTAACCTTATGGGGATTCACTTGTGTGTTATTTGTTGTTTTTCCCTTGCTGCTTTTAATATTTTTTCTTTGTATTTAATTTTTGATAGTTTGACTAATATGTGTCTTGGTGTACTTCTGCTTGGGTGTATCCTGTATGGGACTCTATGTGCTTCCTGGACATGATTAACTATTTCCTTTCCCATATTAAGGAAATTTTCAACCATAATCTATTCAAATATTTTCTCAGTCTCTTTCTTTTTCTCTTCTTCTTCTGGGACCCCTACAATTCGTATGTTGGTGCATTTAATATTGTCTCAGAAGTCTCTGAGACTGCCCTCAATTCTTTTCATTCTTTTTTCTTTATTCTGCTCTGCAGTAGTTATTTCCACTATTTTATCTTCATGGTCACTTATCTGTTCTTCTGCCTCAGTTATTCTGCTATGGATCCCTTCTAGAGAATTTTTAATTTCATTTATTGTGTTGTTCATCACTGTTTGTTTGCTCTTTAGTTCTTCTAGGTCCTTGTTAAACGTTTCTTGTATTTTCTCCATTCTATTTCCAAGATTTTGGATCATCTTTACTATCATTATTCTGAATTCCTTTTCAGGTAGACTGCCTATATCCTCTTCATTTGTTAGGTCTGGTGGGTTTTTACCTTGCTCCTTCATCTGCTGTGTGTTTTTTTGTCTTCTCATTTTGCATAACTTACTTTGTTTGTGGTCTCTTTTTTTTCCCCAGGCTGCTGGTTCGTAGTTCCCGTTGTTTTTGGTGTCTGCCCCCAGTGGCTAATGTTGGTTCAGTGGGTTGTGAAGGCTTCCTGGTGGAGAGGAGAAGTGCCTGTGTTCTGGTGGATGAGGCCGGATCTTGTCTTTCTGGTGGGCAGGTCCACATCTGCTGGTGTGTTTTGGGGTGTCTATGACCTTAATATGATTTTAGGCAGCCTCTCTGTTAATGGGTGGGGTTGTGTTCCTGTCTTGCTAGTTGTTTGGCATAGGGTGTCCAGCACTGTAGCTTGCTGGTCGTTGAGTGGAGCTGGGTCTTGGCATTGAGATGGAGATCTCTGGGAGATTTTCACGATTTGATATTATGTGGAGCTGGAAGGTCTTTGTCACCCAGTGTCCTGAACTTGGCTCTCCCACCTCAGAGGCACAGCCCTGATGCCTGGCTGGAGCACAAAGACCCTGTCATTCCACATGGCTCAGAATAAAAGGCAGAAAAAAAGAAAGAAAGGAAAAGATAAAATAGATTAAAATAAAATAGAATAAAATTTAAAAGTTATTAAAATAAAAAACAAAAACTAATTATTAAAAAATATTTTTAAGTAATTAAAAGGAAGAAAGAAAGAAGAGAACAACCAAACAAAAAACAAATCCACCAATGATAACAAGAGCTGAAAACTATATTAAACAAACAAACAAAAAACAAAAATCAAAAAAAAACGGACAGACAGAACCCTTGGACAAATGGTAAAAGCAAAGCTATACAGACCAAATCACACACAGAAGCATATGCATACACACTCACAAAAAGAGAAAAAGGGAAAAAATATATATATCCTTGCTCCCAAAGTCCACCTCCTCAATTTGGGGTGATTCATTGTCTATTCAAGTATTTCACAGATGCAGAATACATCAAGTTGACTGTGGAGATTTAATCTGCTTCTCCTGAGGCTGCTGGAAGAGATTTCGCTTTCTCTTCTGTGTTTGCACAGCTTCTGGGGTTCAGCTTTGGATTTGGCCCCACCTCTGCATGTAGGTCACCTGAGGGCATCTGTTCTTCACTCAGACACGATGGGGTTAAAGGAGCAGCTGATTCGGGTGCTCTGGCTCACTCAGGCCGGGGGAGGGAGGGTTATGGAGTGCAGGGTGAGCCTGGAGCTTCAGAGGCTGGTATGGCATTGCACCAGCCTGAGGCGCACCGTGTGTTCTCCTGGGGAAGTTGTCCCTGGATCACGGGACCCTGGCAGTGGCAGGCTAAACAGGCTCCCAGGAAGGAATGTGTGGATAGTGACCTGTGCTTGCACACAGGTTTCTTGGTGGCTGCAGCAGCAGCCTTAGCATGTCATGCCTGTCTCTGGAGCCCGTGTTGATAGCTGTGGCTCACATCCATCTCTGGAGCTCCTTTTTTAATTTATTTTTTATTTCTTAACATCTTTATTGGAGTATACTTGCTTTATAATGGTGTGTTAGTTTCTGCTTTGTAACAAAGTGAGTCAGTTATACATATACATATGTCCCCATGTCTCTTCCCTGTTGCGTCTCCCTCCCTCCCACCCTCCCTATCCCACCCCTCTAGGTGGTCACAAAGCACCGAGTTGATCTCCCTTTGCTATACGGCTGCTTCCCACTAGCTACCTATTTTACGTTTGGTAGTGTATATATGTCCATGCCACTCTCTCACTTTGTCCCAGCTTAGCCTTCCCCCTCCCCATATCCTCAAGTTCATTGCCTGCGTCTGTGTCTTTATTCCCATCTTGCCCCAGGTTCTTCATGACCATTTTTTTTTTTTTTAGATTCCATATATATGTGTTAGCATACGGTATTTGTTTTTCTCTTTCTGACTTACTTCACTCTGTATGACAGACTCTAGGTCCATCCACCTCACTACAAATAACTCAATTTCGTTTCTTTTTATGGCTGGGTAATATTCCATTGTATATGTGTGTTACATCTTCTTTATTGATTCATCTGTCAATGGACACTTAGGTTGCTTCCATGTCCTGGCTTTTGTAAATAGGGCTGCAATGAACATTTTGGAACATGACTCTTTTTGAATTATGGTTTTCTCAGGGTATATGCCCAGTAGTGGGATTGCTGGGTCCTATGGTAGTTCTATTTTTAGTTTTTTAAGGAACCTCCATACTGTTCTCCAGAGTGGCTGTATCAGTTTACATTCCCACCAACACTGCAAGAGGGTTCCCTTTTCTCCACACCTTCTCCAGCATTTACTGTTTGTAGATTTTTTGATGATGGCCATTCTGACCGGTGTGAGATGATATGTCATTGTAGTTTTGATTTGCATTTCTCTAATGATTAATGATGTTGAGCATTCTTTCATGTGTTTGTTGGCAATCTGTATATCTTCTTTGGAGAAATGTCTATTTAGGTCTTCTCCCCATTTTTGGATTGGGTTGTTTGTTTTTTTGATATTGAGCTGCATGAGCTGTTTGTAAATTTGGGGGACTAATCCTTTGTCAGTTGCTTCATTTGCAAATATCTTCTCCCATTCTGAGGGCTGTCTTTTCGACTTGTTTATGATTTCCCTTGCTGTGCAAAAGTTTTTAAGTTTCATTAGGTCCCATTTGTTTATTTGTGTTTTTATTTCCATTTCTCTAGGAGGTGGGTCAAATAGGATCTTGCTGTGATGTATGTCATAGAGTGTTCTGCCTATGTTTTCCTCTAAGAGTTTGATAGTGTCTGGCCTTACACTTAGGTCTTTAATCCATTTTGAGTTTATTTTTGTGTATGTTGTTAGGGAGTGGTCTAATTTCATTCTTTTTACATGTAGCTGTCCAGTTTTCCCAGCACCACTTATTCTAGAGGCTGTCTTTTCTCCATTCTATATTCTTGCCTCCTTTATCAAAGATAAGGTGACCATATGTGCATGGATTTATCTCTGGGCTTTCTATCCTGTTCCATTGATCTATATTTCTGTTTTTGTGGCAGTACCATACTGTCTTGATGACTGTAGCATTGTAGTGTAGTCTGAAGTCTGGGAGCCTGATTCCTCCAGCTCCGTTTTTCTTTCTCAAGATTGCTTTGGCTATTTGGGGTCTTTTGTGTTTCCATACAAATTGTGAAATTTTTTATTCTAGTTCTGTGAAAAATGCCAGTGGTAGTTTCATAGGGATTGCATTGAATCTGTAGATTGATTTGGGTAGTATAGTCATTTTCACAATATTGATTCTTCCAATCCAAGAACATGGAATATCTCTCCATCTATTTGTATCATCTTTAATTTCATTCATCAGTACCTTGTAATTTTCTGCATACAGGTTTTTGTCTCCTTAGGTAGGTTTATTCCTATGTACTTTATTCTTTTTGTTGCAATGGTAAATGGGAATGTTTACTTAATTTCACTTTCAGATATTTCATCATTAGTGTATATGAATGCAAGAGATTTCTGTGCATTAATTTTGTATCCTGCTACTTTACCAAATTCATTGATTAGCTCTAGTAGTTTTCTGGTAGCATCTTTAGGATTCTTTATGTAAAGTATCATGTCATCTGCAAACAGGGACAGCTTTACTTCTTCTTTTCCGATTTGGATTCCTTTTCTTTCTTTTTCTTCTCTGATTTCTGTGGCAAAAACTTCCAAAACTATGTTGAGTAATAGTGGTGAGTGTGGGCAACTTTGTCTTGTTCCTGATCTTTGTTGAAATGGTTTCCGTTTTTCACCATTGAAGATGATGTTGGCTGTGGGTTTGTCATATACGGTCTTTATTATGTTGAGTTAAGTTCCCTCTATGCCTACTTTCTGCAGGGCTTTTATCATAAATGGGTGTTGAATTTTGTCGAAAGCTTTCTCTACATCTATTGAGATGATCATATGGTTTTTTTCCTTCAATTTGTTAATATGGTGTATCACGTTGATTGATTTGCGTATATTGAAGAATCCTTGCATTCCTGGGATAAACCCCACTTGATCATGGTGTATAATCCTTTTAATGTGCTGTTGGATTCTGTTTGCTAGTATTTTGTTGAGGATTTTTGCATCTATGTTCATCAGTGATATTGGCCTGTAGTTTTCTTTCTTTGTGACATCTTTGTCTGGTTTTCGTACCAGGGTGACGATGGCCTCGTAGAATGCGTTTGGGAGTGTTCCTCCCTCTGCTATATGTTGGAAGAGTTTAAGAAGGATAGGTGTTAGCTCTTCTCTAAATGTTTGACAGAATTCGCTGTGAAGCCATCTGGTCCTCAGCTTTTGTGTGTTGGAAGATTTTTAATCACAGTTTCAATTTCAGTCCTTGTGATTGGTCTGTTTATATTTTCTATTTCTTCCTGGTTCAGTCTCAGAAGGTTGTACCTTTCTAAGAATTTGTCCATTTCTTCCAGGTTGTCCATTTTATTGGCATAGAGTTGCTTGTAGTAATCTCTCATGATCCTTTGTATTTCTGCAGTGTCAATTGTTACTTCTCCTTTTTCATTTCTAATTCTATGGATTTGAGTCTTCTCCCTTTTTTTTCTTGATAAGTTTGGCTAATGGTTTATCAATTTTGTTTATCTTCTCAAAGAACCAGCTTTCAGTTTTATTGATCTTTGCTATCATTTCCTTCATTTCTTTTTCATTTATTTCTGATCTGACCTTTATGATTTCCTTCCTTTTGCTAACTTTGGGGTTTTCTTGTTCTTCTTTCTCTAATTGTTTTAGGTGTAAGGTTTGCTTGTTTATTTGAGATGTTTCTTGTCTCTTAAGGTAGGATTGTATTGCTATAAATTTCCCTCTTAGAACTGCTTTTGCTGCATCCCATAGGTTTTGGGTCGTCGTGTTTTCATTGTCATTTGTTCCTAGGTATTTTTTGATTAACTCTTTCATTTCTTCAGTGATCTCGTGGTTATTAAGTAGTGTGTTGTTTAGCCTCCATGTGCTTGTATATTTTCAGATCTTTTCCTGTAATTGATATCTAGTCTCATAGCATTATGATCAGAAAAGATACTTGATATGATTCAATTTTCTTAAATTTACCAAGGATTCATTTGTGACCCAAGAAAGATCTATCCTGGAGAATATTCCATGAGCACTTGAGAAGAATGTGTATTCTGTTGTTTTTGGATGGAATGTCCTATAAATATCAATCAAGTCCATCTTGTTTAATGTATCATTTAAAGCTTGTGTTTCCTTATTTATTTTCATTTTGGATGATTTGTCCATTGGTGAAAGTGGGATCTTAAAGTCCCGTACTATGATTGTGTTACTGTCGATTTCCCCTTTTATGGCTATTAGCATTTGCCTTATGTATTGAGGTGCTCCTATGTTAGGTGCATAAATATTTACAATTGTTATATCTTCTTCTTCCATTGATCCCTTGATCATTATGTAGTGTCCTTCTTTGTCTCTTGTAATAGTCTTTGTTTTAAAGTCTATTTTGTCTGATATGAGAATTGCTACTCGAGCTTTATTTTGATTTCCATTTGTGTGGAATATCTTTTTTCCATCCCTTCACTCTCAGTCTGTATGTTTCCCTAGCTCTCAAGTGGGTCTCTTGTAGACAGCATATATATGGGTCTTGTTTTTGTATCTATTCAGCCAATCTATGTCTTTTGGTTGGAGCATTTAATCCGTTTACATTTAAGGTAATTATCGATATATATATTCCTATTACCATTTTCTTAATTGTTTTGAGTTTGTTATTGTAAGTCTTTTCCTTCTCTTGAGTTTCCTGCCTAGAGAAGTTCCTTTAGCATTTGTTGTAAAGCTGGTTTGGTGGTGCTGAATTCTCTTAGCTTTTGCTTGTCTGTAAAAATTTTAATTTCTCTGTCAAATCTGAGTGAGATCCTTGCTGGGTAGAGTAATCTTGCTTGTAGGTTTTTTTCCTTCATCACTTTAAATATGTCCTGCCACTTCCTTCTGGCTTACAGTGTTTCTGCTGAAAGATCAGCTGTTAACCTTATGGGGATTCCCTTGTGTGTTATTTGTTGTTTTTCCCTTGCTGCTTTTAATATTTTTTCTTTGTATTTAATTTTTGATAGTTTGATTAATATGTGTCCTGGCATGTTTCTCCTTGGATTTTTCCTGTATGGGACTCTCTGTGCTTCCTGGACTTGATTCTTTATTTCCTTTCCAATATTAGGGAAGTTTTCAACTATAATCTCTTCAAATATTTTCTCAGTCCCTTTCTTTTTCTCTTCTTCTTCTGGGACCCCTACAATTCGAATGTTGGTACGTTTAATGTTGTCCCAGAGGTCTCTGAGACTGTCCTCAGTTCTTTTCATTCTTTTTTCTTTATTTTGCTCTGCAGTAGTTATTTCCACTATTTTATCTTCATGGTCACTTATCTGTTCTTCTGCCTCAGTTATTCTGCTATGGATCCCTTCTAGAGAATTTTTAATTTCATTTATTGTGTTGTTCATCTCTGTTTGTTTGCTCTTTAGTTCTTCTTGGTCGTTGTTAAACATTTCTTGTATTTTCTCCATTCTATTTTCAAGATTTTGGATCACCTTTACTATCATTATTCTGAATTCTTCTTCAGATAGACTGCCTATTTCCTCTTCATTTGTTAGGTCTGGTGGGGTTTTGCCTTGCTCCTTCATCTGCTGTGTGTTTCTCTGTCTTCCCATTTTGCTTAACTCACTGTGTTTGGGGTCTCCTTTTAGCAGGCTGCAGAGTCACAGTTTCCATTGTTTTTGGTGTCTGCCCCCAGTGGCTAATGTTGGTTCAGTGGGTTGTGAAGGCTTCCTGGTGGAGAGGAGAAGTGCCTGTGTTCTGGTGGATGAGGCTGGATCTTGTCTTTCTGGTGGGCAGGTCCACATCTGGTGGTGTGTTTTAGGGTGTGTGTGGCCTTATTATGATTTTAGGCAGCCTCTCTGTTAATGGGTGGGGTTGTGTTCCTGTCTTGCTAGTTGTTTGGCATAGGGTGTCCAGCACTGTAGCTTGCTGGTCATTGAATGGAGCTGGGTCTTGGCACTGAGATGGAGATCTCTTGGAGATTTTCACCATTTGATATTATGTGTAGCTGGGAGGTCTCTTGTGGACCAATGTCCTGAACTTGGCTCTCCCACCTCAGAGGCACAGCCCTGATGCCTGGCTGGAGCACCAAGAGCCTGTCATACACATTGGTCAGAATAAAAGGGAGAAAAAAAAGAAAGAAAGAAAGAATAAGATAAAATAAAACAAAGTACAATAAAATAAAATAAAGTTATTAAAATAAAAAATAATTATTAACCAAAAAAATTTTTTTGTAGATAAAATGTTTTTAAATTAAAAAGAAAAAATTGGACAGACAGAATCCTAGGACAAATGGTAAAAGCAATGCTATGCAGACAAAATCACACACTGAAGCATACACATACACAATCACAAAAAGAGAAAAAGGGGAAAATATATATATATCGTTGCTCCCAAAGTCCACCTCCTCAATTTGGGATGATTCGTTGTCTATACAGGTATTCCACAGATGCAGGATACATCAAGTCGATTGTGGAGATTTAATCTGTTGCTCCTGAGGCTGCTGGGGAAAATTTCTCTTTCTCTTCTTTGTCCGCACAGCTCCCGGGGTTCAGCTTTGGATTTGGCCCCGCCTCTGCGTGTAGGTGACCTGAGGGCGTCTGTTCTTCACTCAGACACGACGGGGTTAAAGGAGCAGCTGATTTTGGGGCTCTGGCTCACTCAGGCCAGGGGGAGGGAGGGGTACGGATTCGGGGCGAGCCTGCGGCAGCAGAGGCCAGCGTGACATTGCACCAGCCTGAGGCGTGCCTTGCATTCTCTCGGGGAAGTTGTACCTGGATCACGGGACCCTGGCAGTGGTGGGCTGCACAGGCTCCCGGGAGGGGCGGTGTGGATAGTGACCTGTGCTTGCACACAGGCTTCTTGGTGGTGGCAGCAGCAGCCTTAGCATCTCATGCCCGTCTCTGGGGTCCACGCTGATAGCCGTGATTCACGCCTGTCTCTGGAGCTCGTTTAGGCGGCAATCTGAATCCCTTCTCCTCACGCACCAGGAAACCAAGAGGGAAGAAAAAGGTCTCTTGCCTCTTCGGCAGCTCCAGACCTTTTCCCAGACTCCCTCCCGGCTAGCTGTGGTGCGTTAACCCCTTCAGGCTGTGTTCACACCGCCAACCCCAGTCCTCTCCCTGCAATCTGACCGAAGCCCGAGCCTCAGCTCCCAGGCCCTGCCCGTCCCGGTGGGTGAGCAGACAAGGCTCTCGGGCTGGTGAGTGCTGGTCGGCAGCGAGCCTCTGTGCGGGAATCTCTCCGCTTTGCCCTCCATACCCCTGTTGCTGTGCTCTCCTCCGTGCCTCCAAAGCTTCCCCCTCCGCCACCTGCAGTCTCCGCCCGGGAAGGGGCTTCTAGTGTGTGGAAACTTTTCCTCCTTCACAGCTCCCTCCCACTGGTGCAGGTCCCGTCCCTATTCTTTTGTCTCTGTTTTTTCTTTTTTCTTTTGCCCTACCCAGGTATGTGGGGAGTTTCGTGCCTTTTGGGAGGTCTGAGGTCTTCTGCCAGCATTCAGTAAGTGTTTTGTAGGAGTTGTTCCACATGTAGATATATTTCTGATGTATTTCTGGGGAGGAAGGTGATCTCCACATCTTACTCTTTTGCCATCTTGAAGCTCCTCTATCATTGTTTTTAAATTATGAAAACAGACTGACCTGGAAATCAGAGCACTGATAGCCCACCTTAGAGTTCTCAGAGAATGCCAAGTCTCCATCAGACTCTGCGTTTACAGCGGGAAACCAGCAGAAAGGTCAAGCTCCTTGGGTGACAGGGAGAGGGTGGCATGGTTGCCAGAGGATCCCTGAAACTGAGAGGACACAGAGCTTGCTTACAGACCCCTCAGCTGGCAGGTGGCAGATTCAGGTAAAACCCTGGAAGCCTGGGATCCACATCTGTGTTCCATTGCTGGTCTCCTTCCCTCTAGCACCCAGCTGGCCTCAAGTTCATTCTCTCTGAGTGACACCCATGGCTGGCTTCCTGACTCACCTGGGGGAGCAGAAAGTCTGAAAACTGCAGGCAGACACTGAGGGCGTGAGGGGCAGCTCCTGGCTGAGGGAGGACGGGGGGTGGGGTGGGGTGGTGCCCCCCAGGCAGGCACACGGGGCTCCTGAAGGAACCACAGTACCAGGAGAGCTGGTGCCTTGTCACAGAGACCAGTGTGGAAAGGAAGTATTTGTTTATGGAATCTTTGCAAAGATACTTTTCATCATGCCACTCTCTGGCTCCCTAATCCTCAGTGGCTCCCCTGTGCCTTAAGAAAACCATCTTTAGGTCTCATAAAAGACAAATATGCCTAAGCCCTCGAATCCAGGTAAAATAAGCCAAGTGTCCTCCTTTGAACTTCCCCCAGGCACTCCACTCTTTGCTCCCAGCTTCTCCCCACCATCCTTCTTGCCTAGATGCAAGAAGATTCTCCAAGAGTAACCCTGTCTATAGGCCCGATTTGATCCACAGGAAAGGCCCTTTTTTGTCTCCCTTCCAGGACTTTTCTGTCAGGCTGCCTTAGACTTTTCTAATTTCCTTCAGCTCCAGTTCAAGAACTGTTTTCCCCTATTGGTCCACACAGTGCCCAATCTGTACACAGGCCAATGCAGGATTCAAGCATCCTGCTGTTCAATGGCCGAGTGGAGGACGTGAGCAGCGGGCAGCGGGAAGGAACCATAGGAGACATGGAGGGCAAGAGAGGAGAGGGCTGTTGGAAGAGGCCTAGGGACCGGCCCAACCCTCTCCTGGAAAGTGGACATTTTGGGTAGTGGTGATTTGGAGAGTTATTGGGTCTGGGTGAGTGAGGAGGGAGGGAAAGAGAGCAAGGCCTGGAGGAAGGGAAAGCGGGAGGGAGGAATTGGCCACGCCCTGTCCCCGCCCACCGCTTCCCCCCACCCCCCATCGGAAATCCAGTTTCTCCTTGAAAACTCGGAGCCCGGCTTCCCCAGAAAGACCTCCTGGATCTCTGTGGCTGACACTCGTTCCTCCTTGCTCTGCATCCCCAGCCCTTTGCCCACTTCCGTGCGTCTTGGTCACTCTGGCTTCGGAGTCTGATCAGCGTGCCAGTTTCTGAGCCGCAACAAAAATGCCTTCTTTCGGGTTCCCTTAGCTCTGATCACACAAAAACAATATCGGCCGGGAGTCAATTAGCCCAGGGATGCAGGAAGAAGAAAATGTGTCTTGTACAGAGTAGGCAGCAGAGCGCATTAATGAGGGAGGAGCAAAGTCCCAAGAGGAGCAGCGAAAAACACTTTGGCTACCAAGACTTTGCGTTCAGATGGCGAATGAAAATGGTTGCTATACGGTCGGCCACCAGAGGGCGCTGCGGGCAAGAAGCTCTTGAGGCCGCTCTCCTTTCACTTCCTGCAAACTCTGGAATCAGGGCTGTCCTCCAGAGACAGGGACACCTAATTCCCCGGGAAGCTTGCCAGGGTCTCAGGACATGGGTGTTTACAGTTTGCTGGCATTTCCCCCGGGGGGATCAGGAGCAACAAAATCACCAAATTGATGACCTGTTGTTTGCTGGATAAAGAGTAAGACTGGAAAAAGGCAATTTGGTTAGTGCAAAGGTGCCGTGAGCCCTGAGCTGGTCCCTGCTTTACCGATTTCTCCAACATGAAGGAAATCATTCTGTCCTCTGGGCCTGGTTCACTCTGTAAAATGGCTGGGCTCCAGTTCCAGCCTGTGCTGGGATGTGGGCCTCTTACAACCCTCGTAGGCATTGGCCGTGCAGTTCAGTCCACATGGAAGCCGAGTACCCTGCTTTCTGCCTCTCTCAGGGAAGGACAGTCGTGGAAACAAGCACTTGCTGCAGTTGGAATGGCTAATAATCTGGACAGTTTCCACGTGCTACCTGAGATGACCCATCACACCAGAGGAGTGAGAGATTCAGAAAAACAAAACCAGCCCGGGCACTGTTCAGAAGGGAGCCTAAAATGGGTTTATGAAGTAAGAAACTGTTTAAATTCTTCCAGAATACAAAAACAATGGCATAGGATGTATGATTCATTTTTGTGTATAATGGGAGGGCAAGATGCAACGGAAAGAGGCACCATTCAGGATGGGGGCAGCCTTGGGAGAGAGACAAGGAAGGATGAGGAGGGGGAGAATGAGCTGTTTCTGAACATTTTATTTCATAAGAAACATACAGATGGATGGACTTCAGGCAGCTATAGCAAAATGTCAACTCCAGTAAGTATACTTGGTTCTTAAATTGTTTTCTGTAATCCTCTCTATTTTGACCCTTTGTTTAATTAAAAAGGAAAAATGATTTAAAGTAATTTTTTTGTTTGTTTTTGCTGTGCCACGGGGCTTACAGGATCTCAGTTCCCCGACCAGGGCAGTGAAAGTGCTGAATCCTAACCACTAGACCACCAGGGAACTCCCTAAAGTGATTTTTAAGATAACACAATAACAGAGAGCCCACTAGCCCCTCAGAGCACATCGTGGTCTAGGGTAGTTTTTTTTTCCTAGCACGACTTTCCATAGATAGAGACATTTCCCAGGTCCAGGTTAGGCAGGATAATCCTAAATGAGGGAGGCATACTGTGGGGGGTGGAGGACCCGCTGAGTCTGAGCAGCCCTACAGTGCCTCAAATCTATGAGGATTTGTCTCCCTCACCTGTAAAATGAGGATGAAGCCTGTCCTGTCTACTTTATTAAGGTATAATGTGCATTAAATGAGATATTTGTGAAAACACCTTGAAAATAATGACACAAGCAGGTAAACAATAATTATTTACTTGTCGAGCAATGAATCCCAAGGTCTCACTTATTGGTAATATTAGCATCAACAACAAAGGAAGCAATGAAGAGAGGATGTATAAACGAGTATGAAGGGAAGTATGAAGAAGAAAAACTTGCTGATGAAAGCTAAGACCTCCAAGGAAATAGCTGCTCTTCCAAGATCCCGACTTGAGCCCTGCTTTTCAAAATAATGGAAATTGTACGTTGTGAAAAATGATCTCAGTGGTCATTGTCATAAGAACTTAGAACAATATTTATATATCCCACCATAGTGAGTCAGCGGTTATGTCCCACGAAAGCCAAAAGGCTTCAATTTTCAGAGTGTAACTAGTGAGCATTGAGAAACCATGAAAGAGACACTTACTAGATGTCAATATAGAATAAACCGAAAGAAAAAGAGAAAGACACCAAGCTGCTCCCTGCAGTGTGTCCAACTGAGATTCTGTTCTGCAAACCCTGGTGGATCAACGTGGATTGGATGGTTTCTTGAGGCTCTGGTTAAACCCAATAGGTTGAAGAATTTCTGATCAGGGACAAGTCAGTTTCTATTCTGAAAACTTGGCACTACCTAAGGAAATCCAAACCTGTAAATGGAAGATTTGCAGGAGGATTGTTACTGGTATAAAAGAGTGCTCTAAGATTCACCCACAGAGACTTTCTGGTTGCTGACGCCAGAAGCAAAAAGCAAAATGTACAGTCGGCAGCAGTTAATGGGACCCTCCCAACTTTTCTTCTTGGACCCATCCTCTGCTCAGTTCCCCCCATTTCTCTTGCTTTATACCATGCCCAAGTACCTGGCTTCTCTGCCTCTGTCACAACATTCTTAATACAATCCATTTATCTGCTCCATGATGTTGCAGGCTTAAGGTGATATTCCTTTCAGAAGGACCCCAAAATTCAAAAAGACTGCTTGGGGAGGGCAGCACGATGAGGTACAAGGACTTTACCGTAGACAGACCTGAATTTGAGTCCTAATTTCTATATGTGGTAGTCACTCTCCACAACAGCCCACAGTGGTCCCTACTCCCTGATATTCACAGCCTTGCTACTTCCCTCCTATCCAATCAGGGCTGGTCCTGGCTGACCAATAGAATATGGTAGAAGTGACAGTATATGAATTCTGAGGCTAGGTCACAAAAGGCATTACAGCTTCCTCTTGGATTATTCTTTCTGGGGAAGCCAGCCACCACCCTGTGACATCACTCAAGCCACTCTGTAGAGGGACACACATGGAGAAGAAGCAAGGTTTCCTGCAAAGACCAGCATCAACTTGCCAGATGTAAATGAACCCCTTGGAAGTGGGGCCTCCAGCCCCAGCTAACATCTGACTGCAACATCATGAGACACCTTGAGTTTGAACCACCTGGCTAAGCTGTTTCTGAATTACTGACTCACTTACTAAAACCATGAGAGATAATAAATAATTGTTGTTGTTTTTAAATCCTAAACTTGGGGGCAATACCTTACATAGCCATATTATCAAGAACGGAACCTTTCTAAGTATTCATTTGGGAGACGCCTGTACAGCTATATCAATTGTTTAAAATTTTAACTATTTCTATGTTGCCTTGTAAAGAGCCCTGCACTTGAATTAATGTGATCTTGGATTGCTAATTCCCCAAGGTCCTTTGCAAAGGCAAATCAAATCCTCTTAAGAGGAAAGTAACATTATCCTTGGCCTCAAATTATTTCAAAAAATATTTTACAAATACCATGTCCAGCACTCAGCCAGAGATATACTGACACATGGTCAAAAGCAGAAATTTTTAGCTGCTCAGAAGACATCCTTCACCAAGGCTCAGGTGATAGAAAAACTAAGCATTTATGATGGCAGTGGATTCAGTGTATGGTGGGGAGGGAGAAACCAGAAGTTGGGAGGGGTATAAATGGGCCCAATGAAAGAGGAAAGAGGCTTCCATTGCTGGGACTGAGCTCTGGGATTGGCAGAGAGCAAAGCCCTCTCCTTGCTGTTCTCCAGAGCATAGCTGGACCTCAACTGGGGTAGCGTGGGACTCCTGGAACCCAGATTCTCCTTTATCTCAAACATCCCATCTCCAAAGCTAGCTAAAGAATGGCAAAGTTGCCTCTTCAAAGTGGCCCAAACCATGGACATATGAAAGAAACCAAAATGTTCAGAAGACCAGGCATCCTTACCTGGATGTTCTAGACTGCATGAGACCCAGAGATTTCTAGAAAACAAGACTAAAGGAAATGTTCCTCCATCCAGGAGGGTGAAGACTTGGAAGAGCTATATCAGATTTAGGGGAAAAAACAATGGTAATTTTTGCATTAAATAATGTAAAATAAAATTAAAGCTCACTATAAGATAGTAGCAAGATCTGCAACAAGTCCCTCATTATATAGATGTGGAAATTAAGAACCAGGAAAGAAGAAAGTGAGTCTTAACCTGCTAACCCACATTGTGGGTGGCCCTTCCTTACATCCCTCTTCCCAGGCGGATTTTGTCAAATTCCATTTCTACTTTACTCTCACGATATTGGTGCTCTGAATTTTACAGGCCAGCAGGCACTTCTTTCTCAACAAGTTAATATTGGCCCACCCAAACTGAAAACCTCAATTTGACATCATTTCCAGTATCCCTTTACTTTTCTTCTTCAACCCTAATTGCAACATCCACTGCTTTCTTCCAGGCAGGCTTCCACAAAAGGTCTTTATTCTGACCCTGCTGGCTCATCATGGCATACTGTTTTGAGTAGTACCATCCAGAATATCTTATTTCTCTGTGCCTTTGTTGAGTTTTATATTCTTACATACATTGGCAACTATGCGCTTCCTACTTTCACTTTATAAAGCAATTTTGATTAGTGATTCCCCTGTGGAGCAGATGATGTGGTCAGAATTTGCTAAGGGCTCCTAGCCCCATAAAGGGATAAGTTCTCTCTCCCTGGAGGTTTTCAAGGAGCGTCTGAGTGACCCTCTACCCAGTCTTGTGAATCAAGGAAGTTGGTTCAGATAACTTTGAAGATTCCTTCCAGCACTAATCACTATAAATAAAATCTTTTGATTTCTCATTTTTTCTACCTTACCAACTCCCCCTCCTACCTCCATTCACAGGGTATTCCATTCCCTTCTTCCCTGCACCTCCATGGCAACCTCTGCAATGGTCTGGAGAGATCCAGCTTTCAGTCCCAACTCAACCACCAACTAGCTGTGAAAACCTGAGCAAATTCATTAACTTCTCTGAACCTTAGTCTTTTCCTCTCTCCCTGTATCATGGAGTTGCTGTGAGAAAGAGTGGTAATGAATATGGAGGACCAGCCAATATCCAGCACAAAGTTCCTCAGTAAACAGATACCTCTGTAGCCTGGCCACTTTGTCGTATGATCACTGATTCACATGTCCTCCTTTCCTTCCACCTTCTAGGAGGGCAGGGTCTGTGTCTTCTCTATCTGTACCCCAAGCCCCTAGCCCAGAGCCTCGTGGCTACTCTGTGAATTCATTACTCAAACATTACTGAGGAAGAGAAACTGGTACTGTGTATATAGAGGGGCTCAGACAAGATTTAGACTCTCAAGGAAGTCTGAGATAAAAACACAGACAAATAAATGCTGAGTTCTTAGAACTGAGTTGTAATTTTTAGTTTTCCTTGACCTTATAATATGATTTCTACTGCTTTAGCATATGCCAAAATAATTGACCTAGATGGACAAAAAGTCATTAAGTATGGAAGCACTTCAATTAAGTGATATTTTATTTTCCATGTGGTCTTTGAGAGCTTAGAGAGAAATAGAAGCAATAGTTAAATAATAGCAAGCAGACTGCTGCAATTAAATGTGATTTACCAAAACCTAAGTATCACTTTCAGATAGTGTGAAATTAGAGCATTTAAGAAGATTGCTGAAAAAGATTCTTTTCTTTTCTAAGTGAAATGCTGGCACAGGGGGCCTCCAAAGGGAAACTGCCAGATGCTGTTTTATGTGCTCAGCATGTTGGTGCCTAACATTTCCTTAGTGTTTTTGAATTCTACATTGTCTGCAAAATTGCCACTTCATTAAAACTGCCTCAGACATTGCTTTTTAAATGACGCAGGTAGCTGTCAATCCACGGCGCCTGCGTAGTTTGCATTTTAGAAATGCAAGAGTTATTTTCAACAATACCTTTATTTTACCTCAAATTTCCTATGTTTTCAGGCAAAGTGCTGGTTAATCAAGGAAACCAGAGGGATGATGTTATAAAATTGATGTATTTAATGTGTATCTTTATTTAAAGTACTAGGAGCTTAAGATTCCTGAAGTCTGACCTTCTTGTTGCCATGATATATGCCCTAAATCCTCAAAATAATTTTGTTTTAGTTTAGACAATAGTCTCTTACCTTTTGGGGTTCAATAGGATTTGCATAAGCGGGGCTTATAGGTATGGAGATAGAGATAGAAATGACAAAGTAAGAGAAATGTAGTTTAATTTGTAAATTTAAAAAGCAATATACATACACAAACAAAGAGAGGATTGAGCCTGAGTTCAATAAATTAGCATAGTTTGTTCCAGGCTGGTGTCAAGGCTTAGTGTGGTTCAAGTGCCTTACGTTCATTTCTTGGGAGAAAATAATGTGGAGAGTCAAAAACAGTGATAGAAAGGAGAAAATTTTCCTAGATGGCAGAAGCCAAGGTAAATTAACAGTTGCTAGACTGCATGGTACAGTATTGGACAACCTTGTTAAAAATAGGTTGAGAAAGTATGTGGGCTATGGAAAGTTTATTGATGACAATTTGTATCACAACTTTAATTTATATAAAATTTTAATCTTTTTCTATAACTTATTTTTTTCTAAGTTAATGAAATGTGTGGGTCTATATGTATGTATATACATATGTATTCATATGTTTAAGTATATGAAGTTCCTTTATTATTGATATAGTATCCAATTGTTTGTTTATTGGTTAAAAATTTACAATGTCCAACCTCACTAAAACAGGTGGGGGAAAAGATGCTGACCTAAGTAACCTTGGAAATGAGTAGAGTCTGCAACATTAAAAGTGAAAGAAACTGCACACAAGCAGTGTACTCCAGTGGTAGTTGTTTCCTGGCAGTACAGGTTAACAATTCTGACACTGCTATACACGTATATTGGAACTGAACAATTAAGAAAATGGATGGCAAATGGTGGGAGCCAGATTTCTCCCTTTAGGAGTGAAAATTACAGGGAAGCAAGGGTGTTAGGAAGATAGAATCATAAGTACTATTAGAGTTGGAGATATCAGTATGAACTCATGTTTAGCTTAATATAGATACAGATAGTTCCATGTAGAAATATTTATAGATATCTGTATATATGTGGGTTAGGATAAACACATGTATTTCCTTGTTCTGTGAAGTGAAACTACCTAAGAGAAAGGACACCAATATAGCACACCTGGCTCCCAGATCTTGGTTTCTATAGCCGTTCTCCAGTAAAGGAAATAGGGCTTCTTGGAGAAATGACTGATTTTAGGACTGGGGCAGGAAATATACAAGATGAGTCTGGAACACCTTGTAGTACCTGAAGGTAAGGAAGTGCTTAAAAAAGACAAAACAAAATAAGAACAACAACAACAACAAACTGATGGGCATATTTTGAAGGTTCATAGGAACCAACTGGAAGGTTTCCCAACTCAAAGCTGGAAAAATGTGAGCAACAAAATAAATAAAATAGTATTGGATTGTAACCCAAAGTGTAACATAAATATCCATGGGTCCATACTTATATAAATAAATTACTGAATAAATAAATAAATGGGGAAGAAGAGGCAATGCAGAAGAATTCCACATAATTCATGTAGATACTTTGCCTCAAGGAGGGGAGCACAAATCCCCACTCCTTAGTGTAAGGCTACACATAGTGACTTCCTTCCAAAGAACACAGTATGGAAGAAGGCAGGGGCAGGGAGAGTAACTTTACAGTGGAGAAATCTGATCAGGCACGTGATCAAAGTCAACATCAACAGTGAAAGGTCATGTTAATAGTATGTTTCCTTTATATGATGTGTTGAAAATGGTACTGTACCTCCATGTTTTCCCTCGCAAAACCAATAACCCCAGTCTAATCATGAGAAAAACACAAGAAGAATTCCTGTAGAGAGGCATCCTACAAAATTCCTGACCAGTGCTCTTGAAAACTGTCAGCGTCATCAAAAACAAGGAATGCCTGAGAAACTGTCACGGCCAAGAGAAGCCTAAGGAGACATGATGACTAAATGTAATGTGGTGTCCTGGATGGGACTGTGTAACAGAAAAAGGACATTACTAAGGAAATCTTAATGAAACATGGACTTTAGCTAATAATAACATATCACTCTTGGTTCATTCACTGTAAGAAACATACCATTGTAATACAAAATGTTAGCCATAGAGGGAAACTGGGTACAGGGTATGTAGGAACTCTCCGTACTATCTTCTCCATTTTTCTGTAAGGCTAAAACTTTCCTGAAAAATAAAGCCTGTTCTTTTTTTTTTTTTTTTTATTCATGTAATATTTTATTTACTGATCTCTCTGAAACATGCCAAAATTCATATGGCTAATGAAACTTTCCATGTTAAAATGCTGGTCAACACAACAAATTCCTAACAAAAAATATTTTAATGTAGGAATCAACATATGAACATTATATTTAGGTGGTAAAACTCAGGTTACAAATATAAGATAAATATCAAATAATATCATACTTCTGGTTTAATGGAGAACAGTTGTGAGAGTCATGCTTAACACCTTGGTTAAGTAATGAGAGAAATGGGTTGGGGTGTCATAGAGGTATGCAAAAATTTAACAGTTCAAATAATCCTTAGCCCTTCTGAGAAAATATAGATGGCAAATATAGATGGCAAATATTTCTGTAATATGGTGGTTTCGATCCATTAGTGAGCATTCTGTTCATGCACTTAAAGTAACAGCAGATGTTTCTGAGCACTGAAAATTAGATTCAAAGTTAGTCTTCGTTCAACAAGTTAATGATACTATGAATCCCTTATATTTAAAAATATAGTTTAAATTTGTAAAGTTTAAGGTAAAGCATACTTGTTTTCATAGTTATTTTTAGATATAATTGAGACTACACTACCATATATAATCAGCTATACTGCTGTGCACAGTTAATTCCAGTTACCGTATTTTATATATGCTGGTCAGCAACAGCACAAAATTTATGCTCCAAAAGAAACATATCAATCCAGCAAAATGGTTCCATTTAATTTTTCTTTTAAAGACAGATTAACTAAATTTAAGGAAGAATTGGCTTTTCTTGATATCTCATTTTCAAATTACTGATACAAACTTACCAGAGAGTAATTATTTATTTTGCGTAACATCAAACAATCTGCAAAAAGTTTCCAAGATAGAGCCGTTCCTTGTTCCATTTCCAAAAATAAATAAAGGCTTTCTAACTGAAAGCATTTACAGTCCTAGCTCTCTAAAGTAAACATTAAAAAACAAAGTACAAAAAATGATCTCTTGGCTTCTGAATAGCCCACTTAGTTACATAAAGTATTTTCTGTCCCAACACTTTCTCAAATTCAAAAGATATTTACTTCCTAAGAACATGACAAACAGTCTTCATTTCAAACCATTCAGTCCGTTTCCATGGCAACACTGTGGGATTCCTTGGCCACCATAAGTCGCATTAGTTGACTGTGGAATTTCTCAATCTTCTTTACATCTTGAGCTTGGTCTGTTCTATACACCAAACAAACTAAATCATCTGTTACTTTAATACACAAACTCCCATCAGAATGCCTATATTTGAGAACCACACGTGCCTTCATAGGGTCTGCGAGGTAGAGCTTCTCCGCTGCGCGACTGAACTCCTCCCAGGTCTGGTACTGCGGCATCGTGGGCCCGCGGCAGAACAGGAGAGGGAGGCAAAGCTACGGACCGGAGGCGACAGCGACGCGGCCCACCTACCTCCCTGCCTCTCGCAGCCACCTACCGCGGCAGAGACCTGCTTTTTTTTTTTTTAAAGCAAACTTTCCTTTCCGCCAAACTCGCCTCTTTACAGAAATTTTATTTTTTTTAATTAATTAATTTATTTATTTATTTATTTTTGGCTGTGTTGGGTCTTCGTTTCCGTGCGAGGGCTTTCTCTAGTTGTGGCAAGCGGGGGCCACTCTTCATCGCGTGCGTGGGCCTCTCACTATCCCGGCCTCTTTTGTTGAGGAGCACAGGCTCCAGACGCGCAGGCTCAGTAGTTGTGGCTCACGGGCCTAGTTGCTCCGCGGCATGTGGGACCTTCCCAGACCAGGGCTCGAACCCGTGTCCCCTGCATTGGCAGGCAGATTCTCAACCACTGCGCCACCAGGGAAGCCCTTTTTTTTTTTTAATCAAACAAAAGTAGTGTGGGCTATAGGCTAGATGCAAAGCCAAGGCTATGGAAGTACACAGGAAGAATATCATTAACATAGATTTGCCTCATTGGTAGCAAAAGTATTTAATTTTCTGATAAGTTTTACAATTGACTAACTTAAAAACTTTTCATTCTCCAAGTATAATCTACTCAGTTTAAAAACCATAAGAATAATTGATAATTTTTTTCAGGATTGCAATAATCACCTTATATCTATAAATCCTCACAACAATTCTGTGAGTAGTGTGCTATTAATATTCCCATTTTAAGATGAGGAAACTGTGGTTTAGTGATGTTTAATGTATTGTCCAAGTTTAGACAACTACTAAGTCATGAACAAAGTTTTGTACTTGGGAAGTACCATAGTCTTAACCCTATGCCATACACACCAATATTAACAGCTGAAAATGATGACTTTTGTTTTTAGACAAGTTGATTTGTAGACTATTTTTCTGGCAGAAATTTGAAATCAGAGACTGTTGACTATTGGACATTCTGTAGATTTGTGATTTTAAATTCTCATAAAATGTGCAAAAAAATTAACATGCCAGTAAAAATTTTCTCCATACTGGAATCTGACATAGTGTTGAAACAGGTTATTGAACTAAGAATATCAGGTTCTTGACTGAAAAACTATTTCTACTTATCAAGAGATGTTCTTCAATGGAAGTGAACATTATGTCCAAGGCACTGACTTCTCATAAAAAGAATCTGGAGAAAAATACTTTTTTTCCCATGAGGACAGGGACTTCTCACCATTGGTTTTTCTTAGTATGAGTGAAATTCAGATTGAGATATGATAACATTTCCAAGGAGCTGCTTATCCTAACACGCACACTCCCAAGATACAATCTTTGACCAAGGAAGACTTGGTCTAGCAAATGGTCTTCTCCATAATGTGACAGTGACATTCAGACCAAGATGGTATCATTAACTTTTTGCCTTAAGAAATTTAAGAACTTGGGCTTCCCTGGTGGCGCAGTGGTTGAGAATCTGCCTGCCAATGCAGGGGACACGGGTTCGAGCCCTGGTCTGGGAAGATCCCACATGCCGCGGAGCAACTGGGCCCATGAGCCACAATTACTGAGCCTGCGCGTCTGGAGCCTGTGCTCCGCAACGAGAGGCCACGATAGTGAGAGGCCCGCGCACCGCGATGAAGAGTGGCCCCCGCTTGCCACAACTAGAGAAAGCTCTCGCACAGAAACGAAGACCCAACACAGCCAAAAATAAATAAATTTTAAAAAAAAGTAGCTATACTCATATCAGATAAAATAGAGTTTAAAATAAAGAATGTTACAAGAGACAAGGAAGGACACTACATAATGATCCAGGGATCAATCCAAGAAGAAGATATAACAATTATAAATATATATGCACCCAACATAGGAGCACCTCAATACATAAGGCAACTGCTACCAGCTATAAAAGAGGAAATCGACAGTAACACAATAATAGTGGGGGACTTTAACACCTCACTTACACCAATGGACAGATCATCCAAAATGAAAATAAATAAGGAAACAGAAGCTTTAAATGACACAATAGACCACATAGATTTAATTGATATATAGGACATTCCATCCAAAAACGGCAGATTACACGTTCTTCTCAAGTGCGCATGGAACATTCTCCAGGATAGATCACATCTTGGGTCACAAATCAAGCCTCAGTAAATTTAAGAAAATTGAAATCATATCAAGCATCTTTTCTGACCACAACGCTATGAGATTAGAAATGAATTACAGGGAAAAAAACGTAAAAAAGACAAACACATGGAGGCTAAACAATACGTTACTAAATAACCAAGAGATCACTGAAGAAATCAAACAGGAAATAAAAAAATACCTAGAGACAAATGACAATGAAAACACGACGACCCAAAACCTATGGGACGCAGCAAAAGCGGTTCTAAGAGGGAAGTTTATAGCTATACAAGCCTACCCCAAGAAACAAGAAAAATCTCAAGTAAACAATCTAACCTTACACCTAAAGAAACTAGAGAAAGAAGAACAAACAAAACCCAAAGTTAGCAGAAGGAAAGAAATCATAAAGATCAGAGCAGAAATAAATGAAATAGAAACAAAGAAAACAATAGCAAAGATCAATAAAACTAAAATTTGGTTCTTTGAGAAGATAAACAAAAATTGATAAGCCATTAGCCAGACTCATCAAGAAAAAGAGGGAGAGGACTCAAATCAATAAAATCAGAAATGAAAAAGGAGAAGTTACAACAGACACCGCAGAAATACAAAACATCCTAAGAGACTACTACAAGCAACTTTATGCCAATAAAATGGACAACCTGGAAGAAATGGACAAATTCTTAGAAAGGTATAACCTTCCAAGACTGAATCAAGAAGAAACAGAAAATATGAACAGACCAATCACAAGTAATGAAATTGAAACTGTGATTAAAAATCTTCCAACAAACAAAAGTCCAGGACCAGATGGCTTCACAGGTGAATTCTATCAAACATTTAGAGAAGAGCTAACACCCATTCTTCTCAAACTCTTCCAAAAAATTGCAGAGGAAGGAACACTCCCAAACTCATTCTATGAGGCCACCATCACCCTGATCCCAAAACCAGACAAAGACACTACAAAAAAAGAAAATTACAGACCAATATCACTGATGAATATAGATGCAAAAATCCTCAACAAAATACTAGCAAACAGAATCCAACAACACATTAAAAGGATCATACACCACGATCAAGTGGGATTTATCCCAGGGATGCAAGGATTCTTCAATATACGCAAATCAATCAATGTGATACACCATATTAACAAATTGAAGAATAAAAACCATATGATCATCTCCATAGATGCAGAAAAAGTTTTTGACAAAATTCAACACCCATTTATGATAAAAACTCTCCAGAAAGTGGGCATAGAGGGAACCTACCTCAACATAATAAAGGCCATATATGACAAACCCAGAGCAAACATCATTCTCAATGGTGAAAAACTGAAAGCATTTCCTCTAAGATCAGGAACGAGACAAGGATGTCCACTCTCACCACTATTATTCAACATAGTTCTGGAAGTCCTAGCCATGGCAATCAGAGAAGAAAAAGAAATAAAAGGAATACAAATTGGAAAAGAAGTAAAACTGTCACTGTTTGCGGATGACATGATACTATACATAGAGAATCCTAAAACTGCCACCAGAAAACTGCTAGAGCTAATTAATGAATATGGTAAAGTTGCAGGATACAAAATTAATGCACAGAAATCTCTTGCATTCCTATACACTAATGATGAAAAATCTGAAAGAGAAATTATGGAAACACTCACATTTACCATTGCAACAAAAAGAATAAAATACCTAGGAATAAACCTACCTAGGGAGACAAAAGACCTGTATGCAAAAAACTATAAGACACTGATGAAAGAAATTAAAGATGATACCAACAGATGGAGAGATATACCATGTTCTTGGATTGGAAGAATTAACATTGTGAAAATGAGTATACTACCCAAAGCAATCTACAGATTCAATGCAATCCCTATCAAATTACCAATGGCATTTTTTACGGAACTAGAACAAATCATCTTAAAATTTGTATGGAGACACAAAAGACCCCGAATAGCCAAAGCAGTCTTGAGGCAAAAAAATGGAGCTGGAGGAATCAGACTCCCTGACTTCAGACTATACTACAAAGCTACAGTAATCAAGACAATATGGTACTGGCACAAAAACAGAAACATAGATCAATGGAACAAGATAGAAAGCCCAGAGATTAACCCACGTACCTATGGTCAACTAATCTATGACAAAGGAGGCAAAGATATACAATGGAGAAAAGACAGTCTCTTCAATAAGTGGTGCTGGGAAAACTGGACAGCTACATGTAAAAGAATGAAATTAGAATACTCCCTAACACCATACACAAAAATAAACTCAAAATGGATTAGAGACCTAAATGTAAGACTGGACACTATAAAACTCTTAGAGGAAAACATAGGAAGAACACTCTTTGACATAAATCACAGCAAGATCTTTTTTGATCCACCTCCTAGAGTAATGGAAATAAAAACAAAAATAAACAAGTGGGACCTAATGAAACTTCAAAGCTTTTGCACAGCAAAGGAAACCATAAACAAGACAAAAAGACAACCCTCAGAATGGGAGAAAATATTTGCAAATGAATCAACGGACAAAGGATTAATCTCCAAAATATATAAACAGCTCATTCAGCTCAATATCAAAGAAACAAACACCCCAATCCAAAAATGGGCAGAAGACCTAAATAGACATTTCTCCAAAGAAGACATACAGACGGCCACGAAGCACATGAAAAGATGCTCAACATCACTAATTACTAGAGAAATGCAAATCAAAACTACAATGAGGTATCACCTCACTCCTGTTAGAATGGGCATCATCAGAAAATCTACAAACAACAAATGCTGGAGAGGGTGTGGAGAAAAGGGAACCCTCTTGCACTGTTGGTGGGAATGTAAATTAATACAGCCACTATGGAGAACAATATGGAGGTTCCTTAAAAAACTAAAAATAGAATTACCATATGGTCCAGCAATCCCACTACTGGGCATATACCCAGAGAAAACCATAATTCAAAAAGACACATGCACCCGAATGTTCATTGCAGCACTATTTACAATAGCCAGGTCATGGAAGCAACCTAAATGCCCATCAACAGACGAATGGATAAAGAAGTTGTGGTACATATATACAATGGAATATTACTCAGCCATAAAAAGGAACGAAATTCAGTCATTTGTTGAGACCTGGATGGATCTAGAGACTGTCATACAGAGTGAAGTAAGTCAGAAAGAGAAAAACAAATATCATATATTAATGCATGTATGTGGAACCTAGAAAAATGGTACAGATGAGCCAGTTTGCAGGGCAGAAGTTGAGACGCAGATGTAGAGAATGGACATATGGACACCAAGGGGGGAAAACGGCGGTGAGGTGGGGATGGTGGTGTGCTGAATTGGGCGATTGGGATTGACATGTATACACTGATGTGTATAAAACTGATGCCTAATAAGAACCTGCAGTATAAAAAAACAAACAAAACAACTAAAAAAAAAAAAAAGAAGAAGAAGAACAAACAAAACCCAAAGTTAGCAGAAGGAAAGAAATCATAAAGATCAGAGCAGAAATAAATGAAATAGAAACAAAGAAAACAATAGCAAAGATCAATAAAACTAAAAGTTGGTTCTTTGAGAAGATAAACAAAATTGATAAGCCATTAGCCAGACTCATCAAGAAAAAGAGGGAGAGGACTCAAATCAATAAAATCAGAAATGAAAAAGGAGAAGTTACAACAGACACCGCAGAAATACAAAACATCCTAAGAGACTACTACAAGCAACTTTATGCCAATAAAATGGACAACCTGGAAGAAATGGATAAATTCTTAGAAAGGTATAACCTTCCAAGACTGAATCAGGAAGAAACAGAAAATATGAACAGACCAATCACAAGTAATGAAATTGAAACTGTGATTAAAAATCTTCCAACAAACAAAAGTCCAGGACCAGATGGCTTCACAGGTGAATTCTATAAAACATTTAGAGAAGAGCTAACACCCATCCTTCTCAAACTCTTCCAAAAAATTGCAGAGGAAGGAACACTCCCAAACTCATTCTATGAGGCCACCATCACCCTGATCCCAAAACCAGACAAAGACACTACAAAAAAAGAAAATTACAGACCAATATCACTGATGAATATGGATGCAAAAATCCTCAACAAAAAACTAGCAAACAGAATCCAACAACACATTAAAAGGATCATACACCACGATCAAGTGGGATTTATCCCAGGGATGCAAGGATTCTTCAATATACGCAAATCAATCAATGTGATACACCATATTAACAAATTGAAGAATAAAAACCATATGATCATCTCCATAGATGCAGAAAAAGCTTTTGACAAAATTCAACACCCATTTATGATAAAAACTCTCCAGAAAGTGGGCATAGAGGGAACCTACCTCAACATAATAAAGGCCATATATGACAAACCCACAGCAAACATCATCCTCAATGGTGAAAAACTGAAAGCATTTCCTCTAAGATCAGGAACGAGACAAGGATGTCCACTCTCACCACTATTATTCAACATAGTTCTGGAAGTCCTAGCCACGGCAATCAGAGAAGAAAAAGAAATAAAAGGAATACAAATTGGAAAAGAAGAAGTAAAACTGTCACTGTTTGCGGATGACATGATACTATACATAGAGAATCCTAAAACTGCCACCAGAAAACTGCTAGAGCTAATTAATGAATATGGTAAAGTTGCAGGTTATAAAATTAATGCACAGAAATCTCTTGCATTCCTATACACTAATGATGAAAAATCTGAAAGAGAAATTATAGAAACACTCCCATTTACCATTGCAACAAAAAGAATAAAATACCTAGGAATAAACCTACCTAGGGAGACAAAAGACCTGTATGCAGAAAACTATAAGACACTGATGAAAGAAATTAAAGATGATACCAACAGATGGAGAGATATACCATGTTCTTGGATTGGAAGAATCAACATTGTGAAAATGAGTATACTACCCAAAGCAATCTACAGATTCAATGCAATCCCTATCAAATTACCAATGGCATTTTTTACGGAGCTAGAACAAATCATCTTAAAATTTGTATGGAGACACAGAAGACCCCGAATAGCCAAAGCAGTCTTGAGGCAAAAAAATGGAGCTGGAGGAATCAGACTCCCTGACTTCAGACTATACTACAAAGCTACAGTAATCAAGACAATATGGTACTGGCACAAAAACAGAAACATAGATCAATGGAACAAGATAGAAAGCCCAGAGATTAACCCACGCACCTATGGTCAACTAATCTATGACAAAGGAGGCAAAGATATACAATGGAGAAAAGACAGTCTCTTCAATAAGTGGTGCTGGGAAAACTGGACAGCTACATGTAAAAGAATGAAATTAGAATACTCCCTAACACCATACACAAAAATAAACTCAAAATGGATTAGAGACCTAAATATAAGACTGGACACAATAAAACTCTTAGAGGAAAACATAGGAAGAACACTCTTTGACATAAATCACAGCAAGATCTTTTTTGATCCACCTCCTAGAGTAATGGAAATAAAAACAAAAATAAACAAGTGGGACCTAATGAAACTTCAAAGCTTTTGCACAGCAAAGGAAACCATAAACAAGACAAAAAGACAACCCTCAGAATGGGAGAAAATATTTGCAAATGAATCAACGGACAAAGGATTAATCTCCAAAATATATAAACAGCTCATTCAGCTCAATATCAAAGAAACAAACACCCCAATCCAAAAATGGGCAGAAGACCTAAATAGGCATTTCTCCAAAGAAGACATACAGACGGCCACGAAGCACATGAAAAGATGCTCAACATCACTAATTATTAGAGAAATGCAAATCAAAACTACAATGAGGTATCACCTCACTCCTGTTAGAATGGGCATCATCAGAAAATCTACAAACAACAAATGCTGGAGAGGGTGTGGAGAAAAGGGAACCCTCTTGCACTGTTGGTGGGAATGTAAATTGATACAGCCACTATGGAGAACAATATGGAGGTTCCTTAAAAAACTAAAAATAGAATTACCATATGACCCAGCAATCCCACTACTGGGCATATACCCAGAGAAAACCATAATTCAAAAAGACACATGCACCCGAATGTTCATTGCAGCACTATTTACAATAGCCAGGTCATGGAAGCAACCTAAATGCCCATCAACAGATGAATGGATAAAGAAGTTGTGGTACATATATACAATGGAATATTACTCAGCCATAAAAAGGAACGAAATTCAGTCATTTGTTGAGACGTGGATGGATCTAGAGACTGTCATACAGAGTGAAGTAAGTCAGAAAGAGAAAAACAAATATCGTATATTAATGCATGTATGTGGAACCTAGAAAAATGGTACAGATGAGCCAGTTTGCAGGGCAGAAGTTGAGACACAGATGTAGAGAATGGACATATGGACACCAAGGGGGGCAAACTGCGGTGAGGTGGGGATGGTGGTGTGCTGAATTGGGTGATTGGGATTGACATGTATACACTGATGTGTATAAAACTGATGCCTAATAAGAACCTGCAGTATAAAAAAACAAACAAAACAACTAATACTAAACTTTCATTGGGTTATTTGTATGGAAATATGTTAATATAAATGTTTCAGACATTACATGAAATTTCTAAAAAATCTTATATTTGTATTTGTATGGAAATATGTATGGAAATATGTTAATATAAATGTTTCAGACATTACATGAAATTTCTAAAAATCTTATATTTGTATTTGTATGGAAATATGTATGGAAATATGTTAATATAAATGTTTCAGACATTACCAAAAAAAAAAAAATGTTTCAGACATTACATGAAATTTCTAAAAATCTTATATTTGTATTTGTATGGAAATATGTATGGAAATATGTTAATATAAATGTTTCAGACATTACAGGAAACTTCTAAAAATCTTATATGTTCTGGTATAATGTTATAAGTAATAATCCTAGTTATTACTTTAAAATGTATATCTCAGAAATAACTAATTTTCTTGTCAACTGCATTATTATGAACTTTCATCAAATCTTTAACCATGGTCATTTTTAAGTCTTTTGTCATTTACAGACAGTTCTGGGTGTACTCCGATGATTTTGCAAATATGTTCCTATAAAAGGGTTTCATCTTTAAGAAATTCATGGAAAAGACTCTGACAAGTACAGGTTTCTGGTAACTGACTGTACTGCTGTACTGAATGAATAAGCATTTTCAGAACTCTAATGAAAAACTGATGAACTCATAAAAGTGCTCACAAAAGATCAAGATGAAAAAAAATTAATTAATTACATGGGACTGAGTGAACTGATGAGGATGAGTATAATTTTTGTGACTTTCTGTCTGAATTAAAAAAAAAAAATCCCACAAGGACTCAGAGGCAAAGAATATACAAATCAATTTTCACTGCAAAGTAAAGGAGCTGTTACAGTGGAGGATTACTGGACTGAATGTCAATATTATGACATAGTATGAGTGTTTCATGTTTGGTAATTGCAATCATTGTTGCTTTTGTTGTGGTCATCCATGTACAATGCTTGGTGTCAGTCTATTTATCTCTTGTAAAAATAAAATACAGTGTGTGTGTGTGGAAAAAAAAAAAAGAAATTTAAGAACTTAATTTTAAAATTTTATTGTACACCATTTAAGGTAAAGTCAACAATTTCCAAACTTAATAGAGCATAGCAAGACCTGAGGAAGATGAAAGCAACCAATAAATTGTGCCTTAAATTCTACAATTATAGAAGAAACATGAGCCCTACTCCTGTGACTGTTACAGTGTAATTTGGGAAGGCATCCCAAGGCTCCAGCTCTGGGCTCCATGTTTTGGTTCCTCGGCATTGGATACAGGAGGAGGCTTTATGCGGCCGGTGCTGCATTTCCTTGGGTCTGACTGCCCCACGTCATCAGATCTCGTCATTATCCCCATTGTCTCCCCTTTGAGTCTTCCTTTGGCTGTTGTTCTTCCTCCACTTTGTTCAGAGGGAAAATGCTGGAAGATATAGGATGTAAAGTTCATTCTGCTGTTATTGTTACTTCTTTTGGCAGCAGATAGTTGGCAGCAGTGATGAAGAGAAGACAATGGAATGGGGCGTGGTTGGCAGTGGGTCACTAAGCCACTGGTACAGAGGATGGAGGATGAGGCCCCTGACATCTTCCCCTACCAGGAGTGCCAAGTGCTTTCCTCACGCTTTTCTGGATAGTCACATGGGGGATGAGCTGGCAGGGATGAGAGGCCTGGTGGGAGCAGCAGTGGGGAGGGACACCTGGCAAGGCCAGAGAGAGGGCTGTGTTGGAAGCCTCTACCCTCAACGTTTCAATGCATAACATGATGACACAGGTGAGAGCGGTAATTCTCTTAGCACCTGGTCTATTTTTTCTAGGCCAGTATATCATCGTACATATTCTGAGCCAGGTGAGCACCAAGAGAGGAGGACGAGAGTCTCATGAAGTCCACTGAGCCTTGTCTCTTTCACCTTCAGCAAGATGTGTCTCCTCCTCATTCCAGCAAGTGGAACCTGGTCTGCCTTGCTCAGGAGAACCCAGGTCACAAGCAAACCCTCTTCCACACACAGCTGTCAGGGACCCTTTCCCAAGTTCCTCAAACTGTCTTACATTTACCTGATGTTTTTAAATACAATTATGGGAAAGAGAAGCATTGTGATAGTCAGCAAGTGTCAGAAGGTTGAGGACTCTGTAAAGGCTTGTTGGAAAATCAGGGAAGGAGGCACAAGTCTAATTTCTATTCTGTGTTTCCTTGGCCTCCAGCACAGCCTCCCCTTGTATTAGAGAGGCCCACTGCAGATAAATTTGGGCTGCCAACAGCAAGACAAGGCTCGGGCATAACACCCAAAAGCTGTATGTACCAGCTGAGGCCCGATATAGCAGACAGTGGCTTCTGTTTATGTCTTAATCAGAGTGGTGGATATAGGATAATTGTGGGATGGCAGGAATCCTGGTACAGTTCCACCCAAGGCAAACTAGAAACACAGCCTCCTCTGCTGTCCCCTCAAAGCCTTGGCCACCAAAGCCCATTGGAGAGAGTGGTCAGGGATCTGAGCAGGAGGGCAGGCACATTCTTGCATGGCTCAGAGGATGGCAACAAACTCTGGACCCCTCTATTCTAGCCAAGAGCTTGGCTGTTTGGCCTATGGGCAGCACCAGAGACCAGCCCATGGACTGGGACAGTGGCCTTGCATAGGGGGCTCTTGTTTCCCTTGGATCCCTAAAGTGAGATGAGGAAGTGACATGGTGGAAGGTGGGCTTGGGGAGGTGCGGTTCAAATCCTAGCTCTGTGTCTTGACTGGTTACTTAACTTCCCTGAGCCTTTAATTCCTATCTGTAAAATGGGCATGATATCCAGCTCATGGGGTTGCCTTGAAGAAAGTGTCTACCCTGCACTTACTCCCTCTGACCGCTTGACAAAATACCATAAACTGGGCAGCTTATAAACAACAGAAATTTATTTCTCACAACTCTGGAGGCTGGAAGTCTGAGGCCAGGGTGCCAGCAACCTCAGTTCCTGGTGAGAGGTGTCTTCTAGTTTGCAGACTGCCGACTTCTCAATCCTCCCATGGCAGAAATAGGGCAAGCTAGCTCTCTGGCCCGTTAGGGCACTAATCTCATTTATGAAGTCTCCTTCCTCATGATTTTATTACCTCGCAAAGGGTCCATCTCAAAATACCATTACATTGGGGATTTGATTTCAACATATGAATTTTCTTGGGGGGGACACATTCAGTCCATAACACCCCCTTTCCAGTGACTGGTGGTGGTGTGTTCAGAGGATGATGTCACTCACAGTGTGTGAGAAACTGCATTTCATGCATCTAAAAGGGCTCCACTCACAGGCCTCATTGTCCAGAGCTCTTGCAAGTCATAAAATCATCAGCCCATGCAGCAAAGACTGTTGGGGACAGTCTTGACCAGTGACTGGTGTGAGCTGGGCTGTCCTGGAGACTCTGAGCCTCAGCTTCTTCATCCATTAGATGGGAATGAAGATACCAGTCCTCAGGTAAGGTTCTCTGTGTATTAATAAAGTAGCATATATTAAAGTTCTACTACATTGATAATGGAATGGTTGAATAACCAAGAGCACACACCTGGCTAGAAAAGTAAAGGCGGGAAGCAATGAGGACCCAAACTGGCCCTATCCTGTTTCTAACAAGGTACTGAGTTGTTCTTCAGAGACAACAGAACAAAACTGCAAGTCATGCAGCCGAAGCATGTAGAGGAGAAGATTCTGACCTCAAATAACACCCGGAATCAAGTTCTCCCCCAGGCAACCAAGGACCCTGATGTGACCAGAACTTGAATGCCAGAGCCCTTTCAGAAGCGGAGGGTCCAATGTCCTGGAAGACCCGGTGGTGAAGTCCCTCTACCTACTCACCGTAAATGGCCATACTCCAAAGCCCTGCAATCAAAACCTGCTCACCAGCACTTCCGCAAACCAACCCTCCTCCCTAACTCATAAAAGCTTGACCAAACCCCAGACTGGGGAGATGGCTTTGAGCTGAAGCTGTGTCTCCTTTCTCTTTGCCTGTTGACCTCACAATAAAGCTTTTTCTTTTCTCAAAAACTGGTGCCATAGTATTGGCTTCTATGCTCTTGGGGCAGCGGGCCCATCGCTTGGTACGGGGGGTGGTTCTTCATTGGGAAGGGAAGTAGGATGCTTGGGAGAGAGTCCTGAGGCCTGGGACAGAGTCCAGAGGAGGAATCCAGGAAATTTCTATAAGAGAATGTGCACAATGGCTCTGTATGGAGCCTGTGCTCTCTGAGTGTCGTCCTATGGACTGTGTGGGGTGGTAGCTGGTGGAAGAAGGGAACATTCTGTTTTCTCCCCTGTAGCTGGAGAGCTCTGCAACTGAGGGCTGGACCATTAGGAAGGGGGGAGCAGGTAGGGACAGGCATTGGGCAAAGACTGGAACATGGTCCCCACTGTGCCCTGGACTCTTTCTTGGGCCTGGGGCCATCACCACTTTGGGATCCTGGAAGCTGGTAAAGTTGTCCCGGCTGGAGGTGGGGGCTTCTCCCTGAGGAGGGCAGTCTGCTGGTTAAGGAGGAACTGCTGTTTTGGTTGTCTTCTGACATGGAGTTTTCACGTGTACTTGGGGTGTTTCTCGTTGAGAGGTGGGAAGGTAGATTATTTATTTACCACCAAATTATCCTTTCCTCCTCAGACTCTGCAAAACTGACAGACCCACGAACAAACCAGAAATTGCTTCTCTTTTGTGTTTAACTCAAATTTCTGTGTGGAGGCTGAGATAGAGAATGCTTAACTTTTGTAACATATTTAGTTACAGAACAACAAAGAGAAATATTGGAATCCCCCCCACCCCAGGTGCTACTGACTTTGTGTACATCTTGGCTATAAATAGAATTGGGACTTCCTAATATGGTTTTGTTCCAATAAAGCAGCTCAAGAAGATTTTCATCAGCCAAACACTGGTTGTAATAGCAGCTGTTGTGCAGTTTATCTCCTTTATACTATCTTCTCACTTCATCGCTAATTTTCACAGCAACTTTTTCTTGTAACAGCTTTTTTTTTTTTTTTTTTGTCTGCAGATCCTAGAATTCTTTCTCTCCCCCTTGCTAAACAAAAGAAATATAAAGTCAGTTCTAGAATAGGGTTAAAATTACCTACTCCAGATCTCTCTAAAAGAAGTTTGTGTCAAAGGTCAGGTGTGGATACATAAATAAATAGGGTGCTGCCTGCTTAACTGTGGGCTGATTTCCCAGAGATGCAACCAGAGGGAATTTCCTGAGCAAGGCAGTTTGACCGCCAAGGAAGCCACATCTTTCCATCAATAAGTAAAGTATTTCTACTCATATCAGAGAGCTTATGCTACAAAGTGACACTTTTTTCTCTTTTGTCAAGAAATAAAGAAGTAAGGAAGTCAGAAGGGGCATTTTGAGGACTAAATGGGAATCTTAGAAAGCAATATAATACTTTCTCTCTGATTATGTTGGAAACAGTCTCTTTTAAAACATTTTTTTTTAAATAGGGAGAGGATCACTAAACAGAATTAAACTGAAATGGCTTTGGAAATTCTGTAGCCCCAAAGCATTTGTATTGGGTATATGTCCTTGAATGATTTTTGTTTAAATGAGTTTAAGATAAACTTGAATATCCTGTTCTTCTGGGAGCTCAGGGAAAACTAGGTTGATTAAAAGGTAATTAATTACTGGGCTTCCCTGGTGGTACAGTGGTTAAGAATCTGCCTGCCAATGCAGGGCACATGGGTTCGAGCCCTCATCTGGGAAGATCCCACATGCCGCCAGCAACTAAGCCCGTGCACCACAACTACTGAGCCTGTGCTCTAGAGCCTGCAAGCCACAACTACTGAGCCCGCATGCCACAACTATTGAAGCCCATGAGCCTAGAGCCCGTGCTCCGCAACAAGAGAAGCCACCGCAATGAGAAGCACACACACCGCAACATAGAGTAGCCCCTGCTCACTGCAACTAGAGAAACCCCGCGTGCAGCAACAAAGACCCAATGCAGCTAAAAATAAATAAATTAAATAAATAAATTTTGAAAAAAAGAACCTACATTTGAAAGGGAAAACTTAAAAAAAAAAAAGGTAATTAAGCACATGTAGCTGTTGCAGATAAAACTAGCTAATTATACTTTAGCATTTATGTTTCCTTAAATTCTGCTCTAATAGTTCATTATTTTTACAATGCATGATGTGAGTATATAGATGTAATATTTTGTGATTAAGCCTCTCACCGTGATTATTAACTGTGATATTTTGCTCTCTTAATACTTGCAGTTCCTATTTTTAAGGTGCAACAAAGTGTACAATTTTCCTTCGGCTCCATGAAATTTGCTTAATGGAAACTCAGCTTGTTTTCAATAAGTCTCTGCTGGTTACATGAGGGTAGTTTACCTGAATTTTAAGTACATCACCTGGGAGAAAATATTCAACTTTTGTGGTTCTTAATTCAATTATTGTTCAGCCTCTGCCGCATTTTTGCAGTGGACCAAGAGCTTGGAGTCACTGCATTCTTTCTTCTGAAAATATGCTATTGAAAGGAGGCACAACTTGACCTATAAGAAAAGCAAAATCATTCTTCGGGACAGAGTATGGCTAGTACAGCAAAGCAACTCCAAGGGCTGCAAACCTCTATTTTAGTGACAGACACTGGGTTAAGTAGTCTGTGCAAGCACTTGAACACAGCCCTGAATGCCCAAGTTTAGGAACCAGCATTGACATTGCCCTGGGATTGCTCTCCAATGAGGAGTAATAATGTGTCACAGATGAAAGTGCTTGGACTGGGAGAAGGAGACAGATTCAAGAAACTGTTCTCCCCTACACCTGTGTGACCTTGGGAAGATGGCATGAAGCTTTGGTTTCCTCATCTCTAAAATGCTAATTATTATGCCTCCTCCTCCCCTTACAGAGTTGCTATGAGGACCAGGTGAGTTCAGGTATGTGACTATACAGAGGGACTGAGTATATATAAAGCAGGGACCATGTCCCTTATGACTTTTGCATTCTCCCATCACAGTTTTTGTGGATCTGACACAAACAGAATGACATAAATATCACAACATAGAAAAACAGAAAGTTGTTGAATGCAAGACTACCTTTCTAGCTCAGATTAATGGGAAGAGGCTTAGTTCTCATCTCCTTCCTTAAAACTTGACTTTTTAGGGTTGCTTAAGACTCAGTGGTGTGCTGGAGATGGCCCCTGCCAGCTGGGGACAGTCAATTGTGTGCATCTCTTCCCCATTCCATGTTTAGAGACGTCAAGTTGGTAGCTTGAAATTGTCCATGCCGAAAGTATTTACACCATGGAAATTGGCAAATGTTGCTGTGATATAATAAAAAAATATATATTTGGACTTTGTCCCTGGTTTCTGGCACAGAGCTTCTAAAACCCTTGGAATTTCCTGAGTGATAGGGGTGAGCATCTTTTGTTATTCATAATAAGTCCCTTTCAATCATACCTGTTTATGTCAATGAGGTGACTCTTCATAGGCCCCTAAAGAGCTTCAGGATGGGGGCTGGTTGCCAAAGGAACCAACTATGTGATTAGAGGGTTGGAACATTCAGCTCCACCCCCAATCTCCAAAGAGGAGAGGAAGATAGGGATTGAGTTAATCACCAGTGGCCAATGATTTAATCAACAATGCCTACAAAGTAGAACCTCTCTACAAACCCTAAATTATGGGTTTTAGAGAGCTTCTGGGTTGGTGAATTCCAGGAGAGTGGTGGACCCCAAACTCTGCAGAAGCTCCTGTACTTAGGACCCTTCCAGACCCCTCCATCTGGCTATTCATTTGTATCCTTTATGATATATTTTTGATAAACTGGCAATAATAAGTAAAGTTCTCCCCTGAGTTCTGTGAGTTGTTATAGCAAATTATCAAAACTATGGAGAGGCAAGTGAGAATAACCCAGTTGTAGCTAAGTTGGACAAAATGTGGGTCCTGGGGACCCACTACTTGTAATTGTCATCTGAATTGGGAGGCAATCTCATGGGACTGAGCCCTTAACCTCTAGGGTCTGGACTAACTTTGGGTAGATAGTGTCAGAATTGAATTAAATTGTGGAACACCCAGTTGGTGTCCAGAGAGAACTAAAGGATTGCTTGGTGTGGAAAACCCACACATTTGGTGTCAGAAGTACTCTATGGGTAGAAAGAGATCATAGTAGAAGGTACCTGTCAGAGTTTGTTTTTTTTTTCTTCAGAGAGCCAATTACTAAATATTTATTGATGTACCACTGCTTAGAGTTTTCCTGTGCTTGTGAATAACTTTGGTTTTATTTTACAGACTGGGAGAACCATGAGCCTCATGATTTCTGGGGCTCTGAAGTGAGCTGAAAGCCAAAAGAAAAGATCCCCTAATTTACTTACAAATGCATCCTCACCACTTCCTACAGGCAGTGCTGAGATAGACAAGATCTGACCCATCTCCATGGGTCACCCTGCATGGAAACTGTGGGCTACAATGCATGTCCTAATTCCAATGAAGTCCTCCTGAAATTGATACCAGAAAAGCTTTAGCAAAAGTCCAGGCTCTTGTTCAACTTGTCCAAAAGAACTTGGGCAAAGAACACAACATACCAAGAAAAAATAAACACACACACACACTGAGAATGAGAAGCAAAGAGAACAAAGAAGCAGTTTATTCAGGGCGGAAGTGAAAGTTATACACTCGAAAGAGAAGATTGCGGGCATCCTCGAGAGTGAGGAGTGTCACGAAAGGTTGTTGATCCCCCTTTATCTTATCTTTAGCCCTTTTAATGGGTGGGGGTCTTTTTGATTAGGGGTGGAATGTTCATTGTGGGGAAGGTTGAGTTGTGGCCTGGATTGCACCAGGTTGCATCAGCTTCTGGTCCTGCACACCTGTCCCCTGAAACCACTGTACGTGCACTCTAAGAGCTGTTTTCCCTTAAATTTTCCCTTACTAGTGGAGCACCACACGTGGAAGGTCATGCAGGGTCATCAGCAACCCGTGCATTTTTATTGTGCACGCTCCACGGTTTTCATGGTCAGAATTTCTTGACCAGATGCTACAGAGTTTCTGTTTTAGATGCCATTCCTCCACGCATCATGGCCTCAATAAGTGCACTCAGTGAATACACATGTTCTAATTGCAAACGTGTGGCACAACTGAGCTCTGTAATGTGCCCTCAAGAGCCCCAGCAGAATCCCAACTGTCCCGTGTGCAGGGCCATCCCTGCGCAATGCAGTGTGGAGCGTGACAGCTGGGCCCCTGTGCTGCACAGAGCGTGGAGAAGTGCAACATGGGAGGCCTGTCTTCAAAGTCTCCGTCCAATGAGCCAAGACCTACAGGTAGGATGATCACACACCCCAGTTTGCCCGGGACCACCCTATCTTTCACTTATTATTCTCGCATAAATATTACTAATACTCCATCTCCCTCTGAAAGCATCCTGGTTTGGATGATAAATTGTACATTCACCCCACATCTGTAAGAAACAGTTAACTGCTCAGAGTGGCCCAAGGTAGAAAGAGCCTGTACAAGAGGTTGGGTTCTTGTTTCAACTTAGCCACTGACTTGTGGAGATTTTGGACAAGTCCCTTCAGTGCCCTGGGCCCCCATCTGGACCTGAGGAGTTAGAACCAGAGCCTTCTCTGATTCATTGGATCATTCATTTATTGGACAAATAGTTATTGAGCTTCCTACTGTGTTTCAGTTGTCCTAATCTGGGCCACTTTGGATGATGATGTTAAACCAAAGTGCACTTTAGTTTAACATTCAGGCAGAGGGGCAGGGTTCCCCAAGGCAGGCCATTATGTATAGACAGTATCCTTTTAGTGAACAAAAGGAGCAGAAAGCAAGGGTTAAAGTAAAAGAAACAGATCCAACATGTAGTCAGATTTGGCTCTTCTCTGTTACAATTCCCCACTGTCAATCTCCATTCCACAATCTTGTGGAAAAAGGGGTGATGACCGTTCTAATTGCTTCGTCAGATGGATCTTTCTGGGAGTGTCTGCCATCGGTTCCAGTGTTCCAAACGTCGCTTCTTTTATTCCTCTCTGGAAAGTGTCTCCTTTATACCAGTGGCCTTAAAAAAATATTCACAACCTAAAGGTTGAGAGTGATGATCTATTCAGCAGGAATTTTGAGGGCTTCAGGCCCAGGAAGGCAGCATCTCAAGAGAGTTGAGGAATTTAGCACTTTTCTAGGTATGGGAAAATGCAAGAGTCTGGGCTCACTGAAATCAATCCCTTGATATGTACCTCAGCTATCTGGGGCCTGTATCCTGTATTCTCATATCCTGAGTTTCCTCAGCATTCACAGGCTCACGTTGGAGGGCTGCAATCACTAATGACCGATGTGGCAGGAAATATTCCATTTCTCATATCCTCTCTTCTTGGTCAGGATTTTGACCAATATTTGGTCCAATCCAATATTTCATGATCAAATTTTGTCCCATGGTGCTGGGAGACTCATCCCAGATCAGGTGAAATTCTTGATATGCCACTCCAGGTGCTAGTTTTTCAATTAAGCCCTATTGATAATTAAAGATTCTCTGGATCCTCTATCTAATTATGATCCAGGAGATATTTTTCCTTGTTGCTTCTCCCTATACCTAGAATCACACTATTACAATTATTTTATGTTATAAATGTGATTTATTTCCTCAAGATGTTTAACCATAGAAGTTTTGTTGGAAGCTTGGTTACACACTGGGTACTGTAAGAGACAAATCTTATAAAATAGACAGGATATAAATAATGCAGCTGGTAACATTGAAAAAAACATAGTCGAGCAGGGAGACACAAAGCACAAACAATTTGGCTTACAAAGGTATAATTCACCAAATTACTGTTAAGTCATAATTAGTTTAAGGGAAAGGTTTTCCTTACACCTGGAAAACACAGATTTAAACCAGTCATTTTCAGATAGAAACTGTAAAAATTATAACCATATTCACCAATTTACTCAGTCCTATGTAACTAATCCTTCTTGTTAACAGCTTTATGAAGCCATCAAGTTTCCCATTAGAATTCTTCAGTTTCTTACCCAGTTCAGCATTATGGTCTGAAAGCCAGAAATTTGTATTTATCCAAAGGTCCTTTCTATAAATCTTCTTGAAGAGGAAGCATTTTTGCAAAGGCATCAGAGTTAAACCATAATTGTCTATAATGGTGAAAGACTTAAGAAGGCACGTTTAAATCTGATTACAATGCAACTGACAAAGTAACTTTGTTACTGCTGTGACATGCAACACTTTCAGATAATAGCTAGAATTATGACTGATAACATTTTACCAGGACATATCAAATTTTAGGAACTCCATATAATCTCTAGAATACCTGTATCATTTGCCATACAATATAACCTAAGAAGATTTATTACTTATTTGACAACACTTCCCATGTAATTCAACATACCAAGTGAAACCAGTTAGTTAATCTCTCACTTTGGGGTGTTTCAGGGGCCCTTTGAAGCATCCCAAAGTTAGCTAGAGGTCAAAGGAACTTCATTATAATTTAATTTGGGAAGGTTTTTTTTGAATTTTATTTTATTGATTTTTTTTACACAGCAGGTTCTTATTAGTTATCCATTTTATACATAGTAGTGTATATATGTCAATCCCAATCTCCCAATTCATCACACCAACACAAACACCCCCCACCGCTTTCCCACATTGGTGTCCATACATTCGGTCTCTACATCTCTGTCTCAATTTCTGCCCTGCAAACCTGTTCATCTGTACCATTTTTCTAGGTTTCAAATATATGTGTTAATATACGATATTTGCTTTTCTCTTTCTGACTTACTTCACTCTGTATGACAGTCTCTAGATTCATCCACATCTCTACAAATGACCCAATTTTGTTCCTTTTTATAGCTGAGTAATAATCCATTGTATATATGCACCACATCTTCTTTATCTATTCATCTGTGGATGGACATTTAGGTTGCTTCCATGACCTGGCTATTGTAAATAGTGCTGAAATGAATGTTGGGGTGCATGTGTCATTTTGAATTATGATTTTTCTCTGAGTATATGCCCAGTAGTGGGATTGCTGGGTCATATGGTAATTCTATTTTTAGGTTTTTAAGGAACTTCCAGACTGTTCTCCATAGTGGCTGTATCAATGTACATTCCCACCAACAGTGCAAGAGGGTTCCCTTTTCTCCACACCCTCTCCAGCATCATCTACTTTCATCAGTAGATTTTCTGATGATGCGCATTCCAACTGGTGTAAGGTTATACCTCATTGTAGTTTTGATTTGCATTTCTCTAGTAATTAGTGATTTTGAGCAGCTTTTCATGCACTTCTTGGCAATCTCTATGTCGTCTTTGGAGAAATGTCTATTTAGGTCTTCTGCCCATTTTTGGATTGGGCTGTTTGTTTTTTTAATACTGAGCTGCATGAGCTATTTATATATTTTGGAAGATAATCCTTTGTCTGTTGATTCGTTTCCAAATATTTTCTCCCATTCTGAAGGTTGTCTTTTTGTCTTGTTTGTAGTTTCCTTTGCTTTGCAAAAGCTTTTCAGTTTCTTTAGGTCCCATTTGTTTCTTTTTGTTTTTATTTCCATTACTGTAGGAAGTGGATCAAAAAGATCTTGTTGTGATTTATGTCAAAGAGTGTTCTTCCTATGTTTTCCTCTAAGAGTTTTATAGTATCCACTCTTACATTTAGGTTTTTAATCCATTTGGAGTTTATTTTTGTGTATGGTGTTAGGGAATGTTCTAAGTTCATTCTTTTACCTGTAGCTGTCCAGTTTTCACAGCACCACTTATTGAAGAGACTGTCTTTTCTCCATTATATATCCTTGCCTCTTTTGGCATAGATTAGTTGACCATAGGTGCGTGGGTTTATCTCTGGGCTTTATATCCTGTTCCATTGATGTATATTTCTGGTTTTGTGCCAGACCATATTGTCTTGATTACTGTAGCTTTGTAGTATAGTCTGAAGTCAGGGAGTCTAATTCCTCCAACTCCATTTTTCTTCCTCAAGACTGCTTTGGCTATTTGGAGTCCTTTGAGTTTCCATACAAATTTTAAGATTTTTTGTTCTAGTTCTGTAAAAAAATGTCATTGGTAATTTGATAGGGATTGCATTGAATCTGTAGATTGCTTTGGGTAGTATAGTCATTTTCACAATATTGATTCTTCCAATCCAAGAACATGGTATATCTCTTCATCTGTTGGTATCATCTTTAATTTCTTTCATCAGTGTCTTATAGTTTTCTGCATACAGGTCTTTTGTCTCTCTAGGTAGGTTTATTTCTAGGTATTTTATTCTTTTTGTTGCAAAGGTAAATGGGAGTGTTTCCTTAATTTCACTTTCAGATTTTTCATCATTAGTGTATAGGAATGCAAGAGATTTCTGTGCATTCATTTTGTATCCTGCTACTTTACCAAATTCATTGATTAGCTCTAGTAGTTTTCTGGTGGCATCTTTAGGATTCTCTATGTATAGTATCATGTCATGTGCAAACAGTGACAGTTTTACTTCTTTTCCAATTTGTATTCCTTTTATTTCTTTTTCTCCTCTGATTTCCGTGGCTAGGACATCCAACACTATGTTGAATAATAGTGGTGAGAGTGGACATCCTTGTCTTGTTTCTGATCTTAGAGGAAATGCTTTCAGTTTTTCACCATTGAGAATGATGTTTGCTGTGGGTTTGTCATATATGGCCTTTATTATGATGAGGTAGGTTCCCTCTATGCCCAGTTTCTGGAGAGTTTTTATCATAAATGGGTGTTGAATTTTGTCAAAAGCTTTTTCTGCATCTATTGAGATGACCACATGGTTTTTGTTCTTCAATTTGTTAATATGATGTATCACATTGATTGATTTGCATATATTGAAGAATCCTTGCATCCCTGGGGTAAATCTCACTTGATCATGGTGTATGATCCTTTTTATGTGTTGGATTCTGTTTGCTAGTATTTTGCTGAAGATTTTTGCATCTATATTCATCAGTGATATTGGTCTGTAATTTTCTTTTTTCGCTGTATCTTTGTCTGCTTTTGGTATCAGGGTGATGGTGGCCTCATAGAATGAGTTTGGGAGTGTTCCTTACTCTGCAATTTTTTGGAAGAGTTTGAGAAGGATGGGTGTTAGCTTTTCTCTAAATGTTTGATAGAATTCCTGTGAAGCCATCTGGTCCTGGTCCTGGTTTGTTGGAAGATATTTAATCACAGCTTCCAATTTCATTACTTGTGATTGGTCTGTTCATATTTTCAATTTCTTCCTGGTTCAGTCTTGGAAGGTTTTATCTTTCTAAGAATTTGTCCATTGCTTCTAGGTTGTCCATTTTATTGGCATAGAGTTGCTTGTAGTCATCTCTTAGAATGCTTTGTATTTCTGCAGTGTCTGTTGTAACTTCTCCTTTTCATTTCTAATTTTATTGATCTGAGTCCTCTCCCTCTTTTTCTTGATGAGTCTGGCTAATGGTTTATCAATTTTGTTTATCTTCCCAAAGAATCAGCTTTTAGTTTTATTGATCTTTGCTATTGTTTTCTTTGTTTCTATTTCATTTATTTCTGCTCTGATCTTTATGATTTCTTTCCTTCTGCTAACTTTGGGCTTTGTTTGTTCTTCTTTCTCTAGTTCCTTTAGGTGTAAGGTTAGATTGTTTATTTGAGATGTTTGTTGTTCCTTGAGGTAGGCTCGTATTGCTATAAACTTCTCTCTTTGAACTGCTTTTGCTGCATCCCATAGGTTTTGGATCGTAGTGTTTTCATTGTCATTTGTCTCTAGGTTTTTTTTGATTTCCTCTTTGATTTCTTCAGTGATCTCTTGGTTATTTAGTAACGTATTGTTTAGGCTCCATGTGTTTGTTTTTTTTTACTTTTGTTTCCCTGTAATTGATTTCTAATCTCATAGCGTTGTGGTCAGAAAAGATGCCTGATATGATTTCAATTTTCTTAAATTTACTGAGGCTTGATTTGTGACCCAAGATGTGATCTATCCTGGAAAATGTTCCGTGCACCCTTGAGAAGAAAGTGTAATCTGCTGTTTTTGGATGGAATGTCCTATAAATATCAATTAAATTTATCTGGTCTATTGTGTCATTTAAAGCTTGTGTTTCCTTATTAAATTTCTCTCTGGATAATCTGTCCATTGGTGTAAGTGAGGTGTTAAAGTCCCCCACTATTTTTGTGTTACTGTTTATTTCCTCTTTTATAGCTGTTAGCAGTTGCCTTATGTATTGAGGTGCTCCTATGTTGGGTGCATATATAATTATAATTGTTATATCTTCTTCTTGGATTGATCCCTTGATCACTATGTACTGTCCTTCTTTGTCTCTTGTAACATTCTTTATTTTAAAGTCTATTTTATTTGATATGAGTATTGCTACTCCAGCTTTCTTTTGATTTCCATTTGCATGGAATATCTTTTTCCATCCTGTCACTTTCAGTCTGTATTTGTCCCTAGGTCTGAAATGGGTCTCTAGTAGACAGCATATATATGGGTCTTGTTTTTGTATCCATTCAGCAAGCCTGTGTCTTTTGGTTGGAGCATTTAATCCATTCATATTTAAGGTAATTATCAATATGTATGTTCCTATTACCATTTTCTTTATTGTAATGGGTTTGTTTTTGTAAGTCTTTTTCTTCTCTTGTGTTTCCTGCCTAGAGAAGTTCCTTTAGCATTTGTTGTAGAGCTGGTTTGTTGGTTCTGAATTCTCTTAGCTTTTGTTTGTCTGTAAAGCTTTTGATTTCTCTGTCAAATCTGAATGAGATCCTTGTCGGGTACAGTAATATTGGATGTAGGTTCTTCCCTTTCATCACTTTAAATATATCATGACACTCCCTTCTGGCTTATAGAGTTTCTACTGAAAAGTCAGCTGTTAACCTTATGGGAGTTCCCTTGTATGTTATTTGTCATTTTTCTCTTGCTGCTTTCAATAATTTTTCTTTGTCTTTAATTTTTGCCAATTCGATTACTATGTGTCTTGGCGTGTTTATCCTGCCTGGGACTCTGCACTTTCTGGACTTGGGTGGCTATTTCCTTTCCCATGTTAGGGAAGTTTTCAGCTATAATCTCTTCATGTATTTTCTCAGGTCCTTTCTCTCTCTCTTCTCCTTCTGGGACCCCTATAATGAGAATGTTGTTGTGTTTAATGTTGTCCCAGAGGTCTCTTAGGCTGTCTTCATTTCTTTTCATTCTTTTTTCTTTATTCTGTTCCACAGCAGTGAATTCCACCATTCTGTCTTCCAGGTCACTTCTCCGTTCTTTTGCCTCAGTTATTCTGCTATTGATTCCTTCTAGTGTATTTTTCATTTCAGTTATTGTATTGTTCATCTCTGTTTGTTCTTTAATTCTTCTAGGTGTTTGTTCTTTAATTCTACTAGGTCTTTGTTAAACATTTCTTGCATCTTCTCAATCTCTGTCTCCATTCTTATTCCGAGGTCCTGGATCATGTTCACTATCATTATTCTGAATTCTTTTTCTGGAAGGTTGCCTATCTCCACTTCATTTAGTTGTTTTTCTGGGGTTTTATCTTGTTCCTTCATCTGGTACATAGCCCTCTGCCTTTTCATCTTGTCTCTCTTTCTGTGAATGTGGTTTTTGTTCCACAGGCTGCAGGACTAGTTCTTTTTGCTTCTGCTGTCTGCCTTCTCGTGGATGAGGCTATCTCTGAGGCTTGTGCAAGTTTCCTGATGTGAGTGACGGTGGTGGGTGGAGATGGGTGTTGCTCTGGTGACAGAGCTCATAAAACTTTTATCCACTTCTCTGTTGATGGGTGGGGCTGAGTTCCCTCCCTGTTGGTTGTTTGGCCTGAGGCAACCCAACACTGGAGCCTACCTGGGCTCTTTGGTGGGGCTAATGGTGAACTCTGGGAGGGTTCACGCTAAGGAGTACTTCCCAGAACTTCTGCTGCCAGTGTCCTTGTCCCCACGGTGAGCCACAGCCACCCCCTGCCTCTGCAGGAGACCCTCCTACACCAGCAGGTAGGTCTGGTTCAGTCTCCTATGGGGCGACTGCTCCTTCCCCTGGGTCCTGATGTGCACACTACTTTGTGTGTGCCCTCCAACAGTGGAGTCTCCATTTCCCCAGTCCTGTCGAAGTCCTGCATTCAAATCCCACTAGGCTTCAAAGTCTGATTCTCTAGGAATTCCTCTTCCCGATGCCAGGCCCCCAGGTTGAGAAGCCTGACGTGGGGCTCAGAACCTTCACTCCAGTGGGTGGACTTCTCCAGTTTGTGAGTCACCCACCCAGCAGTTATGGGATTTGATTTTATTGTGATCGCGCTCCTCCTATGGTCTCATTGTGACTTCTCTTTTGTCTTTGGATGTGGGGTATCTTTTCTGGTGTGTTCAAGTGTCTTCCTGTTGATGATTGTTCAGCAGTTAGTTGTGATTCCAGTGCTCTCGCAAGAGGCAGTTAGAGCATGTCCTTCTACTCCGCCATCTTGAACCAATCTCCAAAGTCAGTCTTCTTAACCGTCACCATAGTTACAGTAGTCTCTGCAGGGCTATTTTACTCATTTAGGTTAACTGTAAATGACTCCCTAAAAACACAGGAATCTTAAGCTTCTCGTTTAATTTTTTTACTGTGCACATTTGGAGTTGCTGATCAGGAAAATCTGATTTGGGAAGTTTTATCAAAAAAATATCAAAAAAGTTTAAAACAGTCAGATAGGAACACAGGTCCCTGTGAAACAATAGTTATTCACTTAGCCAAAATAACAATAAAGGATTTGAAAGGCAAATACAGAACAGATCACTAAAAAGGTAGAGAAACTTAAAATGTGTTATCAAAGGAAATTCAAAATATTAAGAAACTTTGTCTTCTTAGCAGAGAGAAAAGCCAAATTCAAGTTTTGCACCAGCTTACTTTTGAAATATTTTTACTCAATTAAACTTATTTTAAACTTAGTCAATTCTGACCATGTACAAAACTCTTTTCTTGGGGTCCAGTTTCCATAAACCTTCCATCACTTAACTTATTTTAGCACAATTCTAACTTTCAAGTTGTCAAATATCTGGAGAGTTTAATTTTAGATAGACATTCCTAAAAGATAATTATTTTAAAAAGTTCACCTAAAGCTCTTATCTCATTTGCATTTTTTTTCTAAAAATTTCTTCACATCCAGTTACTTTCCTTGCTGACAAATTTGCAACAGATATAACAAGATTTTATTTAGCTTATATTAAATCTAAGCACAATAAGATATTATACTTAATGTTGATGACTCTAATGACATGTCTATATTAATTAGATCAACAAACATTAATACTGAATATTTCTCAGTTCCTGTGAACCTAAAACTCATTTAGCTTAATTTTTCTTGTATTTAGAATTATTTGGTTTGTAAGCACTTACTTTTCTTTAAGCCAATTAAATAGAGCTCATCCACAAATCAGCAAATCAACCTCCAAAGGTTATCCAAAGACAAAGACACATACAGGGACACAAACAAACAGAGACATCATAGTTTTCATTTCAAAATTTCAGTCCTGAGTCAGGTACAGCAATGTAAAACCCATCAATTTACAAAAAGAGTTTGGATTAAAATCAGGTTTCTGGCAGATGGAACAAATCAAGCTCACTTGTCTAGATGGCTGAATTTTTACAGAAAAGACACTTAGGTTTTTTATTTATCCTTGACAAGTCAATTTCTAAATTACTTTACCCTCTTTTCAAAGTTTGCATTTTAAAAAGATGGCAGAGATGAGGGTTCCTGAGAAGACCAGATAGGACATTTGCATCTCAAAGATACAGGCAAGTTTTTCCTAGGATGACTTTGTTTCTCCTTTGTTTAATATTTTCAAGCCTCTTAAGATAAATAGGGAAGGTAGTCAATCAACTTGTTCCCCACTGTCAAAGTTACCTGGGGCTCCTGTGGGGAAATTAGAATCAGACATCTCAAGTCCAAGTGAGTCCCCTGGCCTCTTACAGGATGTTGACGCAAGGGAAATTGCCCTGTTGCGGAAGTGGCTCCTGGGCCAAATTGGGTCCCCTGACGGGTCTTAGATGATGATACTAAATCAGGCTCCTGTGCTCCAGGGGTTAACATAGAAACTTCGATTTGATCCCCATGGGTAGGGGAAACAGGAGGTGGTGAATATGATGGCAGCATCGTGGGATGGGTGCAGTTGGAACAACTGCCAGTGCAGCCTGCTCTTTTGCAAAACGCTTCCAACTGGAGATCATATAATAATTGAGTGAGCCATTTAGGGGCCATCTCTCTTCTGATCTTAAATATTGGGTCCACACTCTATTACAATAGTACATCATGTCTTTCTTACAAAGGCTTATGGTTATGTTTCACCCATTTATCTAATGTATGCCCCAAAGGGCTCTCCTTCAGGATAGATGGAGTATTTCCCATTTTTATAAGTTTGATAACACCAAAACACAAAAGACGCAAACAAATTCCAACACAAAAGGCCCAAACAAATTCTGACATCGACGCACACAAAACTAAGACCAAAACCAAAGAACTGGTTCCTGAATGGGGTAGACTTACCCTACAAAACCAACGAACTATTTCCCAAATTGGGTAGACTTACCCTACAAAACTAACGAACTAGTTCCCAATGAACCGGCTTCAAATCAGGTAGAGTCCAACAATAATTCCCCCCTCCAATGGGGGAAATCAAACAAATTGCCTTATCCCATAAAGGAAAACCCAAACTGAGAGGGGAATATGTTCCCAGTGAGCACGCAGGAGCGACCTACCCTACAAAATTGAGTCTGTCGACTCACAACACAAAAGGATACACAAAACCAAAGCAAGACCAAGACCAAAACAAATGAACCGGTTACCGAATTGGGTAGATTTACCCTACAAACTGGAGTCTGTGGACTCGCAGAAGTTGGTCGGTTCCTTGCTTCAACTGCCAAGTGCTGGGGTAGCCGGTGCCGCTTCAGGGAATTTTGAAGGGAAGATCCTCAGGACAAATAGTCCTGGCAGCTGTTAGGGCCTTGCCCCGATGTTCCCTGACTGGGGCTGACTAGCCACGAGCAACAAGACTCCTGGCTGGCTAAGCCAAGTCTGTTACTGAGTCCAAGCTCACTCTGCTCACCACATGACAGGCCAATAAATCAGAGATGAGGTGTTGAGGCAAGGAATACGACTTTATTTGGAAAGCTGGCAGACCAAGAAGATAGCAGACTGAAGTCTCAAAATAACCATCTTATCAGGGTTTGGATGCCAGTTTCTTTTATAGCACAGGGAGGGGGAGGAGATGAGGAAGTAAAGTAAAAAGGCCATAAGTTTTGCAAATGTCCCCTGGAATGGCCAGCCTCGGGGAGGGGATGTGTTAATTTCTTCTTTTTTGTAGCCATCCACAGATGGACAGGTTCCGGATGTTTCCCTGAACAAAGGCACTTTGATTTAACATTCAGGCAGAGAGGCAGGGTTCCCCAAGGCAGGCCATTATGTATAGACAGTATCCTTTTAGTGAACAAAAGCAGCAGAAAGCAAAGGTTAAAGTAAAAGAAACAGATCTAACATATAGTCAGATTTGGCTCTTCTCTGTTACAGTAAGTTATGAAAATGGAACTCAAAATCTTTGATGGTTAATGATGGATGGTATCTATTTTGGTGAGGTGAATTTCTAACTTTAAACATGAAATTACCTGCCCTTGGAACTGGTTTTGTGCTTGTGTGCTTATGGGAAGTGAAAAACCAGAGTGGAAAACAGTTTTCAAGATTGTTGGTTAAAAATAGTATCTTCCATTGCAACAAGTAACTGCCTCACCAGATTTAAAAATGTTCCATAAGAAAATCAGCAAAAATCAACAGAATGGAAGGTAGTGAGGTGTGATTTCTTGAAATTTCTAGACAGTGCATTTTCCTTTTCATTGAGATGGACTGACATGAAGGCATTAGATGTGGCTACTACACAGAGAATCATATATTTATGTCATGAGTGTATGGGAGCTTTCCGAGCATCTGTCTGTCCCTCCAAGGCAAGGATTAAAGAAGAAAGGAAATAAGACATGTGCACTAGACCCAAACTGTCACCTTCACCAAAATTCTGCAATATAAACCCTGCTTTAAACACATCACTGGACTCTTTGGGGCCAGCGGTTGCATTCTTTCTCAAACTATTAAGCTATTTCTCAATTTCCTCTGTTGTTTTGTTTTACATTTGTTCCTCATTCTGCCTCCTTTTATTTTGGTCATCTACTTAAATCTTTAATTCAAAAATCACCTTCAAGCAGAGGCAGCTATCAGCTAAAGCTCCAATTAATAATGATTGTGACATTATAAATAAATGAGAAGGGCCATTTAGGGAAAGTGTAGTTTGTTAATCAGACCTGATCTGATAGAGATGGGAACATACTCTTAAAAGCATCCCATTGCTGTTTCTTGGAAATGGCTTTTAGCTTTGATGGCAAAATATTTATAAAATTGCTCTATTTTGTAAACACTAGGACAAGGCCATCTGGGTGGAATGGGATATTTATGGAAACGAATTTGAATTATTTTCTGATAGTCAGAGAATGAATAGTTTGTGATGCCTTCTATTATTGGGCCAGAGATCTCCCTTTAGTTCCTCTTTCTACATAAGTTAAGATGCCACTATGAAAGTGCCATTAACTCTTACAGGACACCAAGGTATCTTGTTTTTGTTTTTGTTGTTGTTGTTGTTGTTTTAGGTTTTCTTATAAATTGTAGCCCTACTATGATGGAGTACATAGTGTGTTTAGGAAGCTAGCGTTTTGTGTATTAAATGTAGATTTTAACGGTTTTTTCAAGTGTTTGCTCCAGCTGACGATCATGTTTTCTTTACTGAGTAGCAACACTTTGTGTAATTCTCTTTCATTTTAAAAAAGGAGATCATTAGAAAAAGTGACCAACCTTCAATTCACTGAGCTAATTGGACTTCAAGTTCCAGTTAATAAATAGTGGTTAATCCAGGTCACTCACCCTGATTCCAGCCCAGAGTCCAGGAAGGTCAAGAAGACACAACCTATTTACAGCTACCACACACGGTTTGAGCATTTCCCTGCAGGAGGAGATGTTCAGAAACAAGAAAGAGGACCCATGGTGCTGTCAGCACCATGTTGTTGATTTACTGCTCTTTTCCCAGGACTTGGTGGCACTGAAAAGGTGCTCAGCAAATATTTGACAACTGATTCTGGTCTGGCTATTTTATTATTTGCTGGTGGATATGGGTCAGTTCTAATTGTGGAACATGGTGACATTCTGATGATTTCCATAAAGTTTGCTTTGTGCATATTCTTATGTTGAGTATCTCCAAACCACAAGTCTAGGGCACTTCAGCAACTACCATATTGAGATTTCTTGTCTATTGGGACATTGGCCCTCTGTCTTCCATTCCTTGTCCTTTCTCCCAGAATTTGGTTAAAAAGTTTTACAAGCCTAGTACCTTTATATGATGGAGTTATGGTAGAAAGACATTTAAGAAGAAAAAAATTCCTCACCAATAATAATTAAAACTATGCTGTTGGCACAGTTCTGGTGTCCAGGCTCCTTCAAGCTTCCTGGCACCCTGGCTGGGCATTATCAGCTCTAAATCTCCTCTTCCCTCATTCAGGAAAATAGGGTGGCTCATTCTATGCTTCTTCCCTGTGTCACTCCAAACAAGTTCTGCCAGACACTAGAATCTGGAAGAGCCTCTCCAACCACTCGGCAGTTGTGAGTAGGCTTTGTTTTTTGTACTTCCACTTGGGAGACTGTGAGTATGGAGTGAAATCCCCACCTCTGTGGGTATGGAAGCACAGCATGACCCAGAAGACAGGAGCATGGTGCAGGCCCAGGTACAGGCCCAGGTGCAGGACAGTGACTCTATACCTGGAGATAAAAATAAATTGGCTGAAAACTCAGAGTTTGTTGGAGGTGCTAGGAGACCCCTGGGGAATGTGGAAAAGACAGAAAGTATAGTGGATACTCACATGAATTATTGTCAACCCATGAAACTTATCTGAGCTTTGGTGTCCAGTTTTTATTGAAGGCATGGTTGATTGAGTTATGAGTCCATGTGGGTTGAATTCAATTCAGATTGAACTGATTTCACGTGGGCCAAAGTCCCAACCTTCTAATCACTTGGTTGGTCTTTCTGGCTGGCCAATCGTCATCCTAAATCATCTCATCAGCATAAACTCAGGTGGGGCCCCAGGGCCCATCCTGAATAGCTAAGACACTCCTATCACTCAGGAAATGCCAGGGGTTTAGAGGTAAACTCCCAGGAGTGAGGACAAAGGCCAGAGCTTTCTTTAGATAAGGCCAAATTACTTACTATGTAATCCCAGTGGCTTCCTCAAGGGCTGTTCTCTCCAAGTGATACAGTTCCAGCTTTGAGGATGTCTGGATGAATAGTATTATTTTGTTCTAGAATCTATATTACCAGCCACTGACTTACAGTTCTCTAGTCTACGACAAAGTTATTTACTATCAAACATTCCTTCTTCTTTACTTACATGGGAGGACTGAATTCTAGATACTCAATTAGATTATATTTTCTAATTAGAGAGCAACCTCTCTTTGTGGCTAGATAAGAGTTGTTGCATTTTACCCAGACTGGGAGTTATAGATGGCACTGGCCACCACCCCAGACTGCCTGACATCAGTAGCCTTATTATCATATTCAGTGTTTATTTTTCACTTTTTATTTTCAAAGCTCTTGGTTCTCACTACTTTGTTAACAGGGGTTTTGTTTTTTCATCAGTACTTATTCTGGAGGCTCCGATGAGAGGTGGTGTGGATGGGTGGATGGGTGGCCAGAGTCTGGAATGTGGCTTTGCAGGATTCTCTTTGAGAACTCTGCAGGAACCAAAATAACCTGGGTTCTTTGCCCTTCTCTACCACTAACCCACTGAGTGACCTTGATCAGGTCACTCCACTGCTCTGCACTTAGGTTCTCCAAAGTGTAAAATGGGCATTTGACCAAGTTGAACATATACCTGTTCAGGTTCCTAAATAGCTAGTTACAAGTTGTAAAAATTAATAAACAGAAACCTCAATTAAATAGAGTTGGGAGACCAGAAGGGTGAGCTCTCCCACCCTATAGTGGTAACAGAGCACAATAGGAAGAAGAAAGACTCCTCTTCTTTCCTGGCAAGGACTCAGCCCACGAAAGGTCATGGACTCCTTTTTTACTACAGGCCACCCATCTTCCTTTTCCTCCTTATAAAAGCTCTCTCCTTCCCTGCCCTGGTAGAGACTCGCACATGGCTTGACATGGTTGCAGACCCGGAATAGAAATTCTCTGCTGATCAGGAATAAATCCATCTTTGCTGGAGAAATATCTGGCTGTCTATTTATTTCAGGTCAACAAGTAGTTATAAGCAACAGAAATGGAATCTGGCTAATATACTCCCAAGGAATTTATTAGGAGGGCACAGAGCTGATAGGAACGTGGAACAAGCTCTGGGGAATTTATGTAACATTATCAGGGCATTGATAGAATGAATAAATGTACCCCAAACATTTTCTTCTTTAAAGATTAAAATTTCATGGAGGGGGCATCTAAAGGTCGTTAGTATAGGCCAAGAAGCTAAACCTGGCCCATGGAAGGCTCGGGTCCCTTGATTACTATAAGGTCTCACCAGACTCCGGTGCTATTACCAAAAGAAGGTGGAATATGGATGCAGGGCAGCCACAGAACGACTGCCCATCCCAGCTGGTTAGGGCAGAGCCAAGACCAGCACCCACGTCTCTTGGCAGCCAGACCCTACCATATGTCAGCAGCCATGACCCAAACATATGCCAGCATTTCAGAGATAGGGAACAGCATGAGCCCTTTAACCCCAGGAAAAACTGATCACACCCAAGAACCGTCATGGCAATGGGATTATTATTGGTAGTTTTGAAAGGCCCCACTTTATCCACCAAGCACAAATATTTTGTTTGGAAATGTCACAAGCATCCTAGAAAGAGTTCATTTTATTTTCCTAAGTGTCATTGGAAAAGTCAGAGAATGATAGAGTTCTGATGTGTGAAATCAGCCAAAATGAACTTCAAGGAAAGTAGAAGAAACTCCATCACTAGTCACTGAACCCAGGGAAGACTTCCTATGCTGGTTAATTTTTCAAGATCTGTGTGAAAAAAGAAAACCAACTATTTTTCTAGATGTTTGCTCCATGGTGGTCTACAACAAAAAATATTTCTTTTCCTCACAAGCCCATGGGTATATTGGCATTTGCTGATCAAAGTTGAGTTCAGCTGGGCATGGCTGCAAGCCGCAGATTAATTCTGGGGCCCAGGCTGGAGGAGCATGTTTTTCTTATGGTGACTGAAGAAGCACTAAAGCACAAGTCCAACCCTATAAACACATTATAAGCTTCTGCCTGTGTCATATTTGCTAGCATCCATTTGGGAAAGGAAGTCATAAGGCTGAGCCACATTAGGCCAACAAGGGTGTGACTGTATAATTGTACTATAGGGCAGGGAAGAACTAGGACACAATCTAAAACAACTCCCAAACATCGTAATTCAGTAGGTCTATGATGGGCCTTGAAATTCGTGTTTTAACACTTTCAACTCCTAAGGCTTTCCGACGTTTAGCTAACACTGATCTGGTCTATGATGTATATCTGCCTTGCTAACCCATTCCACTGTTTAGAGATTTAATTGTTACTGTGGTTAGCTTACCATTTCAGGTAGTTACTATAGGTACCATTTTAGGTACCTATGGCCCATGATACTTTTAGGGACCATGAAGATGTTCTAATTTCTTTTAAAATCAGAAGAAAAAAATGAATAATAATAAATCTAGTCTGCATTATATTTGTCTTTATACTAACACACTCATAAAATATAATTTTTAACATTTTTTAAATTGAAGTATAGTTGACATACAATATTGTGTTAGATTCAGGTGTACAGCAAAGTGATTCAGTTATATATATACATATATATATATATTTCAGATTATTTTCCATTATAAGTTATTGCAAGATATTGAATATAATTCCCTATGCTATGCAGTAAATCTTTACAGCTTATCTGCTTTGTGTATAGTAGTTCATATCTGTTAATCGCATATTCCTAATTTATCCCTCTTTTGCTCCCTTTCCCCTTTGGTAAACTAAGTTTGTTTTCTATGCCTGTGAGTCTGTTTCTATTTTGTATATAAACTCATTTGTATTATTTTTTAGATTCCACATATAAGTGATATCATATGGTATTTGTCTTTCTCTGCCTGACTTACTTCAATAAGTATAATAATCTCTAGGTCCATTCATCTTGCTGCAAATGGCATTATTTCATTCTTTTTTATGGCTGAGTTATATTCCATTGTATATTTGTGTGTGTGTGTGTATATATATATATATATATATATATATATATATATATATATATATCCCGTCTTCTTTATACATCATCTGTCCATGGACATTTAGTCTGCTTCCATGTTTTGGCTATTGAAAATAGTGCTGCTATGAACATTGGGGTGCATGTATCTTTCCAAATTAGAGTTTTTGTCTTCTGGATACATGCCCACGAGTGGGATTGCAGGATCATATGGTAACTCTATTTTTAGTTTTTAAGGAACCTCCATACTGTTTTCCATAGTGGCTATACCAATTTACATTCCCACCAACAGTAGTAGAAGAGTTCTCTTTTCTACACACACTCCCCAGCATTTATTATTTGTAGACTTTTTAATGATGGCCATTCTGATTGATGTGAGGTGACACCTGACTGTAGTTTTGACTTGTATTTCTCTAATAATTAGTGATGTTGAGCACATTTTCATGTGCCTGTTGGCCACCTGTATGTCTTCTTTGGAGAAATGTCTATTTTGGTCTTCTGCCCATTTTTTTTTTTTTTAATATTTATTTATTTATTTATTTATTTATTTATTTATGGCTGTGTTGGGTCTTCGTTTCTGTGCGAGGGCTTTCTCTAGTTGTGGCAAGCAGGGGCCACTCTTCATCGTGGTGCGCGGGCCTCTCACTATCGTGACCTCTCTTGTTGCGGAGCACAGGCTCCAGATGCGCAGGCTCAGTAATTGTGGCTCACGGGCCTAGTTGCTCCGTGGCATGTGGGATCCTCCCAGATCAGGGCTCGAACCCGTGTCCCCTGCATTGGCAGGCGGATTCTCAACCACTGCGCCACCAGGGAAGCCCTTCTGCCCATTTTTTGATTGGGTTGTTTGCTTTTTTGTTATTGAGTTGTATGAGCTGTTTGTATATTTTTGAAATTAAGTCCTTGTTTGTTGCATCCTTTGCAAATATTTTCTCCCATTCTGTAGGTTGTGTTTTCATTTTGTTTATGGTTTCCTTTGCTGTGCAAACACTTATAAGTTTGATTACATCCCATTTGTTTATTTTTGTTTTTATTTCTATTGCCTTGGGAGACTGACCTGAGAAAACATTGCTATGATTTACGTTAAGATAATGTTTTGCCTATGAACTCTTCTAGGAGTTTTATGGTGTCATGTTTTATATTTAGGTCTTTGAGCCATTTTGAGTTTATTTTTGTGTATGGTGTGAGGGAGTGTTCTAACTTCATTGATTGATGTACAGCTGTCCAGCTTTCCCAACACTACTTGTTGAAGGAACTGTCTTTTCTCTATTGTATATTCTTGCATCCTTTTGCAAAGATTAACTGACCATAGGTGCATGAGTTTATTCCTAGGTTCTCTATTAGGTTGCACTGGGGATTCCCTGGTGATCCAGTTGTTATGACTCTGCTCTTTCACTGCTGAAGGCCCAGGTTCAATCCCTGGTCTGGAAACTAAGATCCCACAGCTGCCTGGTGCAGCCAAACAAACAGTATTAGGTTGCATTGATTTACATATCTGTTTTTATGCCAATACCATGATGTTTTGATTACTGTGATTTTATAATATAGCCTGAAAGGTTATGCCTCCAGATGTGTTCTTTTTCCTCAGCATTGCTTTGGCAATTCTGGGTTTTTTATGGTTTTATATAAATTTTAGGATTATTTGTTCTAGTTCTGTGAAAAATGTCTTGGGTAATTTGATAGAGATTGCATTAAATTTGTAGATTGCTTTGGGTAGTATGCCCATTTTAACAACATTAATTCTTCCAATACAGGAGCATGGGATATTTTCCATTTCTTTGAAACATCTTCATTTTCGTTCATCAGTGTGTTACAGTTCTCAGTGCATAGGTCTTTCACTTCCTTGGTCAGGATTATTCCTAAGTATTTTTTAATGTAATTTTAAATGGGATTTTAAAAAAACTTTCCCTTTCTGATATTCCACTGTTAGTTTAAAGAAATGTAACAAATTTCTGTATTTTAATCTTGTATCCTGCTACCTTGCAGAATTTATCAGTTCTAATAGCTTTTGTGTAGAGTTATTTTTAGACTTTTAAATCACGGCCATTCTGGTGTGAGGTGATACCTCATTGTAGTTTTGATTTGCATTTCTCTAATAATTAGTGATATTAAGCATCTTTTTATGTGCCTTTTGGCCATCTGTATTTCTTCTTTGGAGAAAAGTCTATTTAGATCTTCTGCCCATTTTTTGATTGGGCTGTTTGCTTTGTTATTGATTTGTATGGGTTATCAGCTGATTACTCTTTAGAAACTTTTCAGACTAGAAGGGAGTGGCATGATATAGCCAAAGTCCTGAAAGGGAAAAATCTGCAACCTAGGCTACTTTACCCAGAGAGATTATCATTTAGAATAGAAAGAGAAATAAAGACTTCCTCAGACAAGCAAAAGCTAAAAGAATTCAACAATACTAAACCTATCCTAAAAGAAATATTGAAGGGTCTTCTCTAAATAGAAAAGAAGCAAGAATCTGTAAGAAAGAGAAAATCACAATAAGAAAGGCAAATATATAAAAGGATTGAAGATCACTTAAATAGGCTAGTACATAGATGTAAAAATAATTTTTAAATGTTGTAAATGCAACTATAACTACAATTAACAGTAAAAGGATAAGCATAAAGTTGTAAAATAGGACATAAAAATCTCAAAATGTAGGGGAGGGGGGTATACAAATGTAGCTTTTTAAGAATGTGTTTGAACTTGTATGACTATCAGTCTAAAGCTAGTAGATACAGTTATGGGTCAACATACTTGAATTCCATGGTAACCACAAATCAAATACACACAATAGATTTACAAAAACCAAAAAGAAAGGAACTCAAGCATAATACAAAAGAAAATCATGAAACCACAAAAGGAAAAACAAAAAGAAGACATAAAGAAGAACTACAAAAACAACCTGAAAACAAGGTTTAAAATGGCAGTAAGTACACACCTATCAATAATTACTTTAAATGACAATAGACTACATGTTCCAATCAAAAAACATAGAGTGATAGCTTGGATAAAAAAAACAAGAGCCTATAAGACTCACTTCAGGGTGAAAAGCACATACAGAGTGAAAGTGAGGGGATGAAAAAAGATATTTCATGCAAATGGAAATGACAAGAAAGCAGGGGTAGCAATACAGCAAACAAAATAGATTTTAAAGCAAAAGAAAGACAAAGAAGACCATTATATAATGATAAAGAGATCAATACAAGAATAGGATATTACACTCATTAACATATATGCACCCAATATAGGAGTACCTAAATATATAAAACAAATACTAACAGATATAAAGGGAGAAATTGACAGGAATACAATAATAGTAGGAGATGTATAAAACAGACAATGAACAAAGATCTACTGTATAGCACGGGGAACTATTCTCAATATTTTGTAATAATCTATAAGGGAAAGGAATCTGAAAAAGAAAACATATATATATATGTATATATATACCCATATATAACTGAATAACTGTGCTGTACACCTGAAAGTTATATGATATTGTAAATCAACTATACTTCAATAAAAAAAAAATTTAATATTAGTAGGAGACTTTAACACCCCACTGGCATCAATGGACAGAACATCCAGACAGAAAATCAATAAGGCAACAGAGGTCCTAAATTACATAACAGACCAGTTGAACTTAATTGATATTTACAAGATACTACATCCAAAAAAGCCAGAATATACATTCTTTTCAAGTGTGCATGGGACATTTTCTAGGACAGACCACATACTAGGTCACAAAACAAGCCTCAACAAATTTAAGAGGATAGAAATTATTTCAAGCATCTTTTCTGACCACAACAGTATGAAACTAGAAATCAACAACAGAAAGAAAAATGGGAAAAGAATGAACACGTGGAGACTAAACAACATGCTACTAAAAAACCAATTGGTCAAAGGTGAAATAAAAGAACAAATCAGAAAATATCTTGAGATAAATGAAAATGAAAACACAACCGTACAAAATCTATGGGATGTAGCAAAAGCAGTTCTAAGAGAGAAGTTCATAGTGATACTGGCCTTCCTCAAGAAACAAGAAAAATCTCAAATAAACAACCTAACCTACTACCTAAAAGAATGAGAAAAAGAAGAGCAAACAAAACCCAAAGTCAGCAAAAAGAAGAAAATAATGAAGATCAGCAAGGAGATAAACAAAATAGAAATTAAGAAAAAGAAAACAATAGAAAAAAATCAATAAAAATAAGACCAGTAGCTGACTGTTCAAGTCTGGTGCTGACTGCTGATCTTAGCCATCACAAAACGCTAAATTTGTGTAATTGGAGCTTCCTGCTATTACCTGGAAATGGTGGGAAAGCTCAGCTTTGTATATTGTTTCTGAAAGTATATTAAAATAAAAAAAGAAACTATTGCTACTATAAAATTTTTAAAAACCTGGTTTTTTGAAAAAATTTAAAAATTGACAAACTTCTAGCCAGGCTCACCAAGAAGAAAAGAGAGTGAACCCAAATTTAAAAAAATAAGAAATGAAATAAGACATGAAAGAGGAGAAACAACTACTGATACCACAGAAATACAAAAAAATCATAAGAGAATACTATGAACAGTTGTATGTCAACAAATTGGACAACCTAGAAGAAATGAACAAGTTTCTAGAAACATATAGCCTGCCATAACTTAGTCAAGAAGAAACAGATAATTTGAAGGGATAATACTATTTCACTTCTAATTGATCTTTAACAACAACCACTACAACAAAAACAAACAAACAAAACTCCCTGCAAACAAAAGTCCAGGACTGGATGGCCTCACTGGGGAATTCTGCAAAACATACAAAGAAGAACCTACACCTATCCTTCTCAAACTATTCCAAAAAATTGAAGAGAAGGGACCATTCCCAAATTCATTCTATGAAGCCAGAGTCACCAGCATACCAAAACCAAAGACATTACAAAAGAGAAAGTTAGAGGCCGGTATCTTTGATGAATGTAGATGTAAAAATTCTCAATAAAATATTAGTAAACTGAATCCAACAATACATAAATAGGATCTTACACCATGATCAAGTTGGATTCACTCCAGGGTCACAAGAATGGCTCAACACATGTAAATCAATCAATGTGATACACCACATTAACAAAAGGAAAGACAAAAATCACAAGATTATCTCAATAGATGCAGAAAAATCATTTGAGAAGATTCAACATCCATTCATGATAAAAACTCTCACTAAAGGGGGTATAAAACGAATGCATCTCAACATAATAAAAGCCATTTATGACAAATCCACAGCCAACATAATACTCAACATTGAAAAGCTGAAAGCATTCCCACTAAATTCAGGAAAAGGAGGGAGGTGGAGTAGGGCAGTGACTCTGGGAGGAAGGGGCCACTCCTGCCCATGCTGGAGGAGAGATGTGAGCATTGCAGGTTGCTGGCTCCTGCTGCTGTAATGGGAACCCCCTCCCCCATCTACTTCTCCACATCCCTTCCCCCCAGTGGGTTTTTTGTGTCAACTGTACCGTTTTAATTTTATTCCTTTTCCCCCTTTTCACAGAGAAATAAAGGTCTAGAAATTTAAAATATATGTATAATATATATAATATATAATATATTATATTATACATATAACTGAATCACATTGCTGTACACCAGAAACTACCACAACATTGCAAATCAACTATATTTCAATATTTTTAAATTTTTAAAAATTTATTTATTTTTGGCTGCATTGGATCTTCGTTGCTGCATGCAGGCTTTCTCTAGTTGTGGTGAGCAGGGGCTACTCTTTGTTGTGGTGCACGGGCTTCTCATTGCGATGGTTTCTCTTGTTGTGTAGCACGGGCTCTAGGTGTGAGGGCTGTTGTGGCATGAGGGCTCAGTAGTTGTGGCTCGCAGGCTCTAGAGTGCAGGCTCAGTAGCTGTGGCACTCGGGCTTAGTTGCTCTGCAGCATGTGGGATCTTCCCGGACCAGGGCTTGAGCCCATGTCCTCTGCATTGGCATGCAGATTCTTGACCACTGCACCACCAAGGAAGCCCAATAGATTTCAATTTTTAAAGACAGAAAAAGAAATCAGCTGTTAGCCTTATGGGGGTTCCCTTGTAACTGACTTTGTTTTTCTCTTTCTGCCTTTAGAATTCTCTATTTTTCACTTTTGCTGTTTTAATTATATGTCTTGGTGTAGGTCTATTTGGGTTCATCTTGTTTGGAACCCTCTGTGCTTCTGGTACCTGGATATCTGTTTCCTTCTTTAGGTTTGGGAAGTTTTTAGCCATAATTTCTTCAAATACACTTTTGATCCCCTTTTCTCTTTCTTTTCCTCCTGGAATCCTATTATGCATAGGTTGGCATGCTTTATATTATCCCATATACCTCATATGTTGCTTTCATATTTTTTTTCACTTGTCTTTATATGTGGTGTTCTGATTGGATGATTTTCGTTATTCTATCTTCCAGATCACTTATTCATTCTTCTGTATCATTTAGTCTGCTATTCATTGCTTCTGGATTGGTTTTTATCTTGCCAATTGAGTTGTCTAATTTTGGATGGTTTGTCTTTATAGTTTCTAAGTCCTTGTTACAGCAATCTGCATTTCTATTGATAATCTTTCTTAATTCCTTCAGCCTTTTTATTACCTCCTTGTCTTTTAAAAAAATATTTATTTATTTATTTATTTGGCTGCACCAGGTCTTACTTGTGGCATGCAGGATCTTTAGTTGTGGTATGCGGGATCTTTTTTTAGTTGTGGCATGCGAGCTCTTAGTGGCAGCATGCAGGATCCAGTTCCCTGACCAGGGATGGAACCCAGGTCCCCTGCATTGGAAACGCAGAGTCTTAACCACTGGACCATGAGGGAAGTCCCTATTACCTCCTTTTCAAACTCTGGGTCTAGTAGACTGTTTCATTATTTGTTCTGTCAGGGGATTTCTCTTGTTTTTTTATTGGGAGTAGTTCCTCTGCTTTTTCATTTTACTTAGCTTCCTCTGTCTCTATGAATTTAGAAGAAACAGTTATCTACTTTGGTTTCAAAGAGATGTTTTTATGTGGGAGTGTCCCTGTGTAGGCTGTGTGTGTCCAGTATTGTTGTTGTGAGGGCTGGTTTTGGTATGGATGCCAGCACGTCTTTCCTCAGAGTGTGCTGGCCATTATCCCCTTGATAAGAGGTATGATTGTCATTGTGGTGCCCAGAGTCGGTGCTGGATGTTGGGTGGGGCCTCCTCTTTGCTCTGTGGCAGTCACTACCCTGTTGGAGGCAGGTTCTGCTCCCCAGTTGTTGGAGTGGAGGCCCTGAAAGTTGAGTTTGATCAGCCTCCATTGCCCTTGAGTGTGTGCCCTGCCCCAGAGGAGGTGACTGCTGAAGCAATTGAGACCCACGTGTTCCCAGCAAACCTATGCACCGCCCATGAGGGCTTCCACAGTCCCACCCAGAGGCAGCCCAAGGTTGTGTCCCTATCTCCTACCCAGTTAGGTGGAGATCTTTCTTGCAGCTTTGGTTGTATGGGAGATCTTCTGCCAGTTTCCAGATAGTTTTCTGTGAAAACTTTTCCACATGTAGATGTATTTTTGATGTGCTTATAGGGGGAGGTGAGCTCCACATCCTCCTACTCCACCATCTTGATCTCCCCTAAAATTTTTTTTAAATTGAGGAAAGAACCCATGAAGGCAAAAGTGCCCACAAAAGTCATAATTTACCCTGATTATCGCTGTCATGCTGAGCAGTGATTCTGATAGAAACATTTGGAAATAGAACTTAGGAGGCAAGTTAAGGAGTTAAGTGTGTTTGATTTGGAGAATGGCGTATGATCTAAGGTCTGTCTTGGGGTGGCAGGGTTTGGGTGGGGGGTTCTATAAGAACATAAAAGGCAGCTGCCTGGGTTTTAGAGTTTTAGTTTAGTCATCTAAAAAAATTACACTGCTTTAATTTTCTAAACCAAAAATCCTAGAGAGTTGGGGAGTCATTGTATCCTCCCAGTGGCTTGGAGCAGCCAGACAAGCCAAGAAATGGCTGGGATGGGGCTGGTCTTGGCAAGAATTTGATCCAGAGCCAGAACAAAGAGCACACTGGGCTCTCAAAGTTGGAGTGGAAATGCTTTCAATTCTGCAGAGTCTTTCATGACCTATAAGAAGATGCTCATGAGGGATGACTAATTGAAAGAGTTGGGGTAAAACAGCTAGTGGGGATAGAATGGGAATGTGTTCATTGACAGGATGTTAGTGTAAAACAAAGGACCCTGATATTCAGGAGCTATAAGACTACCAGAAAATGGTGATGCTGGAAAAAGTATGAGATATAGTGGGCTATATTCAGTTCTTCTCTCTTTCTAGTCTCTGTGATTATCAAAGTCATTTTTTGCTGTTGCTCTGAACCAGGGTTTGTTGTCCAGCATGGGAGGGTATATTAATCAGCTATTGCCTTATTAATGTTGCATAACAAACAACACTAAAATCTCGGTGCCTTAAAGCAATACACATTTATTTCTCTCTAATTGATCTGAAGGTTAGCTATGATTCTTGGATTTGACTAGGCTTCGCTGGATTCAGCTGGGCTTAGCTCCAGGCTATGGTTGGATTCAAGTGTGCTCCACAAGTCTCATTTTGGGGCCAGTAGTGCAGCTAACTGAGACATGCTCTTGTCAGGACAGAGGACAGGATCAAAGGGGCCAAGTGAGACCACATAAGCACTTCTAAAGCCTCTGCTTATGTCACATCTGTTCACTGCCATTAGCCACAGTAAGTCACAAGGCCAAGCCCAACATCAGTGGGTTGGGGAAGCGCATTCCACCTCAGACAGAGGAGGAGAAAGGGAAAATTTGCTGACCAGTAATACAATCTACCAAGAGAGGAAGGTGAGGGGAAGGTGTTGTGCACGCAGACTAGGAGGGTTATGAAGCCATTCGCCAAGACCCAGCTCAGAGCCAGCGTGTCCTCACCAAGCAGATGTTGCTGAACCCCTGGCCTGTGCCAGGCACTGCCCTGGGTACTGGAGATACAATATATGAGCAATTAAGATACAGTCTCTGGTGACTAAAATGTCACCAATTTACACAGTCCTTAAAAATAAAGAGGTGATTTACATGGGAGCAAGGGAGGGGTGTTTCCAACTCCTCCTTCACTGTTGGGTGACAGCCACCAACCCCTTCAACTCCCTCCAGGTGTCAGCTGTTTCCCAGTGCCAGGGAGTCAAGCATAGGGATGCTAAGTAAGTGTTCCCCACGAGATGTATGTGGCAATTAAGCCATCAGCCACTGCAGAAGCACTCTGGTTGTGTTGCTCTCCAATAGAAAATGAATCAAATTACAGGGAAGCCTCCTGCCTCACCTCCCCACTTCCTGCATTGTTATCCTTACAACAGAAATGTTGCAGTGATTTGTCTAAAGAGCTAATTGCCAATTCTAAAGAGCAAACTCAAAAACCCATGTATGGATTTTACCTAACTGACAGGGCATGGTTCACAGAGGACCCCAACACACAGAGCAGGGCTTGTGGGATGTCCTAGGAGAAGCAATGTCACAGCCCAGAATCCTTGGAGGTGTCTCCCTTCATAATGGACTATCCTGAAGACTAGATACTTCCTTCCTCTTTCACCTTCCAGCACAACATGATCCCCCAGGGAGCTGAGTCTTGGAGGCCTCCTTCCTGGGATCACCCTTCCAGGGGCAGACCACACCCTATGTGTGCACTCCCGTGGCCTTGAGGAATAGCCAAGGGCTGCTGCTAGGAAGGGTGTGGAAGGAGCTTGGACTGCAGGCTGAGTGTCCAGACACAAGGGGTTCCTTTTGCTGTGGAATATAGCTGAGGATAGAAGAGAAAGGGAGCAGGGGTGAACCACAAGCCAGGGGTCAGTTATCTTGGCACCACCATGTTCTAGTTCAGGAATCCAAGGAACACAAGAATTTTGACATTGAACCTGGCCTTCCAGGTGATTATAGAGATATGTCATGGTAAACGATAGAACATTTTATTTACAGTTTGTTACGTCGATTTATAACTCGAAGTATCTAGACAAATGGTTTGAGGGCCTCTATTTGTATTCTTTCCCCAGGCCCCATAAATGCCTGAGGTAAGCCTGTGGTCTAGGGACACAGAAGGGCCAGGTCAATGACCACTCAGCTCTTTCCTCAGGTGTCTGTGATGAGAAAACACAAAGGGCATCTCCCAAAGCAGTGGGCATTTCAGGTCTGGCTTTTTAACTCTGGGGGTCCCATTTCAGCCAGCTGCTGGCTTGTGCTTAATCTTCCAATGCCTTATCCAGCCCAAATCGTATTTACTCATTTATTTTTCATAAACATGGTTTTCCAACCCCAGAACTTCATCTGAACCACACTGTGTACCTCATTCATTTATTTCAAATTTCCTGTACATTCAAAATGGCACAAAATCACCAGCATGGATCACTTTTTAAATTAACAATGGGAAAAGAGACAAATTGAAGCAAGGATTTAGTCATGAGAAGTCTTACAGTCAAAGAACAAAAATTGAAAATGATCAGAGGTAGATTTCTGGGGACAAGGGGATACGGGGAGACTGTCTGGAGAAGGGCTTATAGCAGGAGAAGCCTGAGAATTTCTGTAGAGCCCCTTTAAAAGGCTTTAGTCTATTTTGAATCATAGGAAGCTTAAAATATTGAGTTGACTGATTAATATGACCAAATACAAAACTATCAAGAGTAAAAGTGCTGATGACATGATCAAATGTTTCTGGATAGGGATTCAAAGGTAGTGTTGTCTAGGGCAGAGACATACTTTTCGGGCAAGACATAGACATCTGGTCCATGACCATCCATCTGTGTACTCTTGCTACTCAGGGTGTAGGCCTCAGGCCAGCAGCATCAGCATCACCTGAGAGCTTGTTAGAAATAGAGTCCCAGACCCCACCCCAGACCTGCAGAATCAGAATCTGCTCTCTTAACAAGATTCACAGTGATTCCCATGTGCATTGAAATATGAGCAAGGCTGCTGTCAGTCCTTTGAGATGCTTATGTTTTAGCTCTGACTGCTCTGAGTAGACTATAAAAAATGAGACAGCCTTTAGCTGGAAACTTTCCACCTTCCCTCACGATTTTGCACCTAGCCCTGTGTATGTCTCTTCACCACCTCTAAACCTACTGCCTGAGATCCTGGGACCCCTGGGCAGCCAGGTGGATGTGTTTTAGAGCATGGGGCAGAGGGGGGCTGGAGGTTTTGTGAGTGTCAGGCTGATGAGTCAGGCTGATCTCTGACTCTCCATTGCAAGAATTGTCACCCTCGTCATTACATTCTTTCTCATTGTGAGACTTACTGTCATGTCCAAACCTCACATTACAATCATCTGACAATTTCTAACAAAGCAGAAGAGATGATCAAAGCAGCAGCAATGCTACTCAAAGTTTCAGATGCCTTCATGCCATGAAAAATTTTCAGAAAGAGGCCCCTGATTTTGCGCTCAGTTTAAACATGCTTGGAACAGTGAAGAATACCTATTTTTGCTCCAGGGAAATTTTACTCAAAAAGGTGGAATCTCATTTAAATCATGTTTTAAGATACCCTAGCCAAGCCAAGCCAATTGCAGAAAAGTCCACCCAATTTAACAATTATAACATTAGTTTTCTATGATTTGCTTTTTCCTCTTTAATAAATCTTTGTCATATGTGTATTGTGTATTTTGTTTTACTTTCATCAGTTTTTATATTTTTGTGAAATAAATGGATTTCCAGAAACAGAACTTCAGTTTATAACTGTGCCTCTAGGAAATAAGGGTTTGATTTATGAGGCGTTGATTTGTAGCTATGGCTCAAGAACTTAATTAACTCATAAGTCAGGTGAATTGTGCTTCCTCTCCTAGCAAAGAGCCAGTCTCCTTGTGGATATGGGAGTGTTGAGCATGAATAGGACTCCCCAGGGACTCTATCTGGGTAGCAGTAGGTTCATTTGGGGAAGCACCAAGGCAATGGGGCCTTTTGGGGAAATGCCAAAGGCCTGGAGCAAGATTGCCAAGGTCTGGAGTCTGAGGCCACATTTTACTAGCTGTGTCTTCTCTCTATTTCATTATTTCTAAAATAGAGATATTGGTCAATACAGTTAAAAATTAATGCAATTATCGATTATCGATGATTATCAAAGTGTTCATCGTGGTACCTAGTACTTAATAAATGTATAGTAAGTATGAACTATTAGCTATCCCTCCCCAGGGGTCAAAAGCTGTGTGTGAAAGAGAAAGCTGGGGTTTCCTCCCTGCCAGGCATGATCCTGGATGGCCACTTATTCCTGGGACTGAAATCTTACAGCAATAGGCCTTGACAAAGTAGGACCCATGGGGAACGTAGGCCTCGTCCTTCTCCAGAAGTGACCAGTGGCAGATGGCCTCCAAATGCTCGTTGGCTGAACCAGACATTCAGGCTGCCACTTGTCCTATGTGGTCATGCAAGTGCCTTCCAAGGATTACAGAACATTTGAATGGGCTCCTGGATGGAGGAGCTGTGGCTTCCCTGGAGGGGGCAGTGGGAGAAGGAGCTTTGTAAACCTCCATGGCTTTTGGCAGGAAGCAAACAAGGCCTTTCCCCTATGGCTGGGCCACATACATCTCATTATTAAACACCGCCTGAGGCATCTGAGTTTTAAACAGGTCTGCTCAGAGTTGCTGACATGTTGATCTCATAAGGAAGTGTCCTCAGTGTCTCCTCCGATAGACAGTACATGGATCCTGTAATAACAAAGCCTCAGGGTTTTAGCTTCATTCTCCAGCTGTCTCTACGAAGAGGCAAAGCACACTGGGAAGAAAGGGAGGCTTTGGGGAGTGAATGTTCTATATCTCAATCTGGGTGGTTGTCACATGAGTGAATCCATTTGCAAAACATTCTTTGAGTTCTGTACTTACAATGTGTGCACTTCATCCACTGTGCTATACATATGTAAATAACTTCAACTGAAAATTTTAAAGAAAAATAAGAACACAGAGAGAAGCTGTGAAAATCAAGAGGCAGCATACAAACACCAGAAATAACCAGTGCGGACTATCGGCGGGAAATTGCCCTCAGCTTCTGAGCACTAATCGTAGGGTCCCTGGATAATTTGCTTTCAGTATTATTTCTGATTTTCATGGATTTGGCTTTTGACCTTAATTGAAAGTCAATGGCAAAGTTAACAGCAAAGAGAAGTGAGCTCATTGTTTTCTCTGACAATCTGTTCCAACTAGACACTGAAGATCGTTGAGTAATCCCCACCAAACTACTTCAAGTAGGGCTGTGGAATCACAGCCTGGAGGAGTTCTGATGAATCCAGAATCGGAAATCATTAGGTGCCTTAACAGCTACTTAAGTGTTTGCTTTTAGAAATCTTTTGCCCCAGACACAAATGGTGGGTTATAAATTATTTATGGACCAAATTAGGGACATAATTAGAGTGATCTGGCTGGTTGCCATAGCACTAATGCATCTAAAGTTTTTCATTTTCAATTAAGCTTTTTTCTGCTGTTACATTTTGATATCCTAATCTGCTCTCCAGAGGTCTGTGAAAATGTTCATGATTCTTTCATAAATGTGTATAAAATTCAGCTTTAGTAAAGAGTCATTGACTATCAGCAAATTAATCCTGCTTTTGCTTCATCATGCTCCCGCAAGTATTAGCAAAAAGCACCAAGTTCAAGTCACTTATAAAGAAATGACTTTGGTGTGTTTACACAGCCTCCTTCCTCTTCCAGGGCCATTTCAAGGGTGTTTCACATCCCTTCCCTCTGTCCTTGTGGGCTGTCTTCTTGCTGCTGAACTTTGTGAGATGCCCCGTCTCTAACAATGGCATCCTTTGACTTAAATTAGCTCGGCTGGGTCTGGGTTTCTTAACACCAATTGTCCCTACCTCACAGAGTAAGCTTGGTTAATCCCTTCAGAATAAATAATTTGCTCCTGCCCCATTAAAAGCTCAAGCTTCTTCATCTTTTTAATGCTCAGGCCCACACTGACACACTCAATGGTTTCCATGCTGACCTCAACCACTGGGACACCTGCCTCCTCAGGGACATCCTAGCCCATGTGGATTTCCATGGTCATTTCTTGGCGGCATCTCTCTTTGGACCTTTCTTTCCTCTGAATTCCCTATGATTCCTGTTACCTGCCTGGTTCGTTCCACTGCTACTCTTCAGGGTGCAGAGTTGCTAATAATGACCATGTCCGTGGGAAAGGTCTGGGAAAGACCTGTTGGCCTCTCAGACAGCTCCCCACAAAGTGGTCATTTCCTTGGTGAGGCCCTCAGTCTGCCTGCTCAGAAATTTGATTTTCTCATTGTCCCAGAGGTGACAGGACTTGGGAATGGGGCTCATGCCTACATGGCCAGAGGGGTTGACCTCTTGGGGCAAAATGCCACCATACCATTTGGTCTCTGTAGCCTTGCTACACTGGAAGCCCAAATGTCTCCTGGAAGGCTTGGGCCTACAGCAAGGAGTTTGGGCTGGATAATGGGAAGGCAGCCTGGCACCAGGCTGTGATGGTGCCTGCAGCCACCCTTGGAAGAGCATCCTGGTGATGGGTGGCACAGGTCTTCTGTGGATATTGCTAGTCTTTGTCTCTGAAGCTCTGCTTTTTTCACACTCCTATCTCTATGCAAATTTGTCACTCCAGACTAGTTAACACACTCATTCTTTAAAAGTGTTAATAACAATGTGGTGGATGCTGTGATTCATTGCCCAGATCCACCTTCAGAACCAAGACACTCAACCCTGCCAGCTGCTAAAGTGTCACCTGCTGAAGACTCACAGCTCAGTCCCTCCCTGGGAACCTGCTTTGCCCAAGGTCATACTCCCTCCCTAGGGATATCCAGCATCCAATGGCTGGTACATGCAGAGGTGTAAAAGCCCACCCCCCTCATCCCAACTCATACTGAAGAGCTGCAGAGCTGCCCATGATGTTGGCTGAGGCCTCTATTATATTGTAACTGCATCATTACCCAACTTCTTCACCCTGCCCTCTTCACTCCCTCATAGGTTTCAATTCTCCAGCACACAAACTCTTGTCTTAGAGTATGTTTTCTTGAAAACATGACATAAGACATCTTTACTCTTGATACCAAGCCTAATGGATTCTCAGCTGACTTTCCTATGTCTTCTCTTGGCCAGCACATGTGCATTTAGAAACTGTTGTTCCTTCCTTTTCACACTCTTTAAGGGTACCTCTCAATGTTGACTCCTGCATATATCTAGGAGCCCTATCTATATTTCAAGTCCTATAACTCCCTACCTGTATCACCTGGGACAAGTTACTTAACTTCTCTGTACTTCAGATTCCTCATCTGTAGGATGGAATTCAAAAGAACTTCCTCATACGGAGAGTTTTGAATGAGATAACAACTAAAAACACATACTACCAGACATGTGGCAGGCAGTGAATGTGTTTGTCAAATAAGTGAATGAATGAATGGTGTTAACTTGATAAGACAGCTAATTCTTCTTGTTGGACTGGGATCAAAAGGCTTGAGGCTCAGCTTGCACTCAGGCATTTATTGATTCATTCAATCATTCATTCATTAATTTATTCAGTCACTCATTTACTCAACAAATATTATTTGAGTACCATGCTTGATGAATCACGCAAGGAACACAAAATTCCTGTTTGCAAATATAACTGGGAAACAGTAGACCAGTAGATGTTCTTTAAACATTTTAAAGGTTAGCACATGTTGTTGTATCTATTATCTCATTAATATTTACAGCAACTTGATGAGGTCAGGACTGTTATTTACATTTTCAAATGAAGTTAAATGATTTGCTCAAGACCTTGCAGGAAGAAGTTGTATCTGGAATCCATTGTTTTGAATGCAGGCCCAGGGAGCTTTCCATGACCGCATTCTAGGCTCCAGACAGACAGATGTGAAAAATTAAAGAGTACGTAATTAAGTACCCAGTCATTGAGCCAAAAAACATTGCAGGCAGACAATAAGTGATGAGGGAGTTATGTGAGGGATGGATTCCAGCATTTCTTCTGCTTTCTTGCCATGACTATGATGGAAACCATCCATTAGTGATGTCCATCTCCCTGCAGTGCTCATCCATCCCAACCATCAGGATGAACTCTGGAATCTGGATTCATTTTTTAACTGATATATCCCCACATTTTTAACCTTTCCCACAAGTTAACCTGGCATTCTAGTTCCAAAGGCTAGGATTTTAATAACTATACAATAACCATAGAAAGTGAGAAAAGGTGAAGGCCAAAATTTGAAAGGTTTCAATAAGGTCAAAGATAGTTTATGTGTAGTCTTTGACAGGAGGTAGTAGTTAGAGAACGGGATGTTTGAAGTTGCTGTTTCAGAAGCCATGATATAGGGTTTGACCTAGGAATAGAGAAGTTGAAATGGAGAAGTCTTTAGAGATGATTAAGTCAAGAAACTGAAGAACCAGGGTGGTGGATTATTCATCCATATGAAAGGGGAAATCATTCAGAATGAAGCAAATATTGGAGAGAAGAAGACTATGAAAACGGATCCACCTTCTTTGGCAAATGAGAGAAAGTGATGAGGATGTCAGTGAATTATAAAAGTGAGAAAGAGGGGAGAGAAGACACTTCTTGGCTCTGAAGAACTTGTGTTGGGTGAGGAGAAAGAAAGAAAGAAAGAAAGAAAGAAAGAAAGAAAGAAAGAAAGAAAGAAAGAAAGAAAGAGAGAAAGAGAGAAAGAGAGAAAGAAAGAGAGAAAGAAAAACCAGCCTCTATTAGAGAGAGCTGTAAGGGAACAAGCGTCCTTGAGTAGAGCCCATGCAAGTCCAGAAGAAAGAAGAAATGGTTTGAGAAGGTGTTGATGACAAGAAACTTTGCTGGCATACCAGAGGACACAGAGGAAAGCTTTCAGATGGAGAGGAGGTTTGGAGGATTGGTCCATATTAGGGTATGGACTCTACATACGAGGATGAGTCTGAGTAATCATGGCTGCTGATGTGACTTAGGACTCACTCTGAGACCCACATTCATGGACCCAAATGCCCACTGGGTTTCTCCATTTAGAACTCCTATGCAGTCCTCAAACACATATTCTTCCTCTTTCTCTTCCCTTCCTAACTCTAATTTGCAATTCTATCTCAGTCAATGGTATTCCATTCATCCAGTGCCAAAATCTGAAGAACAGAAATCATCCATCACAGATTTACCTTTCTTTCTTTCACCCTAACATGTAATGTCACCAACTCCTGTTGCTCTCACCTCTTGAATGTTTATTGAATATGTCCTCTCCTCTGCATTCCTGTTATGCGTTCTCTCATTTCCTGTCCAGAATGCTAGTTGCCTCCAAACTAGCATCTCAAACTCCACCTACACTGTTGCCACTGACGTGATGAAAACGTGAATCTGACCCATTACTATTGCCTTTACCACTAGGTCCCTGCAGGATGACACTGGGGACCCTCAGCAGAGCACACAAGGACTCCATGTCCTGACCCTGCTCAGCTCTCTAACCTCATTTCCACCAACACTCCAACTTGCACTGTCTTAACTAGAAATATCAAATTGCTTGGGATTCCCCAAAACACTACAGAGTTCCCCACTCCAGACCTTGCCTATGCTCTTCCTATAGCCTATGTGGGAGCTGGCTCTCTTGGATGCAAAGAATAAGAACATACTAACATTGCCTTGGGAAAGGTGTTATTGTCTATCAGAATGGAATCTACACTAAGCAGCATGTCCTCATTGCAGGACTGGAACCAGGACACTGACAGGCCTTGTGGAGACCAGAATGTGGTTCAGGAACTGAAATGTCATTTGGCTACTCCTGTAGTATTTTGTTCCTCCCTAGCTAGCTATATGTACCCATGGCTTCCTGCTCCAGTGTTTTACCTTTATGGTCACTCTAGGTCTATTTGTCCATGCTTTGTCTTTTACTGTCACTAAGAGCCCTGCCCCTTCCCTCTGAGTCATGGCTTCTGTTGCCTTGTGGCTCCTGCTTACTGCCTCCTTTTCTCTTCATGCCTTTCTACTTCTGCTCCTGGTTGTCAACTGTTCATCATCTCCCCCCCTCAGATTAAAACTCCCTCAAAGAAGGGCTCTAATGGGTTGAGCCACTCAGCATCCAGTGTGAGCTTCTAGGGGGTTTGAGGAATCTGAAGGCTGATCAAGGAAAAAGATATGACCACAAGAGGCAGTAACACACAATAAGCTTTACTGGGTGTTGGCTTGGACATATTTGCATGAGAGGGAAGTTCCTCACAGCATGAAACTGTCCAGAGGCTTACAGCACAGGGACCACCATCCAGAAGGAGAGGAAGGAATGGAACTCTCAGAGGGGGGAGAGGGGGGATGGAGAGGGGGTTTACCTGTCTGGGTCAGAGAGAGTTCTGAGGGGCAGTAGAAGCTTCGGGGGGTCTTATGACCACAAGGCTCTGTCTTATCAATGGCCAGCAGATGGTAGGTATAGTTTCACAGGGTATGCAAGGCAGGCAGGCCCTAAATGGCTAAAATTTTGCTTGTTTGGGCTCTTTTTAAAAATAAGTAAATGTGTAAAATTTTGAATTTGGTGTCTGTGGACTTTTGAGCTAATGAGTCTAAGCCTGCTGTGAAGACATAAACAACCTGGGGACCAATACACAGAGGTCATCTTTGGCTCATTTATACAGCAGCACGGCTTTCATGTTAATCCCTTCCTATGTCCCCATCCACCCTATAGAGTGTCTGTCCTTTGATCTGGCACCCAGTCCTGCTCCAGTCAGCTGGGATCAAAGTGGGAGGGCCAATATCCTGGATGCAGCATCCATGCTTAAGCTGCCACTCAGAGGGCAGTTACAAGCTTGACAGACCTCAGACAGACTCTACCCCGAAAGCCTTTGCCTGTCCCATTTATTCATGAACAAGGTTAAATAAAATCCCTTACAGGTAGCCTTCTCCCCTGACACCTGCTCACCCATTGCACCACTCACGTCTCCGTTGCATCCTATGCATGTCACTGTCAGATGTCTTACCTTGTCATTTAGAGAGGATTTTTTTTTACATCACTTCATCTCATCTATGAAATTGAAAAGTATGAACTGTCTGAGTCACTCCCATGTCCCCAGAACATCTCAGAGTTCCTGGTACAAATGTGCTCAATAAAGAGCTGCTAAATAGACTATTTCTACAAAGATAAAGACTCCACAGAGGAAGTGATGCCTGAACAGTGATTTGGAGGATGCATAGGAGTGACCCAAGGGATGAAAGTGTGGGTTTCAAAGAGAGAGAGAACGGCCTGGATAAAAGCCCAGAGGCATGAAAGCATGACATGGTAGAGGAAACATAAGGACCAAGTAACTTGGTGGTGGGTGTGAGTGGATGGTCATAGAGGCCCCCAAAGATAATATCATCTGAGTGAATTCAGCCCAGACCTTCGTGTTATTTTTTTAATGTCTTTCAATCTTCTTTTTAATTTAGAAAGACCAGAACAGCTTCCCCTCCCTGAAAGTAATTACAAATGAGAGCAGCTTTATCCTATAGAAAATCCACAACCTGTTCCCCGGCCCCAAACCAGCAGAGACTGGCCAGACCTTCAGCTTTGGCAGCACCTCAGATTCATTAATCCCAGGCAGGCTAATTTGCACTAACAAAGTTAGTTTAATAAGAAGATATAAAATCAGAATGCCAATTCCTTAATTAACAACGAGAAGTATTAATGCCAAGCAATATGTGGAATTTTTTTAAAAATGGTACAAATGAACCTATTTACAAAACAGAAATAGAATCACAGATGTAGAAAACAAACTTATGGTGACCAAGGGGGAAAGGGGGTGGAGAGGGATAAATTGGGAGATTGGGATTGACATATACACACTATTACATATAAAATAGATACTAATAAGGACCTACTGTGTAGCACAGGGAACTAAACTCAGTGCTCTGTAATAACCTATATGGGAATAGAATCTAAAAAAGAGTGGATATATGTATACATATAACTGATTCACTTTGCTGTACAGCAGAAACTAACATGACATTGTAAATCAACTATACTTCAATAAAAGTTAATTTTTAAAAATAAAAGGTATATACTAATGAGAAACAAAACTAACTAAATAAATGCCAAGCAGAACAGAATGCTTGTGTCAACATGACCAGTACACTCTCTACGTGTAGATGGATTTACATGTGAAGCCAATTTATAAACAGAATAATGTTTGGTGAGGATGAAATTGGGACAGAGGAGTTGGGATTCGAATGCTTAATGATATCAGGCCCTAATCAGAGAGCTAGCAGGAAACAGATGGCACACTTGAAGTGGGTAACTTGGGCGACAGTGCAATACAATCATCACTACCTCCAGGCCAGCAAGGATGAGAGAAGGGAGTGGCTATTGCAAGTCAGAGGGAAAGACCATAGAAGAAGCCACAGTGCAGACGCTGTGGGCATAAGTCAGGACAACCAGCATGGGATGGTGCTGGAAGAAGCAATAAGCCAACCTCACTCTCCTCTCTCCCTCTTATCTCCTGAATATGTTCTCTATTAACCAATTCCAATGCAAAGCCAGAGGGCAAGGGAACACATAGATGTGGTCCATTCAGGCCAGCCTCCCAAGGCCAGAGCAGGGTAGAGGAGCCAACTGAGAATAACTAGCACATCCTGTTTACCCACCAGAGATGCATCTGTGATGAAGAGCAGACAGACCACCTAAGCAGTGCTAGAACCAACAGTTGCAGTTCTTCCTTATTGCAAACTCACCCTCTTATCTTCTGAACAACATATTTGTGTTGCTGTGAACAACCCTTGTGAACAACGTATTTTCTTTATTGACCCTCTTTAAATATGGACATGGCCTTCACTCTGCCCAAGATTGATCTGGCTTACATAAGCAGGCTTTGTTTACTCTTGCTGTTTCTAGACCTGGAACTATTTTATCTCCAAGGAGCTGTTTGTATATATCATTCTCATCTACTATCGGTTGATGTTTATGGTTTAACTGGCACAGTTTCTGGAGTGCCTTGCTCTTCCTGCTCCCACTCTAACAACCTTGAATTAAATTCTATAGGAATTGGGGGTGGGAATTGTTAATGAAAGCCATTGAGTAGCAAGATATTTGAGAGAAACCAGTTAGGAAATTATTTTAATGACAATGGGAATGGAGAGGAGAAGATGGTTTTAAAAACTAAGAAGAGGGATGGCAAGACTTGGGGAATATAAGAGGGAGAACAGGGTGTCTGGAAGAAAATGAATTTTGTTTTGGACTGTAAAGGTTGAATGACCTGAAGGACACCCCAAAAATGACCTTCCCAAAAGCTGTTCTAATTCATTGTTTAGGCTCTCCAATGTTTCCAGAATCTCTGGTTAGTAGATGGTCAAAGTTATCCTTTCAGCACCACAACTGAGGACAGCTCTAGTCAGGGTTCTCCTGTTCATTCCCCGACAGTCAAGGTACTGACAACTAATGGTTTTTCATGATGGAAGGGAGAGAAGAGTTTGAGTAAAGGATGAAAAGAGAGGGACAGGTGGAAGACAGAGGAATGGACAGAAGAAAGACACCTGGGAAGAGGGAAGCCATGAAGGTGATCAATTTGGTGGCATATCAGTATTCAAACTGGTTCCAAGCTCTATTGTTCACAGGAGATTCTCAGCCATAGAAGATCCATAAAGGTGACATTTGGGGTGAGACTTCAGGCCTCCTTCATCTTTGAATAGAAGCAAAACTCTGAAGATGTATTGAGTATCAGAAAATGTTTAGGAAGTCAGAAAGCACCAAGGATTTCCCATGGGGACAAAGAAAACCTGACAAATGTAACTACCTTCATTACATTTGCTGTTTCTTTCCCAACTTATGTAGCTTATGAGCTCAAACAGAACAAAATTTAGTTTTATAAACCCCAATTGCCTATTTTAAAGCATAAAGCAAAAGTTTAGTTCTTGAGTATAAACAATGCACTTTTGTGCTCTGAGATAGCATCTGGGTCAGAGGAAGCCTCTCAAAAAGCTCCTTTTGGGGGCTTCCCTTGTGGCGCAGTGGTTGAGAATCCGCCTACCAATGCAGGGGACACGGGTTCGAGCCCTGGTCTGGGAAGATCCCACATGCCGTGGAGCAACTAAGCCCGTGAGCCACAACTACTGAGCCTGCGTGTCTGGAGCCTGTGCTCTGCAACAAGAGAGGCCGCGACAGTGAGAGGCCCGCGCACTGCGATGAAGAGTGGCCCCCACTTGCCACAACTAGAGAAAGCCCTTGCACAGAAACGAAGACCCAACACAGCCATAAATAAATAAATAAATAGATTAAAAAAAAAAAAAAAAACCTCCGTTTCCTCCCCCACTTCCCACACCTCTCACCCCACCCTCCACCCCCACTCAGCTAGCTGGTTTGGCCTTGGGCCCAGGTGGCATTCTCAGTGGGCAGGAGCTTTGTGGTCTCAGTCTTTGGAAAAATGAGATGGTGATGGAGCAAAGAATATTGAGGGAAGAGGCTGGCATAAGAGGGTTATGCCATTACTGACTTTAAATAATATCCTGCGATTTCTCTTTTTAAATCAATCCTGCGATTGATTCTTTGATTCAAAGCCTGTGGTCTGCCAGCATCGTGACAAAGAAGACAGCCCCACCCCCAGCCCATCACTACGCCTGTTCTACCTTCTCCCCTGCTCTCCCCAGTGTAACTCGTTAGGCAGCATGATTTGCAGGCTTCCCTTCCCCTTTTGATTAGCTTGTTATCTGCCTTTGAAGCTAAGTCCTCATTAACGAATTCAGAGATGGGAGAATAAGCCTAGCCACTGCCAGCACATCAGTCCCTGGGGAATCCTTTGCTTCCCATCATAAAGGGGTTGTTTTCAAGCCCTGGGCTCACAATTCCAGTTTGATAAAACCTTAGAGAGTCTCTTTCTTTCTCTGGGAATGCAATTTCTCAATCACATGCATTTCAGGGCTAATTACACTGATTTAATGCACCGGGCTTTCTCTTAAACTTAAAACCTCAATGGGAGAGAAAATACTCTGACCAATCAGCATTTAATGGAAAAGCAGAGAACCAACGGTACAAAGTCAGTTCCAGGGCATGTGCTGGGTCGGGGGGTGGGGTGGGGTGGCGGGGGGAACAATAGTTACCTTCAGCCCCAGGGAGAGATTTCTACTTTCCTAGTGCTAAAGGACCATAAATTATCTTGAGAGTCTTAGCACTGGGGTATTTGTGGGCTCAGGCTCTTTTCTAATGGTTTAACATGTGTGGGTCTTCTTTTCTTAGATAACAACAATAATAGATTGCAAACTAGTGTCGCCTCCATGGGAGTCCATAGAGAGCAGTGGTTAAGAGAATGGACGTTGAAGCCAAATAGCCCTGGCTTCAGATCCTACTTCCATCACTGTATAGGATTTTAGATAAAGTAATTAATCTCTCTAAGCTTTAGTTTCTTCAGCTGTAAAATGAGGATGATATTACCTAGCCCATATAGCAATAGGTGTCTCAAGAAAAATTTGGGCTGCACCTGAGGATTAGAAGTCTTCAAATGCCATCCTCCCTGATGAGTTACAGCCAGGGTTGAGAAGTACTGCCATGTGGGTTTACTGTGAGGCTGAATCAAGGCAGTAAATATAAAGCCTTGCTACTCAAAGTATGGACGGTGGACCTGCAGCATCAGCATTAACTTACTTATTAGAAATGTAGACCCCCAGGCCCCACCCAGACACACTGAATCACAGTCTTCATTTTAACAAGATACCCAGGTGATTGGTGTACATATCAGTTTGAGAAGTGCTTGCGTAAATCACCTATCATTAGCCTGGCATGAAGTAGGAGCTCATCAGGGGAGGTGATGGTTTTATAACTGTTACTAATGTAAATGCAGGCTATGAGCTTAGATGGAGGGCCTGCTTGGAACAAGTGGCTCTAATTGGAGCCTGCTAATTTACTGACTGGGGGTTCTTAGCCTTTCTGAGTTTTCCCTCAACTGTTACAGGGGAAAGAATCACAACTGCCAATACCTCTTCAGCTGTTGGGATGAGTCAATGAAAAAGGAAACTGCTCATAAACTATCAAACTCTGTAGTAGTGGGAAGACAAAAAGCTACTATATGGCAGTTTCATCAATTTCCCCCTCCCCTAGGCCACCAAAAAGAACCTTAAAACCAAAACCTCATTCCCTGTCCTCCTCCTAGGGAAGAGTCTTTCTTGCTGGGAGAGGACTAAATTCATCTACATAATAACAGAGTGGGAAGACAGAGGAGACAAGAGTGGGAGGTCAAAGGGTGTTGAGACTGGGGTAATGAGGAGGTGTTTCCAAACTATGTTCATGTAAAGAAAGTGAGTAGGAGAAGAAAGACTTCTGGAGGTGTGTTATACTTAGATTTCTTTCTCACAGATTAAATTTCTTAAAAAAAATTTTTTTTTGTTACTAGACTCTAATTGCTGGAATGTGATATTACTCAGAGATTTGACTTCTTGTCCCATGGGTTAAGGGATTTGTACATCTGTCAGTGCCCACCAGTCAAAGAAGACCAGGCACACTTCTGTATTCAAAGATAAAGTTAGGTTTATTGAGCTTGCTGCAGCAAAGGAGAACGCACACTGAGAAATCATGGGCACCTCAGTAGGAGGAAGTTGGGAGGAGCTTATCACAGCATTTGGGCTTGTGCCTAGATTTTACAAGGAGGGTTTAAGAAAGCCAAGGGCAAGTTGACAACTAAGACTGTTTTTCACACTCTGAGGTCCTTGTGGATGTTGGTGCTTATCAGAGTGTGGATTAATTTTTGTCCTGGCTCATGCTCATTCCAGGCTGAGTTCATCCAGCAAAACAAAAATTTGTCTTGGATTACAAACATAATGCCATCAGGTTTCTTTTTTAATTTGCTATGATAGTCCTGATGGATAATGTTTTAGAGGAAGGGTTCTCTCAAAGTGTCCAGGAACATCACTGCAATTTATTTTGATCACTTTGTCTATGTAACTGTCTATCATAGAAGATTGTATGGTAGGCTTTTTATATCTCTCACTGGGGCCTATATTTGGTAAACTGTATTTTTTCAGACAAGTATTAATTTCATCAAGATTTTCAAATGTATTTGCATAAAGTTGTGCAAAGTAGCCTCTTGTGATTTCTTTAAAATTTCCTGTTTTGATGATTTTTCACTTTGACGTTTCTAATTTTGTGTGTTTCCTCCCTTTTTTACTAATTAGGTTAGCAGTTTGTCTACTTTATTAATTTTTTTTAAAGAACCAGTTTTTCTTATTAATTTTTGCTTTCATCTGTATTAATTTCTTCCTTCTGCTTTTTCTAGCTTATTTGTTCTTCTTCTGGTTTTTAAACTTTGTTTTTTAATTCATTTATTTTTAATTTTTATTGGTATCATTGTATAATATACTTTTTTAACATCTTTATTGGAGTATAATTGCTTTACAATGTTTTGTTAGTTGCTGCTGTATAACAAAGTGAATCACCTGTATGTATACATATATCCCCACATCCCCTCCCTCTGGCATCTCCCTCCCACCCTCCTTATCCCAACCCTCTAGGTGGTCACAAAGCACAGAGCTGATCACCCTGTGCTATGTGGCTGCTTCCCACTAGCTATCTATTTTACATTTGGTAATGTATATATGTCCATGCCACTCTTTCACTTCGTCCCAGCTTACACTTCCCCCTTACTGGGTCCTCAAGTCCATTCTCTAAGTCTGCGTCTTTATTCTTGTACTGCCCCTAGGTTCTTCAGAACCTTTGTTTTTTTTTAAGATTCCATATATATGTGTTAGCATACGGTATTTGTTTTTCTCTTTCAGACTTACTTCACTCTGTATGACAAACTCTAGGTCCATCCACCTCACTACAAATAACTCAATTTCATTTCTTTTTATGGCTGAGTAATATTCCATTGTATATATGTGCCACATCTTCTTTATCCATTCATCTGTCAGTGGACACTTAGGTTGCTTCCATGTCCTGGTTATTGTAAATAGAGCTGCAATGAACATTGTGGCACATGACTCTATTTGAATTATGGTTTTCTCAGGGTATATGCCCAGTAGTGGGATTGCTGGGTCATATGGTAGTTCTATTTTTAGTTTTTAAAGGAACCTCCATACTGTTCTCCATAGTGGCTTTATTGCTTATCATTGTTTATAAGAAATTCTACAGTTTCACTTAGCATTTTTTCTTTGACCCAAGAGTTTGTTTCAATGGTGGGTTTTTAAATTTCCAAGTAGGTGGTCTGATTTTGTAATTCATTTATAACATTTTTTTAATCAGAATGCAATTCTTTAGAATTTATTGAAGTTTTATTTCCAGCTTAAGATGTGATCAATCTTCATGAATATTCCATGTACAGTGGAAAATGTGTATTTTCCGTTATTGGGATTAAGAGTTAGATATTTATGAGATCTACTTGATTATTATGTTTTTTTAAATTTATTTCATTTATTTATTTTTGGCTGCACTGGATCTTTGTTGCTGCCCGCGGGCTTTCTCTAGTTGTGGCTAGCGGGGGCTACTCTTCGTTGTGGTGCACAGGCTTCTCTTGTTGTGGAGTGAGGGCTCTAGTTGCACAGGCTTCAGTAGTTGTGGCATGTGGGCTCAGTAGTTGTGGCTCACGGGCTCTAGAACACAGGCTCAGTAGTTGTGGTGCATGTGCTTAGTTACTCTGCGGCATGTGGGATCTTCCCAGATCAGGGCTTGAAACCATGCCCCCTGCATTCACAGGCGGATTCTTAACCACTGCGCCACCAGGGAAGCCCTTGATTATTATGTTGAATAAGTTTTCTGTATTGTAACTGATTTTCTCCCATATGATTTATTTGGACTTGAGCAAGATATATTAGAATTCTCTACTATTAGCGTTTTTGTTTTCTTTCTCCTTATATTTCTTCTAATTTTGGCTGTGCAAAAGTTGTTAAAGTGCTATTGGGTACATAAATATTAATAGCAGTTATATATTTGTAAGTAAGGACTTCTGCCTTATAAAGTGTCTTTTCTTTTCTTTTTAAAAAATGCCTTTTGGAGAATAAAAATCATATCATCATCTAAATAGATGCAGAAAAAGCTTTTGACAAAATTCAACACCGATTTATGATAAAAACTCTCCAGAAAGTGGGCATAGAGGGAATATACCTCCACATAATAAACGTCATATATGACAAACCTACAGCTAACATCACGCTCAATGGTGAAAAGCTGAAAGCATTTCCTCTAAGATCAGGAACAAGACAAGGATGTCCACTCTTGCTACTTTTATTCAACATAATTTTGGAAGTCATAGAGCACTCAGAGAAGAAAAAGAAATAAAAGGAATGCAAATTGGAAAAGAAGAAGTAAAACTGTCACTGTTTGCAGATGACATGACACTATACATAGAAAATCCTAAAGATGCTACCAGAAAACTACTAGAGCTTATCAATGAATTTGGTAAAGTTGCAGGATGCAAAATTAATACACAGAAATCTCTTGCATTCCTACACACTAACAACAAAAGATCAGAAAGAGAAATTAAAGAAACAATCCCATTTATCATTGCATCAAAAAGAATAAAATACCTAGGAATAAAACTTCCTAATGAGGCAAAAGACCTGTATTCTGAAAACTATAAGATGCTGATGAAAGAAATTGAAGATGACACAAACAGACAGAAAGATATACCATGTTCTTGGATTGGAAGAATCAACATAGTCTACATATACCCAAGGCAACCTATAGATTCAATGCAATCCTTATCAAATTACCAATGGCATTTTTCACAGAACTAGAACAAAAAATCTTAAAATTTGTATGGAGACACAAAAGACCCTGAATAGCCAAAACAATGTTGAGAACGAAAAACGGAGCTGGGAATCAGGCTCCCTGACTTCAGACTATAGTACCAAACTACAGTCATCAAAACAGTGTGGTAGTGGCACAAAAACAGAAATATAGATCAATGGACCAAGATAGAAAACCCAGAAATAAACCCACGCACCTGTGGTCAATTAATCTGCAACAAAGGAGGCAAGACTATACAATGGATGCAAGACAGTCTCTTCAATAAATGGTGCTTGGAAAACTGGACAGCTACATGTAAAAAAAAATGAAATTAGAACACTCTTTAACATCATGCACAAAAATAAACTCAAAATGGATTTAAGACCTAAATATAAGATCAGACACTATAAAACTCTTAGAGGAAAACATAGGCAGAACACTCTTTGACATAAATCACAGCAATATCTTTTTCAAGACATCTCCTAGAATAATGGAAATAAAAACAAAAGTATTTTTGCACAGCAAAGGAAACCATAAACAAAGCAAAAAGACAACCCTCAGAATGGGTGAAAATATTTGCAAACGATGTGACTGACAAGGGATTAATGTCCAAAATTTACAAATAGCTCATGCAGCTCAATATCAAAACAAAAACAAGCAACCTAGTTAAAAATGGGCATAAGAGCTAAAGAGACACTTCTTCAAAGAAGACATACAGATGGCCAGGAGGCACATGAAAAGATGCTAAACATCACTAATTATTAGAGAAATGCAAATCAAAACTACAATGAGATATCACCTCACACTGTTCAGAATGGCCATCATCACAAAATCTACAAACAATAAATGCTGGAGAGGGTGTGGAGAAAAGGGAACCCTCTTGCACTGTTGGTGGGAATGTAAATTGATACAGCCACTATGGAGAACAGTATAGAGCTGCCGCAGACCGGCTGCAGAAAGCTAGAAGTTCCTGGCGGTGAGGGGTAAGGAACTGAAAAGCACCAGTATGGGGTCAGAAGGGCCAAGACAACTGATGGTTGCAAGGCAAGTTTATTCAAAGCATGAATGTATATATAGGTTTAGTTTGGAACGAATATCAGACAATACATCAATAAACCTTGTATTTCCGCATAATTCTGTCGCCACTATCTATGCGCCACTATCTATGCACCACTATCTATGCACCACTATCTATGCGTCAGCATGCCTTATGGGCCATTCTTTGGAGATACAGACTTCCCCCTCAGGGCAGCACGTCCTTCTTCTGGGGAACAACCAGGGGCTCTTAGATGCAGAGCAGGCACCTGGAGCGAAACTGGCCGCAAGCCATTTTCCTTTTTTACGCTCAATACCGCAGCGTCAGGGGTGCGTACCAAGAAAGAGACAAGCAGTTCTCCGGAAAGCAGAAAGCTGAATAAGCTTACAGCTTGGGGGCCACCACATAGAGCTTCCTTTAAAAACTAAAAATAGAGCTACCATATGATCCAGCAATCCCACTTCTGGGCATATAACCAGAGAAAAACATGGTTCAAAAGGATACATGCCCCCCAGTGTTCATTGCAGTGTTGTTTACAATAGCCAACATGACAACAACCTAAATGTCCATCAACAGATGAATGGATAAAGAAGATGTGGTACATATATACAACGGAATATTACTCTGCCATTAAAAAGAATGAAATAATGCCATTTGCAGCAACAGGGATGGACTTGGAGATTATTATACTAAGTGGAGTAAGTCAGACAGAGAAAGACAAATATCATATGACGTTGCTTATAAGCAAAATCTTTAAAAAAAAAAAAAGGATACAAATGAAATTATTTACAAAGCAGAAACAGACTCACAGACTTAGAGAATGAACTTAGAGTTCCCAGGGGGGAGGGGCGGGGAGTGGGATAGATTGGGAGTTTGGGATTGACACGTACACACTGCTATATTTAAAATGGATAACCAACAATTACCTACTGTATAGCACAGGGAAATCTGTTCAATATTATGTAACAATGTAAATGGGAAAAGAATTTGAAAAAGAATAGATACATGTATACGTATAACTGAATCACTTTGCTGTACATCTGAAATTATCACAACATTGTTAATCAACTATAGTCCAATAGAAAATAGAAAATTAAAAAAATAATAAGTAAAAATATAATATAATATATATAAAAAATAATAAGTAAAATAAAAGAGACTATGCACCTGAATGGCCCGCAGTCCAAGGAGGGTGGAAGGGACATGACGGTGTAGGCCACCGGCAGGAGGCTGAGGAAGAGCACCAGCAGCAAGAGGCCCATGTAGAAGTTGTTGGATCGGGAGGCTTTGAACACGCGTTCGTGGGGGACGTTGCTGTTCATCACCGCCCAGCACTGGAAGTACATGGAGGTCAGCAGGCGCAGCACGTTGATGTCCACCAGTCCTGGGGTGTAGAAGGAGCCCATCCTGGAAGGGCAGAGACTGCACACCTGGTTGGCTCGACAGCAGGAGAGGCCGGGGAAGGACGGCAGAAGGAAACGGGACTGATGGGCTAGGGGCAAGAGGCCTTGTTGCTTTCTCTGTAGGTCCCAAGGGAAGGGGCCTCCCATTTAACCAGGACATTTATCACCAAGCCATAGCCATCCATTCCTCAGGACAGGGACTCTCTGAGCATTCCTGGCTTGGGTTCTGGCCAGGCTTTTACCACTGCCCCACCACCAGGCATGGAGCAAATTACATGGCCTCTTGTCTGTTTCTCCATGGTCTCCATTAAACAGCATTGCTGCTCAGAAAAAAAAAAAAAAAAAAAAGATGTCTATACCAGTAAAAATAAATTAATTAATTAATTAATTTAATTAAATAAAATAGATAACTAACAAGAGCCTACGGTATAGCACAGGGAACTCTGGTCAATATTCTGTAATAACCTAAGTGGGAAAAGATTTTGAAAAACAATAGATACATGTATATGTATAACTGAATCACTTTGCTGTAAACATGAAACTAACACAACATAGTTAATCAACTGTACTCCAGTGTAAAATAATTTTTTTTAATTTTAAAAATTTAAAAATAAAAATAAAAATGCCTTTTGGACTTACTTCTTATCATATAACAAGATTGAGACATCAGCCTTGTTTTAGTTTGCATATGCCTGATATACATTTGTTCATCCTTTTATTTTTAACATTTTGACTCTTTTTGGTTTTGGTTTGTCTTATACACAACACATTGTTAACTTGCTTTGTATTCAATCTGAAAATCTTTTTTGATTATACTTATCAATATGATCAATATATTTGATCACAATTCTTACATTTTTTTTGTATGTTAGGATTAGTTTTTTAAATTTTCTAATACATCTTCATTGGAGTATAATTGTTTCATAATGCTGTGTTAGTTTCTGTTGTACAACAAAGTGAATCAGCCATATGCATACATATACCCCCATATCCCATCCCTTTTGAGCCTCCCTCCCACCCTCCCTATCCCACCCCTCTAATTTGTCGCAAAGCACCAAACTGATCTCCCTGTGCTATGCTGCTGTTTCCCACTAATTGTTTTGTTATGTATGTTTAGATGTTTGTGTCTTTATATATAGTTTTTATTTATAAGATTACAGTCTTTATCTTCTTTGTAATCATGTCTTTCTTGCATGGCTTCATTGCTTGTAAAAGAGTTATTTTGTTCCATATTCCCTTCTTTCTTTACAGTAATTTTGCATAGGAGTCAAATTCAATCCATTGTGTTGGCTTTCTACATTTGGACTTCTTATTGTACATATATTGGATCATTTTTGCTTGCCTTTTATATCTATTTTTGCTTGTCTTTTTATATCCATTACTTTCTCATGAATCCCTTTTATCTCTTGTTGTATTTATTTATTTTAAAGATCTTCCTCCTTTGCAAATTGTCTCTTAAACCATTATCTATGGTAATTTTTTACACTTGAGTTCCTTCTAGTTTAGTCTTCAAGCTTCTGAAATATTTTTTAAAACATCTAAATTGTACTGTGTTTTGTCCCTTACTTCTCAAAATTTCCTTTTGTTATATCACTTACTTTCTGAATTTTTCTAACTTTGATTTATGCTTTTATTGCTTTTATCAGTTTATTAATTTCTTTTAGTTTGTTTTAAAATATAAAGTTATAGTCTTTATCTTCTTTGTGAGCATGTCTTTCTTGCATGTGTTCATTGCTTGTAAAAGAATTATTCTGCTCCACATTCTCTTTTTTCTTCACAGTAATTTTGCATAAGAGTCAAACTCAATCCTTTTCTGTGGCTCATTTTCAAGGGTGATTAAGTTGTCTATACTCTTAGGAGAAAAAGGTGGGCCCGCATAGCTTTTATCACCTCACAACTCTCAAGCTCTCTCTTCTGTTGTTTTTGGGAAGTGATCATAAACATGGTGTCTGACTCTCCATTTCCCCCACTTTTATCTAGACCTTCTCTTTCTCTTGCCCCCATTGTCCCTGTCCTGCTCAATTTGGATTCTATTTTCAGTGTTTCTTCTCAGCACAGAATTTCCCTGACAGGATCTGTCTTTCAGAGAGATGAAAAGTGGGGCCAACATGGTGGAAAACTAGGTCAAAGCAGGCATCCAGCTGGGAAGAGCCCCACAGTATATGTTGAGGGAGGGGAAGAAAGGTCCATGTCCCATGTGTGGAGACAGGCTGTTTAGTAGAGTGGCAGACCCTTGTTCCAGAGGCCCAGGGCAGACCAGACAGAATGTCCCTACATGTTTTAGGTGACTGGAATCATCTAATGGGCCTAATCCCCACCTTCTTGTCTCATCAGAGCACAATCCTCCCTCTTTCCTTCCAGAGCCCCACTTTACACCTATTCAGACATAGCACTGCTCAAAGAAGAAAAGGTGGGTGAGGGGGCTCTTCTGCTGTACACAGAGCATGCCACAAATGGAAATGCTCTTAAAGGCAGTAGGGCACGTTTCACTTATTTAAATGTGTATTGAAATCATACTATGTGCCAAGCACTTCTTAGGCAGTAGAGATTCAACCTTTGTTAAGACAATTGGCCAGAAGGAGATAAGATACTGTTTGTGGTTTTGGAAACATTTATTTTTAGAAGAGCTAATAGAAGCATATCTAGTTAGTGAGTAACTAATATATGACAGGCAGGTATATAAATGATCTAATTTAATCCCCCTCGACAATCCTGGAAATGAGATACTATTCATATTTTGTCATTCATAACTGGCTCATAGAGATTAATTGACAAATCCAAGATCATAGTAGGTAGCAGGGCCTGGATTTCAACCTGAATCTTCTGGTTCTAGAACCCACCCTTCTGCCATTACATTGGTTTGCCTCTCAGCTGGTCAATATTGGACAATACTGGATAATAACCATATGATCTTGATCTCACTAGCATCCTTAGTTAACTACCTCAACTAACTGGGCTAAAACCAGTAAATTACAAAATAGCTTAAAGACGGGCTGGCAGGGGAGAGAAGGATGGCGTGTACTCTTGAAAGTTCTTATGCCAAAACCCCATTAAATGACCAGCCTGTGGATGCTGTTCATTGCTTTCCCTCTCTCCCATCCTAAATTGAGAATGGCTCAGAAGCCTTCCTCCCCCCACCCCCATTATGCAGCACTAAGTGCAGCCACCATAGAGACCTAAGTTCTGATGATTATTCTTTGCTGCTATAATAAGGTTTCAAAAGATTAAAATTAGCTGCATCCACACATAGAAAGCCCACATTTGAATGGAAAGAGTCTGACTGATTTCTTACTATTAGATTTTTTCACAACCTTGCTGCTTTTGTTATTTACTGGCACTTGGTGAAGACTGACAGTGAAAATATCTTCCCAAAATAAAGAATATTGGAGATTGATGACATGGGGAGAAAATTACCCCCAAATCCATGTAAACAGAGGAAAGTTAACAATAGGTACAGGCACCAAATTGAAAAGCCCGACAAGCTGGTGTCAGAAGGTTAACCACCCTTTCAAAATAAGAAGTCATATCCTGGGGCTGCTCTAAAACAAATTTAGTTATGGTGAACAATGGCTCCCAGAGCCTAGACACTAAAGGACTGGTGGCCATGAGAAGGGAGTTTTAAAAATATTAGAGGCTTCCCAGAGGTGATGCATTCTTGATACCCTGACACCTGTTCAGAATGTTGAACCCCAAAGCCAAAGAAATTGCTATGTATTAACGTGACCACTCATTTTAGGTTCTGATTATACACAATATGACTTAAATGATTCTGTATTTGTTCTGAGTCTGCATTACTCAGCAGAGGTATATTTTCTGTGTCTTTTGTTTACTCCCAGCATCTAAGCACTATTCCAATGCCCTTTATTTATGGTTTTACCTGCAAAGTACCATTTCTCTCGCGTCAGGAGGACTTGGCAATGGAAGGTACATCTACCAACCTCCCGTTCAAAATGAACCAGAATGGTTTCAGGTTACTGGGATGCTTGGCGAAGAAATGCACATCATGGTAACAATCTCGTGGTAACAAACTGGACTCCCTGAGTGTGACACTCTGTACTACTTCCATGATTTCACAAATACCTTGTTTTGAAAATGTTGGGTACAAGACAGTCTCCCCAAAAAGTATGTCTCATATGCCTGTTCTTAACTGTGTTATATTGATGTATAATTTATACACAGTAAAGTGTATACATCTTAAGCATACAGCTCAATGACTTTGTACCTATAAGTTGCACCTGTGACGACTGCCCAGATCATTTAGACTTAGAACATTCTTATCATCTCAGAAAGCTTCCCTCTGCTTTTTTATAGTCAGTTGTTTCTCTTTTGAGAGTTAAGCATTTTCTCTTTTTGATACACCATTAGAAAGAAATAGGTCCAACAACTCAATAGCAAAAAAACAATTCTAGTTTTAAATGGGCAGAGGACATGAATAGACATTTTTCCAAAAAAGGCATACAAATGAAAAGGTGCTTGACATCATTAATCATCAGGGAAATGCAAATCAAAACCACAATGAGATATCACCTCATTGTGAGGTGATAGAATGGCTATTATCAGAAAGATAAGAGTCAAGTTTTGGTGAGGATGTGGAGAAAAGGGAACCCTTTGTGTACTGTTGGTAGGCAGGTAAATTGGTACAAATACTGTATGAAAAATAGTGTGGAGTTTCCTAAAAAAATTTTAAATAGAACTAGCATATGATCCAGCCATCCCACTTCTGGGTATATATCCAAAGGAAATGTAATCATTATCTTGAAGAGACATCTGCACCCCCATGTTCACTGTAGCATTATTCACAGTAGCCATAACATGCAAATAACCTAAGTGTCCATCAACAGATGAATAGATGGTATATATACGATGGTATGTACATACACACACACACACACACACACACACACACACACACTCATGATGGAATTTTATTCAGCCATAGAAAAGAAGAAAATTCTGCCATTTCAACAACAAGGGTGGAACTTGAGGAAATTGTGGTAAGTGAAATAAGTCAGACTGAGAAAGTCAAAGGGTATAAACACCCAGTTATAAGATGAACAAGTTCTGACGATCTAATACATTCAATACAGCATGGTGACGATAGTTAACAATACTGTGTTATATACTTGAAAGTTGCTAAGGGAGTAAACCTTAAATGTTCTCACCACAAAAAATTATAATTATGTGAGGTGATGGAGGCATTAACTAACCTTACTGAGGTAATCATTTCACAGTATATATGTGTATCAAATCATCATGCTGTATACCTAAACTTACACAATGTTATATATCAATTACATCTCCATAAAGTTAGGGAAAGAAGAAGGAAGGAAGGAAGGAAGGAAACTAAGGAAGAAAGGAAGGAAAGAAAGAGAGGGAAAGAAAGAAAGAAAGAAAGAAAGAAAGAAAGAAAGAAAGAAAGAAAGAAAGAAAGAAAGAAAGAAAGAAAGAAATGGAGGAAGAAAGAAAAAGAAAGAAAGGAAGAAAGAAGGAAAGAAAGGAAGGAAGGAAGGACGGAAGAGAGAGAGAGAGAAAGAAAGGGAGAAAGAAAAGAAAGCAAAGAACAGAAAGAAAGGAAAAGGTTGATAAAAAATAATGACCACAGTAAAGTACCCCCACCCCTGGAATGGAATTGTGGTTTTCAAAGGCTCTGATAGAGAGGGGTTGCCATTTACAGATGGTAGAATGCACATCTAACTATGAGTCAGAAGTCTGGCTCTTCCAAATAAATAGAGACAGCAGTGAAGAAATCCCTGCATTTCCCCTAGCTCAAGTCTCTCATATGTAAAATGAGCATTTGAGGTTAGAGAGCTCATTTTTCTCTGAGATGGGATTTTTCCAGCTTTAGAATCTAAAGGGTTTAGAAATACTTAGAGGAATAAATAAGGCTACTGCTTCTAAAAGCCCAATGGTATTTCTTTTTTAAAATATTTATTGGAGTATAGTTGCTTTACAATGTTGTATTGTTTCTACTGTACACCAAAGTTAATCAGCTATACGTATACATATATCCCCTCTTTTTTGGATTTCCTTCCCATTTAGGTCACCACAAAGCACTGAGTAGAGCTCCCTGTGCTATACAGTAGGTTCTCATTAGTTATCTATTTTATTTATAGTATCAATAGTGTATATATGTCAGTCCCAATCAACAAATTCATCCCACTCCCCTTTCCCCCTTGGTATCCATACATTTGTTCTCTACGTCTGTGTCTCTATTTCTGCTTTGTAAATAAGATCATCTATACAAATTTTTTCAGAATCCTCATATATGCATTAATATATGATTTTGTTTTTCTCTTTCTGACTTACTTCACTCTGTATGACAGTCTCTAGGTCCATCACTGTCACTACAAATGATTCAATTTCATTCCTTTTTATGGCTGAGTAATATTTCATTTATATATATGTACCACATCTTCTTTATACATTCCTCTGTTGATGGACATTTAGGTTGTTTCCATGTCCTGGCTATGGTAAATAGTGCTGCAATGAACATTGGGGTGCATGTGTCTTTTTGCATTATGGTTTTCTCTGGGTATATGCCCAGTAGTGGGATGGCTGGGTCACGTGGTAGTTCTATTTTTAGTTTTTTAAGGAACCTCCATACTGTTCTCCATGGTGCTGTATCAATTTCCATTCCCACCAACAGTGTAAGAGGGTTCCCTTTTCACCACACCCTCTCCAGCATTTATTGTTTGTAGATTTTGTGATGATGGCCATTCTCACTAGTGTGAGGTGATACCTCATTGTAGTTTTGATTTGCATTTCTCTAATGATTAGTGATGCTGAGCATCCTTTCATGTGTTTGTTGGCAATCTGTATATCCTCTATGGAGAAATGTCTATTTAGTTCTTCTGACCATTTTTGGATTGGGTTGTTTGTTTTTATGATATTGAGCTGCATGAGCTGCTTGTATATTTTGGAGATTAATCCTTTGTCAGTTGCTTCATTTGCAAATATTTTCTCCCATTCGGAGGGTTGTCTTTTCATCTTGTTTATGGTTTCCTTTGTTGTGCAAAAGCTTTTAAGTTTAATTAGGTCCCATTTGTTTATTTTTGTTTTAATTCTCATCACTCTATTTCTTAAGTTGGAAAAGGAGAGAACATGGAACGTGTTCTTACAAATAATATTCTAGGCTTGGTACCAATTAGCTATGCAACCTTGGCCAGCTTATGCAACTACTCTGTGCCTTGGTCTCTTTGTCTGTAAAATAGGGACAATAATAGAATTTTCCTCCCATGGGGTTGTCAGGAGTGAATGGGTTCATATATGCAAAGATACAAAATAGTGTTGGATATATGGTAAGTGTCCAATAAAGGTTAACCATTTGTCATCATCATCTTCACATATTCCTTCTTAATCATTGAAGGATAAGGGAAGGAGTTTTACTAGTTATATTGTTTGTTTTTTCAATATTGAAAACAGCCTTTATTTTCCAGTAATACAAATAACACACATTCATTGCTTTAAAAATTCAAAAAGTGGAGAAAAGAGTAAGGAAGTATTTAGGAAAAGAAAGAATTCTGAGACTCTCAATACCTGAAGATAACCACCATTTATATTTTGATAGCTAACCTTTCATTACTCTCTCTCTCTCTCTCTCTCTCTCTCTCTCTGCATATACACATATATACTTTCAAAGATGGGGATTATGCTATACAAGTTGTTTCATCATGACAACTTTTACTTGTTTTTAGTCTTTTTCCTCTTAGCTCCCACTCCCTCTTTTTCATCCTTCCACAATTTTTTCTATGCTCATTTAATCATACACATGTATGTGTTCACAGATAAAAAGTTTTTTAACTGCTTTATACATAAAGGATAATCATACATGTATGTATATGTACATGTATTATATAGCTATATACCTGCATGTTTATTTTTCTCACTTTATAACAACAAAAATCATGTAGCTATTGTACACATAATATGTGTACAATAGCCAGGCACTCTTCTAAACATTTACATTTGTTTTATCAATTGATATAGTTCTAATACATATGTTTAAAGGCAACATGACTCTCCCTGGAAAGAATGAATTACCATTTATTAAACCAATCACCTATTAATGTGTACTCATGATGTTTAAAATATATTCCCACTTAAAAAAGAGTTAAATGTGCAGGAAGTAGGATCCAGTAAAAATATCCTAGGATATTATCCTCTGATATCCTAGGATATTTCTCCTAGGATATTTCTCCTAGAACATTTCTAGGGTAAAGGACATGTGTACTTTCAATTTTACCTATAGTGGTTTACCCTTCTCCACTGAGAGGGAGACAGAGCAGTCATGCCCCATCATGTCAGGGGTTTCTGTGACCTTCTGCAGACATGACTTCCAGAGTCCCATCACATCATGCAAAAGCACAGTGAATGGACACACAGACAAGGGGGGAAACATGGCACCTTCCAGCTCTAGTAACTCCTAGGGCATCCCAGCCAGAGCCCTGCACAGGAGGACCATCCTCCCAGATTTGCATCTCCCCCTATACATGGTCCAAATTCAGTATCGTTCTGCAGAGTATAGAACTCAGGCCCAGGTGGAACAGTCACAACTCAATTCAGTGATAATGATTAAATCTTTAAAAATAATCCTGTAAATGTAGATATGTAAGCTATTGAATAATTTAGTGATTTCCAGAGTTTCCAAGACAAACCTTTTAAACAATGCATTCATTGTCTTCCAGGACTCCAGCAAACAAAAGCAGACAACAATAATGACCTGCCAGACACTTTACCTAAGGCAGAAACAGATATCTGATTCTGAAGGACACCCGGTAGGCATGAGGGTCTGAACAAGTAGCTCACTCTGCCCAGAGAATGAAGAACAAGCTAACAAGATAGAGGGGGACCCCTTTAATGGTGGCTCATACAAGAAGCCCACGAGTGGCATCTCACACAAGATCACAGAAAATAAGAACTCTCCACTCCCAGGAAGGACTGCTCAACAGCTATGTATTCCCCCAGAAGGCTGAGTGAGCCACAGAAGCAGGACTGTGGTAAGAGCTTGGCTGCCCCAGACAGAAACCCCAACATCTACCTCCTGATCTGAAAGATAAAGATGATGCTTAACCCTCTCACCTCCATCATGTCCCAGTTGCTTGACAAGGTGGACCTGCTTTCTGTGGAGTTAAGCAGAACGAAGAAGCTGGTGAGTCCCATGGAGATAAAGCCTAAATCTCAGGCACGCCTTTACCCCCAAAGGCCAAACATGGCTATCAAATTCTAACACATTGTGGACCAGAACTTGTTGCGTGATGTTCCAGTTATCTCTTGCTGTATTAAAAAAAAAAAAAAAAAAAAAAGCTTAGTGGTTTAAAACAACAACTGTCATTTTGCTCACAAATCTGCAATTTGGACAGGGCTTAGAGGGTGCAGCTCATCGCTGTTCAATGTGGTATTGGCAACTCGACTGGGACTGAATATTCACTTTCAGGATGGCTCACTCACTTGGCTGGCAGGTGGTGCCAGCTGTCAGCCTGAAGCTTGGCCAGAGTTGGCATCCTGGGGCTTCAGTTCCTTTACACACGGGCTTCTTTTCAGGTCTTCTTGAGCTTCCTCACAGCACAGCATCTAGGTCAAAGAGTGAGTGTTCCAAGAAACCTGGGCAGAAGCCAAAAGCTTTCTTATTACCTGGTCTTGGGAGTCACAGAACATCTCTTCGCTGCGTTCTTTCAGACAAGCCAATCAGTACGTTCAGCTCAGAATCAAGAGGAGGAGAATTAGCACACACCTCACAATGGGGGGAGTATCAAAGAACTCACTGCCGTATCTAATCTACCACTGGTGGTGACCTGCATCAGGCTGTATAGCTCTTTTTACAGAAGTCTCAGTTGTGTTGGAGCTGTGTGTCTCTTTGCCTTATCAGTAGAATGCCAGGCTCACTCTGTTAGGAAAGAACACTGGATGATGATATGAATATATACAGACTTTGAAACCCATATTCACCAATTCATTATCTGAACTGTGTCTATCCACTGTCCTCGTACCCTTGTAAATCTTTATAAACAATCTTTTAACCTACCTACCTTTTAGGGACTTAACGCCTAAGAAACTCTCTAACCTAAACTAAATACATCATACCAGAAACTTGGAAAAATTAGTGGACTCATGCAAGGAGTTTATAAAATCCTTGTGGTATTTTACAAGTTTAATAACCTAATGTGTAATTTTTTTGCTAACTTAGAATATAGCCACAGTAGAAACAGTCTGGGAATTGTCTTCATCTGGACAACTATACTTCAATTCTACTAGTTATATGTCATAAACTTCCCTCCTGCTCACAGCAGCCACTGTTCATTTGCACAGGGTCTGAAATTAGAATGCCTCATGTGCAGCGTAAATCACTAACTTTGATGGAATTATTTTGGACATTTTGTATGAATTGTTTGTATGGAAACTGTAAGCCCAAATTATTAAAATTTAGACATGCACAGGGATTTAATGAAGCACTCTTTCTAGCTTCTCTCCCTTACACACACACACACCCTACAACTGCACCATACATTTCTTCTTTTTTTTTTTTTTTTAAATATTTTATTTATTTATTTATTTATGGCTGTGTTGGGTCTTCGTTTCTGTGTGAGGGCTTTCTCCATTTGCGGCGAGTGGGGGCCATTCTTCATCGTGGTGCGCGGGCCTCTCACTATCATGGCCTCTCTTGTTGTGGAGCACAGGCTCCAGACGCGCAGGCTCAGTAATTGTGGCTCACGGGCCCAGTCGCTCCGCGGCATGTGGGATCTTCCCAGACCAGGGCTCGAACCCGTGTCCCCTGCATTGGCAGGCAGATTCTCAACCACTGCGCCACCAGGGAAGCCCCATTTCTTCTTGATTAAAAAAAAAAAACCCTCAAGTGAAGTAAAGGAGACTGCATTCAAGTTCTTTGGAGCTAGACAGAAGAACGAGCTGGAGCAGCCATGACATTCCCAGTTGGTTTCCCTTTTGGGCCTTCTCTGCACTAAGTTCCTCCAACAGAGACACACACAGGCCCGACCCAGGGATGGTTGTGGCACTCTGCACCACGGAAGCAGTGCTTACCTCTCAGAAATGCCCAAAGAGGATTCTAAGCCTAACAAAAATTGTCTTGATTTCCAGAGAAGGAATATGGACCTACCACTCCAAAAGCAAAATTATCTATTAATTTTTAAAAACCAAATCTATGCTTGTCTAGAGAAATCAGGAGGATCTAGGAGTTTAAAAGATCTCTTTGGAACCCAGACAATGCTACAAATTTTCTGAAGCTGTTGCTTAGTTGTTTCCTTAACGCTATTACTGTGTAGGACTTCTCCCTCCAAACTATGAGAGTGCATTCCAGTAAACAATGATGCACCAACAACTCCAGGAGCTGCTCCACCCTCTAGTCCACCCTATTAGGAAATATCTTCAGATCCTCTTCTACCTTCATCCCTATGTCTTTATATCTCTAGAGGTGGCTCCAAGCAATAGTAGAACAGAATATTTACTATTTTTTCAGAATTTAATGTGTTACAGAAAATTTGTTGTTGACCATCATTTTTCCTCTTCTAAATGGTTTAACTTGATTATTTGATGTTTTTGTCTTTCTTTGCTTTTGTTTTTGTGTCACAAAGACAAGAGAAGGGACATAGATGTGTTCTAAGGTTATATAAAAGTACAATAAGTCACCATGAAAGGCATAGCCATTTCCTCTCTTTGTAAGTTTTAAAACGTTGTGTGAAGTTAGTTGTGCACATACTAACTCTTCCCACCATGCTTCAGTTCACTTTAGCCAGTTCTACAGAAACTTTCTGCAAGCCCTTGTGTGTCTTTCCTTGTGTGTCTCATGGGATGTGCAGGCAACAAAGGAAGCCGCATTCAGGACCCCCTTCCCACCTCATCCCAAGACAACCCTTAACCTGGGCCCAGGCTGTTCTGCTCCTCACGGGCAGCCCGGCTGCTGTGCATCTGGCCCTTTGTTAAGGGTGACAGCAGCCTAATTGCATACTTCTTTTCTCATCATAGCAAAATTTTGGCATTCCATGCAAGCTGTTTTGCCGTATAATGCACCATCTGGTCCTCTGTGATAAGGAAATAATTGATTATTTTGAAGACTCTTGACTCATCCTGCCTGCTGCACTGTATGAAGAGAGAGAGGTCTAAACTTGCATGACAGCCCTGCTCTCATTAAAATGAAGTAAGCGGCTGCAGCTTTGGAAGCCACAGTTCCCTTCTAATTAATTTTTTAACAAATAGTGATAAAGCAATTACCATATGCCAGGCACTGTTCTTTTGTTTTTGTTTTTGTTTTTATTTTTCAATATTTCTGAATTTATCTCTAAATAGTAGGATATATATATATTTTTAAATTGAAGTATAGTTGATTTACAATATTGTGTTAGTTTCAGGTATACAGCAAAGTGATTCAGCTATTTTTTTTTTCAGATTATATTCCATTAATATAATTCTCTGTGCTATACAGTAAATCCTTGTTGCTTATCTATTTTATGTATAGTAGTTTGTATCTGTTAATTCCACACTCCTGATTTGTCCCCTCCTCCCTCCCTCTCCCCTTTGGTCATTTTTTATGTTTGTGAGTATTTTCCTATTTTGTATATAGATTCATTTGTATTATTTTTTAGATTCCACATATAAGTTATATCACATAGTATTTGTCTTTCTCTGTCTGACTTACTTCACTAAGTATAAGATTCTCTAGGTCCATCCATGTTGCTGCAAATGGCAATATTTCATCCTTTTTTATGGCTGAGTAATATTTCATCATATATATCTATATCTATATACTATATATATGTATGTATGAATGTATGTATGTATGTATATCAATCACATCTTCTTAAGCCAATCGTTTGTTGATGGGCACTTGAGTTGTTTCTGTGTCTTGGCTATTGTAAATAGTGCTGCTATGAACACTGGGGTGCACGTATCTTTTCAAATTAAAGTGTTCATTTTTTTCCAGATATATGTCCAGGAATGGGATTGCTGGATCATATGGTAGCTCTCTTTTTAGTTTTTAAAGGAACCAGCACACTGTTTTCCATAGTGGCTCTACCAATTTACATTCCCACTAACAGTGTAGGAAGGTTCCTTTTTTTTCACACCCTCTCCCACATTTATTATTAAGTAGACTTTTTGATGATGGCCATTCTGACTGGTGTGAGGTGATACCTCATTGTAGTTTTTATTTGCATTTCTCTAATAATTAACATAGTTGAGCATCTTTTCATGTGGCCAGGAACTGTTTTAAGGACTTTACAAATTAGCTCATTTACCCTCAAAATAACCATATACTACAGGGAAGGAGGGAATCAGAAGGCTTAGGAATGTTCTGGCTCTTGATCTAGATGTTGGTTTCCTGGTGTGCTCAGTTTGTGAAAATTTGTCAACTGTATGCTTATAGTGAATGTACTTATGTGTGTTGTTCTTCAAAAGAATTAAAACAAAAATTTTGGTGTAGTAGACGCTATTCATTTTACCCCTTTTACAGATGGGAAGATTGGGGCCTAGAGCTGGCTTATGATCACATGGCTGAAAATGGTACCCCCAGAATTAGAAGCCAGACAGTCTGATGCTGAACTCCAGGCTCTTACCCCTGCCTCATGCTGCTCCCCTGTGTTCAGTGTTCTGGGGGAGAGCTGAGGGTGAGGGAGAGAAATTAGAAGCACCTGTCCTCTCACTGATGAGCCCTACAGTGAAACCTCCTCCTCTGGTCACCAGCCTACTCATTTATTATAGCTTGTTCTCTCAAGAAATAAGTTTCAACACAGGAACCCAAGAAAACAGTGCTGGCTTGACCCAAGTGAAGCTGCCAATACGGTGAGCCTGAAGCATGAGAAGGACATCACAAGGAATGTGGGCAGCATGGGGAGACAGTTACAGGGTGGAGGGGACTCAAAGTTAAAGATGTGATGGATCACCATGAAGCAGGGAATAAATTTGTCAGGAGTGGACCCCAAGGAGAGCAACAGGAGATGTCAGGTTACTGGACCCCCACACTGGAGCCTTCCACTTACCAGGTTCTTCCCCCTCCTTGCCCCAAGTTGACTTTGAGTGAAATGAGACAGAAGACAAATAGATTAAACAGCCTAGAGAGTATTTAGGCAGACACCATACTCACAACGCTTCTCTACCCAGCTCAAAAAAAAGCCCCACAACCCGCCTAAGGGGGGAAATACCAATAAGCAAAGCTTCCAGAGCACATACTGAGATTACTAAGAGCTCAGTGTGGCTTCTTCTACCCTCTCTGATGTATCTTCAGATATGGATCACACATTCCTAGTGTCTTTATCACCGTTTCATCTTCATCAACAAGAACAGCAATGACACTGAAGCCTTGCTCTGTCCCAGGAATTTCACTCATGTTAAAAAAGTCAAAAACAAAAAACCAAAAGCCGACTATCTCCTTAACCATGTGCTTAGGAGCCAAACGAAGCACAAGCATACAGCAATTACAGCACTGGGGGGTAAGTTCTTATAGGGAATGTCTATGATGCTATCTGAGCTGAGATGTGCCCGTTAGACAGAGAAGGCTCTGAAGCCATAATACACTGGACCCTCATGCAGGAGTTTAACCTCTGCTGCTTGTAAAGATTCAAGGGCAAATAATTCCTTTGGGAGGTGATCTCAGGAAGCGCTCGTAGGGGAGTGGGGAAGTGAGACAGAGGAGGAACAAGAGTCAGCCCAGGGAGTGTGAGGGTGTCACTGTGGGCAACTGGAGCTCTGTCATGCTGGGATCCTCTGGGAGGCTGCAAAAATCACACTAGAGTTGTCTGTCACTTCACTGAGGATAATTGCCACCACTTGTGACTAGCCCTGCCCATGTGCCAAGCACACTCTAGGTGAAGAGTCAAGAGGTTTGCAGAAGGAAGCCCCAGAAGCAAAGCAACGGACAGCCTCAGCTGCATCTTTAAACCCCAAAAGCCACCTAGATGGGTTTAGAATAAGGCATCAGCCACCAGAGTCTTATTTCATGATCAAGTCATCCAGTCATGGTGTGTCAACTCCCTCTTCTACTTCCTATTATGGGTGGGTCCAACCGTCCATGTATGGAGGCCACTAGAGCCAGCCTGGCAAGAGCTGCCTGGAAGGCTCTGAACCCTGCTTCAGGGCACCAGGGCAGTGACAGGTCTGCATTCTTGATTTCCAGAATTTTCTTTAAAGGGCTGGAGTAGACCAGTCTCTACAAAGTGGATTCAGATCTACGGGTTTATTCTAAGAATAAGGTCAACTGGAAAAGTAAGAAGTCAGCATTTCCCTGAGCAAGCTGACTCAAGGTAACCCTTTATACATAACATATTCTTCCTGTTTGTTATTGTCCTTTCCTGAAGTGTACTCTTCCCAATTTCTTCCCAGATCTTCCTCAGATTGGAGTTCACTGTTACTTCATTCACGTGTTATTTTCTCCTCCCCATACCATTGCCATGAAGGTGGAGAGAGGGCTTATGGCCAAAGCAACTGAGAGTGGGGCATGGGTCAGGCAGTTGCAACAAAGATCTGCCTCAAAAATTCGTTTTAAATTCTGGTTAACCTGAAAATGCAAAGAACAGGAGAACCCCTGAGTACTAAGGTTAAGGTTGTCCCTCAGCTGGGGAGGAGAAATAAACTCTGCTACACCCATACAATAGAGTACTGATACACTGCGACGGAAGTGGATCTCAGATATATTCAAGAAGTTGCATACTGCAGGATTCTGTTTATATTACATTTTTGGAAAGGCAAAACTATAGGGACAGAAAACAGATCAGTGGCTGCCAGAGGCTAGAGGGAGAGGGAGGGGCTGACTACAAACAGGACCAGCTTCAGGATCGAGTGGCCTTAGGGCTGTGTGCTCAGAAAGGTCCCGTGCTTAATTTAATGCTCTGCTGTTACTGTCCTGAAATTTTAATCATTTTATCTTTAAACTTATGCTTTGTAAGTGAAGTCTGGTGGATCAATGGAATATGCCCATGAGTAGAGAAGATATATGTGCAATATTCTTTTTTAAAAATATTTATTTATTTGTCTGTGCCGGGTCTTAGTTGCGGCACATGGGATCCTTGCCACCACGTGCAGGATCCTCACTGCAGCATGCGGGATCTTCAGTTGCGGCATACCAGATCTTTAGTTGTGACAGGGGGGATCCCTCAGTTGCGGCATTCATGTAGAATGTTCAAGATGCCTCATGAACACGAAATTTCAGATCCACGACATTATGGTACTACAGCTGTTACTGGAAGGGGGACCCCTTCCAGGGCCCGAGAGTGGGCTCTTGTCTAACAATCTGAAATGAATTGTCTGTGGAGACACACGTACAGACAAAGCAAAAGACTTTATTGGGAAGGGGTACTTGGGTGGAGAGCAGCAGAGTAAAGGAACCCAGGAGAACTGCTCTGCCATGTGGCTCGCAGTCTCAGAGTTTATGGTGGTGGGGCTAGCCTTTTGGGTTATTGATGGCCAATCATCTTACTTGGCCCAGTCTGACTCAGGGTCTTTCCTGGTGGCACGCTCACCTCTCAGCCAAGATGGATTCCAGTGCAAGGGTTTCTGGGAGGCTGGCAGGACATATTTTGGGCTAGCATCTCCTCCCTCGTTCTGGCCCCTCCTGAATTTTCCTGGTTAGTTTTTGGTGACAGCAGTGTGTTCTTTATTGGGACCTCCTGCTGTGAGACAACTCATGCAAAGCAATTATTATCATGCCTGGCCAAGGTGGCGGTATCAGTCAATGGTTCCCTAACACAGTAAGAATCAAAGCAAATACAAGGAAAGCCTGTTACAGGACCTGCCAGCTCCATAGGGTGTTGGCAGAAAGTGTGTATATCTAGAAGCAAAATTAAAATTATTGAGTTAGTTTTCTTACTTACTGAACCAAACTTGGGTCTGCTTGCTCAGGCGCAGTAAAGCCAGTCTACTAACACTGGATTGTGGTGAAGGAAAGTGCAGTGTTTATTGTAAGGCACCATACAAGGAGTCCAGGGTAGGTAATGCTCCAAAAATCCTGAACTCCCCAAGTATTTTTAAAACCCAGGTAAAGGAGGGGAGTTGCATGTTATATGATCAGCTCACGCACAATTCTCTGATTGGTTGATGGTGAGGCAACACGGTGGTGTCATAGGAGTTAACATTATCAATCCTCAGGCTCCAGTAGGTCTGGGGGGTACTGCTCATGGTCATCAAGTAGTTGGAATCCTCCATTTGGTGAGGGTTTAGCATATGTAAAACAGCTCAGGAAATGTGCATCTGATACTGTTATCTAGGTACCTCAGAGAGGAGCTAAAGCAGAGGACATGGGGGGAGGAGTCTTTCTCTATGGGGAAGGCCCCTTAGGGTCCTGCTTAGTTACAGCTTTATGCAGCTTTCCATCATTCTATTTAGAACAAAATACATATGCATGCTCAAGCTATGAAACATAAATTGCATAATTTCACTGATACCACATACCACTTAAATGCTCTTATATTTGCACTTAAAACTGGCATCACACAGAATGAAAATGAATGATAAAATTTATACTAATAATGTAAATTTTTAATTTTTCTTTACTTAGTACATTAACTAGCAAATAAAAAACACCAGACAAGTCAAATGAAACTGCAAAAGAAATTTAAAAGATTTATACTTTACTATCTTTACTGCTTCCCCCCTTTTTGCACTTTGCAAGGGCCCCCAAAATTGTGGAGCTACCCCTGACTATAAAGGAGCAGCCTTGGGGAACTTGGGGATGTGATAGAATCATTTTATATCTTGACTAAGGTGGTGGCTACACTCACATGAAAAAGGGTGAGTTTTACTGGATATAAAGTATACCATAAATTTTTAATGGGAAAAATTGTTTAAATTAAGGGCTGATTGTATATGCCATTTATGGCTTTTACTGATGACTAGAGTTCAATCCAGTGAGCCAGCTTTTGAGTTTGTAATATGTAGAAACCACTGCCCATTATGACAAAATAATGAGTTCTGAATGCCCACTTTTTAAACTTTCGGAGATTCATGCTAACCAAAATTTCCTGCCTTCTCAGAATCCCTGCCTGGCTTTGCTTATTTTCCTCAAACAGAGCAGGCTGCCAAAGAGCACCTTCCCCAGCAGCAGAGCATCCTGGGATGGGGGACACAGATGGAGGCTTTTTGCAGCGGGGACAAGATGCTTACAGCCTGACATCTGGAAGATTCATGGGACATAGTTCCTCCTGCAGGGGAGGCCAGTGTTCTCTTGAGACCATGTGGGGGACCTCTGAAGGGGCCTGAATACTATCCTAAGATCTCCTTCTCAGGCTCAACTCTGGCATCACCCTGCAGGGCACAGCAGAAGCTCTGAAGACTGGAGTCTCCTGTCTTTATTTCATACTGTTCTCAGGCATGGAGTTGCATCTCTTCCAAGGTTCCTTTAAAAACTCTCAACCAACTAGTGAATCCCTCTAACACGATGAGTTCTTGGTAACATTTGTCTCAACAATTAAGGCTCCATCCCATTTCCTTCCTTCTACATGAGGGGATCTGGGGTCTCAAGAATGGAAGCAATTTGTCAAACATCATATACTTGCCAAAGAGTGAGCCCAGAATTTGAGCCAAGGTCTGAGTGACACCCCCCACTGCCAATGCATATACATCCCCAATCTAGCAGTAGCCAAAGACATCATTAATGTACTAGAGTTGAAAAACTAACATTCTGGGTGGGGGTGTGGCAGGTGGCTGGGCTGCATCATTCACTTGGTGGTTTGGCTCCCACAGAAGCAAGTGAAGCTTGATGTGGGCTCTGAGGAAATTGGGCATGCCTGGGGTCTCAGGTGACTTCCTTGGATATTGGACTTCTGGGAGGAAGGGCTGCATGGATGGGAGGGAAAGGGTAGGGAGGAAGCAGAAGACAGCTCACAAATCCCAGGTTGATGCAAATGTGACACTTTTCTTTCCTTTTAAAGAGCTTCCAACCTTCAAGATGGCAGAGGAGTAAGACGTGGGGATCACCATCCTCCCCACAAATACATCAGTAACACATCTACATGTGGAACACTTCCTGCAGAACACCTACTGAACACTGGCAGAAGACCTCAGACTTCCCAAAAGGCAAGAAACTCCCCATGTACCTGGGTAGGGCAAAAGAAAAAAGAAAAAAACAGAGACAAAAGAATAGGGATGGGACCTGCACCTCTGGGAGGGAGCTGTGAAGAAAAATAAGTTTTGACACACTAGGAAGCCCCTTCTCTGGTGGAGACAGCAGGTGGTGGGGTGGAAGCTTCAGAGCCATGGAGGAGAGCACAGCAACAGGGGTGCAGAGGGCACACTGGGGAGATTCCCACACAGAGGATCAGTGCTGACCAACACTCACCAGTCTGAGAGACTTGTCTGCTCACCTGCAGGGGTGGGTGGGGGCTGGGAGCTGAGGCTCAGGCTTCAGAGGTCAGATCCCAGGGAGGGGACTGGGGTTGGCTGTGTGAACACAGCCTGAAGGGGGCTAGTGCACCACAGCTAGCTGAGAGGGAGTCCAGGAAAAAAACTGGACCTGCCTAGGAGGCAAGAGACTATTGTTTTGGGGTGCATGAGGAGAGAGTATTCAGAGCACCGCCTAAACCCATTCCAGGGAAGGATGCAAGCCACAGCTATCAGCGCAGACACCAGAGACAGGTGTGAAATGCTAAGGCTGCTGCTGCAGCCACCAAGAATCCTGTGTGTAAGCACAGGTCACTAACCACAGCTCCCCTCCCAGGAGCCTGTGCAGCCCACCACTGCCAGGGTCCCATGATTCAGGGACAACTTCCCTGGGAAAATACTGCACAGCACCTCAGGCATGCAACACCATGCTGGCCTCTGCCACCGGAGGCTCGCCCCACATTCCATACCCCTCTCTCCCCCCAGCCTGAGTGAGCCAGAGCCCCCAAAGCAGCTTCTCCTTTAAACCCCTCCTGTCTGGGTGAAGAACAGATGCCAGAGGGCAACCTACATGCAGAGGCAGGGCCAAATCCAAAGCCGAACCCCAAGAGCTGTGTGAACAAAGAAGATAAAGGGAAATCTCTCCCAGAAGCCTCACGAGCAGCGGATTAAATCTCCACAATCAACTTGATGTATCCTGCATCTGTGGAATACCTGAATAGACAACGAATCATCCCAAAACTGAGGTGGTGGACTTTGGCAGCAACTGTAGAATTGGGGTTTGCTTTCTGCATCTAATTTGTTTCTAGTTTTATGTTTATCTTAGTTTTGTGTTTAGAGCTTATTAGCATTGGTAGATTTGTTTATTGATTTGGTTGCTCTCTTCCTTTTTATATATATTTTTTCTTTTTTCTCTCTTAGTGACTGTGTATGTGTATGCTTCTTTGTGTGATTTTGTCTGTGTAGGTTTGCTTTTACCATTTGTCCTAGGGTTCTGTCTGTCTTTTTTTTTTTTAATATAGTTTTAAGTGCTTGTTATCATTGGTGGATTTGTTTATTGGTTTGGTTGCTCTCTTCTTTTTTTTTAATTACTTTTTTTATAGTATTTTTTAAACTTTTTTTATTTTAATAACTATTTATTTTATTATTATTTTCTTTCTTTCTCTTTTCTCCCTTCTCTTTTTTTTTTTTTAAAGATTTATTGATTGATTGATTGATTGATTGCTACGTTGGGTCTTCGTTTCTGTGCTAGGGCTTTCTCTAGTTGCAGAAGAGGGAGCCACTCTTCATCACGGTGAGCGGGCTTCTCACTATCATGGCCTCTCTTGTTGCGGAGTACAGGCTCCAGACGTGCAGGCTCAGTAGTTGTGGCTCACCGGCCCAGTTGCTCTGCGGCATGTGGGATCTTCCCAGACCAGGGCTTGAACCCCTGTCCCCTGTATTGGAAGGCAGATTCTCAACCACTGCACCACCAGGGAAGCCGCTCTCCCTTCTCTTTTGAGTCGTGTGGCTGACAGAGTCTTGGTGCTCCAGCCAGGTGTCAGGCCTGAGCCTCTGAGGTGGGAGAGCTGAGTTCAGGACATTGGTACACCAGAGACCTCCTTGCCCCTCATAATATCAATTGGTGAGACCTCTCCCAGAGATCTCCATGTCAATGCTAAGACCAGCTCCACTCAATGACCAGCAAGCTCCAGTGCTGGACACCCCATGCCAAACAACTAGCAAGACAGGAACATAACCCCACTCATTAACAGAGAGGCTGCCTAAAATAATAACTTCACAGACACCCCAAAACACACCACCGGACGTGGTCCTGCCCACCAGATGGACAAGATCCACCCTCATCCACCAGAACACAGGCACCGGTCCACTCCACCAGGAAACCTACATAACCCACTGAACCAACCTTGCCCACAGGGGACAGACACGAAAAACTACAGGAACTACGAACCTGCAGCCTGTGAAAAGGAGACCTCAAACACAATGAGTTAAGCAAAATGAGAAAACAGAGAAATACACAGCAGATGAAGGAGCAAGGTAAAAACCCACCACTCCAAACAAATGAAGGGGAAATAGACAGTTTAACTGAAACAGAATTCAGAGTAATGATACTAAAGATGATCCAAAATCTTGAAAATAGAATGGAGAAAATACAAGAAACGTTTAACAAGGACCTAGAAGAACTAAAGAGCAAACAATGATGAACAACAAAACAAATGAAACTAAAAAGTCTCTAGAAGGAATCAATAGCAAATTAACTGAGGCAGAAGAACGGATAAGCGGCCTGGAAGATAAAATAGTGGAAATAACTACTGCAGAGCAGAGTAAAGAAAACAGAACGGAAAGAATTGAGGACAGTATCAGAGACTTCTGCGACAACATTAAATGCACCAACATTTGAATTATAGGGGTTCCAGAAGAAGAAGAGAAAAAGAAATGTACTGAGAAAATATTTGAAGAGATTATAGTTGAAAACTTCCCTAATACAGGAAAGGAAATAGTCAAGTCCAGGAAGGGCAGAGTCCCATACAGGATAAATCCAAGCAGAAACACGCCAGGACACATATTAATCAAACTATCAAGAATTAAATACAAAGAAAAAATATTAAAAGCAGCAAGGAAAAATCAACAAATAACATACAAGGGAATCCCCATAAAGTTAACAGCTGATCTTTCAGCAGAATCTCTGCAAGCCAGAAGGGTGTGGCAGGACATATTTAAAGTGATGAAAGGGGAAAACCTACAACCAAGATTACTCTGCCCAACAAGGGTCTCATTCAGGTTTGATGGAGAAATTAAAACTTTTACAGAGAAGGAAAAACTGAGACAATTCAGCAACACCAAACCAGCTTTACAACAAATGCTGAAGGAACTTCTCTAGGCAGGAAACACAAGAGAAGGAAAAGACTTACAAAAACAAACCCAAAACAATTAAGAAAATCATAATAGGAACATACGTATCGATAATTACCTTAAATGTAAATGGATTAAATGCTCCAACCAAAAGACATAGACTGGCTGAATGGATACAAAAAAAAAAGACCCAAATATATGTTGTCTACAAGAGACCCACTTCAGACCTAGGGACACATACAGACTGAAAGTGAGGGATGGAAAAACTATTCAATGCAAATGTAAATCAAAAAACAGCTGGAGTAGCAATTCTCATATCAGAAAAAATAGACTTTAAAATAAAGACTGTTACAAGAGACAAAGAAGCACACTATATAATGTTCAAGGGATCAATCCAAGAAGAAGATATACCAATTGTAAATATTTAGGAACCCAACATAGGAGCACCTCAATACATAAGGCAAATGCTAACAGCCATGAAAGGGGAAATCAACACTAACACAATAATAGTAGGCGACTTTAACACCCCCTTTCACCAATGGACAGATCAACCAAAATGAAAATAAAGAAAGAAATACAAGCTTTAAATGACACATTAAACTAGATGGACATAATTGATACTTATAGGACCTTCCATCCAAAAACAACAGAATACACTTTCTTCACAAGTTCTCATGGAACATTCTCCATGATAGATCATATTTTGGGTCACAAATCAAGCCTTCATAAATTTAAGAAAATTGAAATCATATCGAGTATCTTTTCTGATCATAAAACTATGAGAATAGATATCAATTACAGGAAAAAAAAACTGTAAAAAATACAAACACATGGAGGCTAAACAATGCACTACTAAATAACCAAGAGATCACTGAAGAAATCAAAGAGGAAACCAAAAAATACCTAGAAACAAATGACAAAGAAAACATGACAGCCCAACACCTATGGGATGCAGCAAAAGCAACTCTAAGAGGGAAGTTTATAGCAATAAAATCCTACCTCAAGAAACAAGAAAAATCTCAAATAAACAGCCTAAACTTACACCTAAAGCAATTAGAGAAAGAAGAACAAGAAAACAAAAAAACTCCCAAAGGTAGCAGAAGGAAAGAAATCATAAAGATCAGATCAGAAATAAATGAAAAAGAAATGAAGGAAACGATAGCAAATATCAATAAAACTAAAAGCTGGTTTTTTGAGGAGATAAACAAAATGGATAAACCATTAGCCAGACACATCAAGAAAAAAAGGAACACTCAAATCAACAGAATTAGAAATGAAAAAGGAGAATTAACAACTGACACTGCAGAAATACAAAAGATCATAAGAGATTACTACAACCAACTATATGCCAATAAAATGGACAACCTGGAAGAAATGGACATGTTCTTAGAAAAGCACAACCTTCCAAGACTGAACAAGGAAGATACAGACAATATAAACAGACCAATCACAAACACTGAAATTGAGACCGTGATTAAAAATCTTCCAACAAACAAAAGCCCAGGACCAGGTGGCTTCACAGGTGAATTCTATCAAACACTTAGAGAAAAGCTAACACGTGTCCTTCTCAAACTCTTCCAAAATATAGCAGAGGGAGGAACACTCCCAAACTCATTCTACGAGGCCATCATCACCCTGATACCAAAACCAGAAAAAGATGTCATGAAGAAAGACAACTACAGGCCAAAATCACTGATGAACATAGATGCAAAAATTCTCAACACAATACTAGCAAACAGAACCCAACAGCACATTAAAAGGATCATACACCATGATCAAGTGGGGTTTATCCCAGACATGCAAGGATTCTTCAATATATGCAAATGAATCAATGTGATACACCATATTAACAAATTGAAGGAGAAAAACCATATGATCATCCCAAAATAGATGCAGAGAAAGCCTTTGACAAACTTCAACATCCATTTATGTTAAAAACTCTCCAGAAAGTAGGCATAGAGGGAATTACCTCAACATGATAAAGTCCATATATGACAAACCCACAGCCAACATCATTCTCAATGGGAAAAACTGAAACCATTTCCACTAAGATCAGGAGCAAGACAAGGTTGCCCACTCTCACCACTATTATTCAACATAGTTTTGGAAGTTTTAGCCATGGCAATTAGAGAAGAAAAAGAAATAAAAGGAATCCAAATCGGAAAAGAAGAAGTAAAGCTGTCACTGTTTGCAGATGACATGATACAATACATAGAGAATCCTAAAGATGCTACCAGAAAACTCCTAGAGCTAATCAATGAATTTGGTTAAGTAGCAGGATACAAAATTAATGCACAGAAATCTCTTGCATTTGTATACACTAATGATGAAAAATCTGAAAGTGAAATTAAGAAAACACTCCCATTTACCATCAAAACAAAAAGAATAAAATATCTAGGAATAAACCTACCTAAGGAGACAAAAGACCTGTAGGCAGAAAAAGATGACACTGATAAAGGAATTAAAGATGATACAAACAGATGGAGAAATATGCCATGTTCTTGGATTGGAAGAATCAACATTGTGAAAATGACTATACTACCCAAAACAATCTACAGATTCAAAGCATTCCCTATCAAACTACCAATTGTATTTTTCACAGAACTAGGACAAAAAAATTCAGTTTCTGTGGAAACACAAAAGACCCCGAATAGCCAAAGCCATCTTAAGAAAGAAAAATGGAGCTGGAGGAACCAGGCTCCCTGATTTCAGACTACACTACAAAGCTACAGTAATCAAGACAGTATGGTACTGGCCCAAAAACAGTAATATAGATCAATGGAACAAGATAGAAAGCCCAGAGATAAACCCATGCACATATGGTCACCTTATCTTTGATAAAGGAGGCAAGAATATACAATGGAGACCAGACAGCCTCTTCAATAAGTGGTGCTGGGAAAACTGGACAGCTACATGCAAAAGAATGAAATTAGAACACTCTCTAACATCATACACAAAAATAAACTCAAAATGTTTTAAAGACCTATATGTAAGGCCAGACACTATAAAACTCTTAGAGGAAAACATAGGCAGAACACTCTATGACATACATCACAGCAAGATCCTTTTTGACCCACCTGCTAGAGAAATGGAAATAAAAACAAAAATAAACAAATGGGACCTAATGAAACTTAAATCTTTTGCACAGCAAAGGAAACCATAAACAAGATGAAAAGACAACTTTCAGAATGGGAGAAAATATTTGCAAACAAAGCAGCTGACAAAGGATTAATCTCCAAAATATACAAGCAGCTCATGCAGCTCAATATCAAAAAAACAAACAACCCAATCCAAAAATGGGCAGAAGATCTAAATAGACATTTCTCCAAAGAAGACATACAGATTGCCAACAGACACATGAAAGAATGCTCAACATCACTAATCATTAGATAAATACAAATCAAAACTACAATCAGGTATCACCTCATACTGGTCATCCGATGGTCAGAATGGCCATCTTCAAAAAATCTACAAACAATAAATTCTGGGGAGTGTGTGGAGAAAAGTGAACCCTCTTGCACTTTTGGTGGGAATGTAAATTGATACAGCCACTATGGAGAACAGTATGGAAGTTCCTTAAAAAACTAAAAGTGGAACTACCATACGACCCAGCAATACCACTACTTTGCATATACCCTGAGAAAACCATAATTCAAAAAGAGTCATGTACCACAATGTTCATAGCAGCTCTGTTTACAATAGCCAAGACATGGAAGCCACCTAAGTGTCCATTGACAGATGAATGGATGAAGAAGATGTGGCACATATATACAATGGGATATCACTCAGCCATAAAAAGAATGAAATTGAGTTATTTGTAGTAAGGTGGATGGACCTAGAGCCTGTCATACAGAGTGAAGTAATTCAGAAAGAGAAAAACAAATACCGTATGCTAACACATATATATGGAATCTAAAAAAAAAAAAAATGTTCTGAAGAACCTAGGGGCAGGACAGGAGTAAAGATGCAGATGTAGAGAATGGACTTGAGGACACGGGGAGGGGGAAGGGTAAGCTGGGACGAAGAGAGAGAGTGGCATTGACATATATACACTACCAAATATCAAATACATAGCTAGTGGGAAGCAACCACATAGCACAGGGAGATCAACTCGGTGTTTTGTGACCACCTAGAGGGATGGGATAAGGAGGGTGGGAGGGAGATGCAAGAGGGAGTGGATATGGGGATATATGTATACATATAGCTGATTCACTTTGTTATACAGCAGAAATTAACACACCATTGTAAAGCAATTATACTCCAGTAAAGATGTTTAATAAATAAATAAATAAATAAATAAATAAATAAAGCTTCCATTCAGACTCTGTTCAGTTTCCCCCAAAGCATATTTCTTACTCCTGGATGTCATGAGTGAGAACTCAGACTCCTGTGTCTTCCTGTCTTGGGGAGATGTTTTTGCCCATAATATTCATGAGCAATTGGAACATAAAAAAGTGAAGTGGAAAAGCCAAATCAAATGCCAGCTTGGTGCAGACAGTTGTCTGCTCCATGCCTCTGTCAGAGCAACCCTCCAAAGCCAGACTTCCTGAAGCCAGGTATGCTCCTTGGCCATGGAGAGGAAGGGTACAGAGCTAACAGGGATATAGCCAGTCTACCATAAGAGTGTGGTGCACTAAATACCCAGAAAAGAGATGGGTCCAGTATCTGAGTGAGCCTTGACCTCCCAACACATATTAGGAAACAGGTTAGAAAGTCAGGCAGGGGCCTGGCAATGAATGCCAGGATAGTTCCTAAAAATGAGTGTTCTCCAGTCATTTCATATACATAATCATGATAGTTATGATTCAAAATCTCAATTGCCCTAGGCTAGAAGCTTTCTATACACTCCTGTTTAGGCCTCAATTCGTACTCTACTCAGGTATCTCCTCAGATCCCTGCTACCATTCCTGAGGGCCCCTCCCCTGACTTCAGGGTGCTTTGCTTCCCATCTTTTGCACCTGTGTCACTTTTTTTTCTTCCAGTTTTACTGAGATATAATTGACATATAGCACAGTATAAGTTTAAGGTGTACTGCATAATGATTTGACTTCCATACATCATGAAATAATTATTACAAATTTAGTGAACATCCATCATCTCATATAGATAAAAAATTAAAGAAATAGAAAAAAATATTTTTTCCTTGTGATGAGAACTCTTAGGATTTACGCTTTTAACACTTTTGTATATAACATACAGAAGTGTTAATTATATTAATCATGTTGTACATTATATTCCAAGGGCTTATTTATCTTATAAATGGAAATTTGTACATTTGACCACCTTCATTCAATTCCCGCTCCCCCACCCCCACCTCTCATAACTAAAAATCTGATCTTTTTTTCTGAGTTAGTTTGCTTGTTTTTAAAGTATAATTGACCTACAACACTATGTTTTTTTGTTGTTTTGTTTTTTTTAATCAGTCATCAATTTTATACACATCAGTGTATACATGTCAATCCCAATAGTCCAATTCAGCACACCACCATCCCCACCCTGCCGAGGTTTTCCCCCCTTGGTGTCCATACGTTTGTTCTCTACATCTGTGTCTCAACTTCTGCCCTGCAAACTGGTTCATCTGTACCATTTTTCTAGGTTCCACATACATGTGTTAATATACGATATTTGTTTTTCTCTTTCTGATTTACTTCACTCTGTATGACAGTCTCTAGATCCATCCACGTCTCAACAAATGACTCAATTTCGTTCCTTTTTATGGCTGAGTAATATTCCATTGTATATATGTACAACAACTTCTTTATCCATTCGTCTGTCAATGGGCATTTAGGTTGCTTCCATGACCTGGCTATTGTAAATAGTGCTGCAATGAACATTGGGGTGCATGTGTCTTTTTTTTTTTTTGGCTGTGTTGGGTCTTTGTTTCTGTGCGAGGGCTTTCTCTAGCTGTGGCAAGCGGGGGCCAACATGTGTCTTTTTGAATCACGGTTTTCTCTGGGTATATGCCCAGTAGTAGGATTGCTGGATCATATGGTAATTCTATTTATAGTTTTTTAAGGAACCTCCATATTGTTCTCCATAGTGGCTGTATCAAATTTACATTCCCACCAACAGTGCAAGAGGGTTCCCTTTAATCCACATCCTCTCCATCATTTGTTGTTTGTAGATTTTCTGATGATGCCCATTCTAACTGGTGTGAGGTGATACCTCATTGTAGTTTTGATTTGTATTTCTCTAATAATTAGTGATGTTGAGCATCTTTTCATGTGCTTCTGGCCATGTGTATATCTTCTTTGGAGAAATGTCTATTTAGGTCTTCTGCCCATTTTTGGATTGGGTTGTTTGTTTCTTTAATATTGAGCTGAATGAGCTGTTTATATATTTTGGAGATTAATCCTTTGTCCATTGATTCATTTGCAAATATTTTCTCCCATTCTGAGGGTTGTCTTTTGGTCTTCTTTATGGTTTTCTTTGCTGTGTAAAAGCTTTGAAGTTTCATTAGGTCCCATTTGTTTATTTTTGTTTCTATTTCCATTACTCTAGGAGGTGGATCAAAACAGATCTTGCTGTGATTTATGTCAAAGAGTGTTCTTCCTATGTTTTCCTCTAAGAGTTTTATAGTGTCCGGTCTTACATTTAGGTCTCAAATCCATTTTGAGTTTATTTTTGTTTATGGTGTTAGGGAGTATTCTAATTTCATTCTTTTACATGTAGCTGTCCAGTTTTCCCAGCACCACTTATTGAAGAGACTGTCTTTTCTCCATTGTATATCTTTGCTTCCTTTGTCATAGGTTAGTTGACCATAGGTGCATGCGTTTATCTCTGGGCTTTCTATCTTGTTCCATTGATCTATGTTTCTGTTTTTGTGCCAGTAGCATATTGTCCTGATTACTGTAGCTTTGTAGTATAGTCTGAAGTCAGGGAGTCTGATTCCTCCAGCTCCGTTTTTTTCCCTCAAGACTCCTTTGGCTATTCGGGGTCTTTTGTGTCTCCATACAAATCTTAAGATGATTTGTTCTACTTCCGTAAAAAACGCCATTGGTAATTTGATAGGGATTGCATTGAATCTGTACATTGCTTTGGGTAGTATAGTTATTTTCACAATATTGATTCTTCCAATCCAAGGACATGGTATATCTCTCCATCTGTTGGTATCATCTTTAATTTCTTTCATCAGTGTCTTATAGTTTTCTGCATACAGGTCTTTTGTCTCCCTAGGTAGGTTTCTTCCTAGGTATTTTATTCTTTTTGTTGCAATGGTAAATGGGAGTGTTTCCATAATTTCTCTTTCCGATTTTTCATCATTAGTGTATAGGAATGCAAGAGATTTCGGTGCATTAATTTTGTATCCTGCTACTTTACCAAATTCATTGATTAGCTCTAATAGTTTTCTGGTGGCATTTTTAGGATTCTCTATGTATAGTATCATGTCATCTGCAACCAGTGACAGTTTTACTTCTTCTTTTCCAATTTGTATTCCTTTTATTTCTTTTTCTTCTCTGATTGCCTTGGCTAGGACTTCCAAAACAATGTTGAATAATAGTGGTGAGGGTGGACATCCTTGTCTTGTTCCTGATCTTAGAGGAAATGCTTTCAGTTTTTCACCATTGAGAATGATGTTTGCTGTGGGTTTGTCGTATATGGCCTTTATTATGTTGAGGTAAGTTCACTCTATGCCCACTTTCTGGAGAGTTTTTATCATAAATGGGTGTTGAATTTTGTCAAAAGCTTTTTCTGCATCTATTGAGATGATCATATGGTTTTTATTCTTCAATTTGTTAATATGGTGTATCACATTGATTAATTTGCGTATTTTGAAGAATCCTTGCATCCCTGGGATAAATTCCACTTGATTGTAGTGTATGATCCTTTTAATGTGTTGTTGGATTCTGTTTGCTAGTATTTTGTTGAGGATTTTTGCATCTATATTCATCAGTGATATTGGTCTGTAATTTTCTTTTTTTATAGTATCTTTGTCTGGTTTTGGTATCAGGGTGATGGTGGCCTCATAGAATGAGTTTGAGAGTGTTCCTTCCTCTGCAAATTTTTGGAAGAGTTTGAGAAGGATGGGTGTTAGCTCTTCTCTAAATGTTTTATAGAATTCACCTGTGAAGCCATCTGGTCCTGGACTTTTGTTTGTCAGAAGATTTTTAATCACAGTTTCAATTTCATTACTTGTGATTGGTCTGTTCATATTTTTTGTTTCTTCCTGGTTCAGTCTTGGAAGGTTATAGCTTTCTAAGAATTTGTACATTTCTTCCAGGTTGTCCATTTTATTGGCATAGAGTTGCTTGTAGTAGTCTCTTAGGATGCTTTGTATTTCTGTGGTGTCTGTTGTAACTTCTCCTTTTTCATTTCTAATTTTATTGATTTGAGTCCTCTCCCTCTTTTTCTTGATGAGTCTGGCTAATGGCTTATCAATTTTGTTTATCTTCTCAAAGAACCAGCTTTTAGTTTTATTGATCTTTGCTATTGTTTTCTTTGTTGCTATTTCATTTATTTCTGCTCTGATCTTTATGATTTCTTTCCTTCTGCTAACTTTGGGTTTTGTTTGTTCTTCTTTCTCTAGTTCCTTTAGGTGTAAGGTTAGATTGTTTACTTGAGATTTTTATTGTTTCTTGAGGTAGGCTTGTATAGCTATAAACTTCCCTCTTAGAACTGCTTTTGCTGCATCCCATAGGTTTTGGATCATCGTGTTTTCATTGTCATTTGTCTCTAGGTATTTTTTGATTTCCTCTTTGATTTCTTCAGTGATCTCTTGGTTATTTAGTAACATATTGTTTAGCCTCCATGTGTTTGTGCTTTTCACCTTTTTTCCCCTGTAATTCATTTCTAATCTCATACCATTGTGATCAGAAAAGATGCTTGATATGATTTCAATTTTCTTAAGTTTACTATGGTTTGATTTGTGACCCAAGATGTGATCTATCCTGGAGAATGTTCCGTGTGCACTTGAGAAGAAAGTGTAATCTGCTGTTTTTGGATGGAATGTCCTATAAATATCAATTAAATCTATCTGGTCTATTGTGTCATTTAAAGCTTCTGTTTCCTTATTTATTTTCTGTTTGGATGATCTGTACATTGGTGTAAGTGAGGTGTTAAAATCCCCCACTATTATTGTGTTACTGTCTATTTCCTCTTTTATAGCTGTTAGCAGTTGTCTTATGTATTGAGGTGCTCCTATGTTGGGTGCATATATATTTATAATTGTTATATCTTCTTCTTGGATTGATCCCTTGATCATTATGTAGTGTCCTTCCTTGTCTCTTGTAACACTGTTTATTTTAAAGTCTATTTTATCTGATATGAGTATAGCTACTCCAGCTTTCTTTTGATTTCCATTTGCATGGAATATCTTTTTCCATCCCCTCACTTTCAGTCCGTATGTGTCCCTAGGTCTGAAGTGGGTCTCTTGTAGACAGCATATAGATGGGTCTTGTTTTTGTATCCATTCAGCAAGCCTGTGTCTTTTGGTTGGAGCATTTAATCCATTCACGTTTAAGGTAATTAATGATATGTATGTTCCTATGACCATTTTCTTAATTGTTTTGGGTTTGTTTTTGTAGGTCCTTTTCTTCTCTTGTGTTTCCCACTTAGAGAAGTTCCTTTAGCATTTGTTGTAGAGCTGCTTTGGTGGTGCTCAATTCTCTTAGCTTTTGCTTGTCTGTAAAGCTTTTGATTTCTCCATCAAATCTAAATGAAATGCTTGCCAGGTAGACTAATCTTGGTTGTAGGTTCTTCCCTTTCCTCACTTTAAGTATATCATGCCACTCCCTTCTGGCTTGTAGAATTTGTGCTAAGAAATCAGCTGTTAACCTTATGGGAGTTCCCTTGTATGTTATTTGTCATTTTTCCCTTGCTGTTTTCAATAATTTTTCTTTGTCTTTAATTTTTGCCAATTTCATTACTATGTGTCTTGGCATGTTTCTCCTTGGGTTTATCCTGTATGGGATTATCTGTGCTTCCTGGACTTAGGTGGCTATTTCCTTTCCCATGTTAGGGAAGTTTTCAACTATAATCTCTTCAAATATTTTCTCGGGTCCTTTCTCTCTCTCTTCTCCTTCTGGGTCCCCTATAATGCAAATGTTGTTGCATTTAATGTTGTCCCAGAGGTCTCTTAGGCTGTCTTCATTTCTTTTCATTTTTATCCTTATTCTGTTCCACAGCAGTGAATTCCACCATTCTGTCTTCCAGGTCACTTATCCGTTCTTCTGCCTCAGTTATTCTGCTATTGATTCCTTCTAGTGTAGTTTTCATTTCAGTTATTGTATTGTTCATCTCTGTTTGTTTGTTCTTTAATTCTTCTAGGTCTTTGTTAAACATTTCTTGCATCTTCTCGATCTTTGCCTCCATTCTTATTCCGAGGTCCTGGATCATCTTCACTATCATTATTCTGAATTCTTTTTCTGGAAGGTTGCCTATCTCCACTTCATTTAGTTGTTTTTCTGGGGTTTTATCTTGTTCTTTCATCTGGTATATAGCCCTCTGCCTTTTCATCTTGTCTCTCTTTCTGTGAATGTGGTTTTTGTTCCACAGGCTGCAGGATTGTAGTTTTTGTTGCTTCTGCTGTCTGCCCTCTGGTGGTTGAGGCTACCTAAGAGGCTTGATGGGAGGCTCTGGGGGTAGAGCTGACCGTTGCTGTGGTGGTCAGAGCTCAGTAAAACTTTAATCCACTTGACTGTTGCCGGGTGGGACTGGGTTCCCTCCCTGTTGGCTGTTTTGCCTGAGGCAACCCAACACTGGAGCCTACCTGGGCTCTTTGGTGGGGCTAATGACAGATGCTGGGAGGGCTCACACCAAGGAGTACTTCCCAGAACTTCTGCTTCCAGTTCCCTTGTCCCCACGGTGAAATAGAGCCACCCCCCACCTCTGTAGGAGACCTTCCAACACTAGCAGGTAGGTCTGGTTCAGTCTCCCACAGGGTCACTGCTCCTTCCCCTGGGTCCCGATGTGCACACTATTTTGTGTGCACCCTCCAAGAGTGGTGTCTCTTTTTCCCCCAGTCCTGTCAAAGTCCTGCAATCAATTCCCACTAGGCTTCAAAGTCTGATTCTCTATGAATTCCTCCTCCCATTCCTGGACCTCCAGGTTGGGAAGCCTGACGTGGGGCTCAGAGCCTTCACTCCAATGGGTGGACTTCTGTGGTATAAGTGTTCACCAGTCTGTGAGTCACCCACCCACCAGTTATGGGATTTGATTTTACTCTGATTGCGCCCCTCCTACCATCTCATTGTGGCTTCTCCTTTGTCTTTGGATGTGGGGTATCTTTTTTGGTGAGTTCCAGTGTCTTCCTGTCGATGATTGTCCAGTAGCTAGTTGTGATTCTGGTGTTCTCGCAAGAGGGAGTGAGAGCACGTCCTTCTACTCTGCCATCTTGGTTCCTCTCTCTCCTATAAATTTTTAATATCCTGCTTATATCGCAATCGTTGGTCAGTCAAATCCACAGGGCAATTCTCCTCAAGCAGCAATCAGGGGTCCATGGAAGAGCGCGCCTCAGGCTGGTGCAGCATCTCGCTGGCCTCTGCCACCCCAGAGGCTTTCTTGACACAGGAATTGGGCAAGTGCCATAAACATAGAGAGGAAATGTGGAGATATTAGCAGTGTTTGTACCAGACATTTCCTATGTCCTGACCAGGGCTGCATTTCTCTTAATTTCTCCCAATCTCCAACCCTAATACTGATTTAAAACCAAATCCCCTTTCAATCAGTTTGGCTTAAGATAGCCAGTGGTAGGTCCTGTTGGTTGAAATCAATTTCCCTGACTGGTATAATAAAAATTTTTTCCTACCCAAGTCACCTCTTCTCGAGACTGTGATACGTTAATATCTCCAGCCTTTCCTAGAATCAGTTGGTTTCCAGATTATTCTCCATCTGAAACTCTGACCACTGTAACATGGATATAATTCATAAATAGCCCTCACACTTTCCCTCTTTAGTAGTGGGGGTGAGGGAAGTGTATGAACACAGAATCCTATATATATTTGACCTTCCTATCACTTGTTCCAGAACATCGTATGGATTGATCATTTGCATCATGCAAGCAATAGGTATGTCTTTATATTTTAATACTACTTTCAAAACTTGAATATTTTAATCAAACTACACCCAGAGATTCTGTATATGCCTATTGGAGCATGCAGAAGAGGGGACAAAGGCTCTTTAAGGACAGTAACAATTTTTAAAATTTCCCTTGTATTTTTCTGAAAGGAAATTCTTATGTAAATAATTGTGTTTTAGCTTCACTTATCTCCTAAGGTACATTTAACGCTGTTTTAAGAGTTTACATATTAAAAAATGTATTGGTTCAAAGTCCTGGGAGTTGAGCAGTTCCTGCCTTGAGGGACAAAGACTCAGCAGTCTCCTTGGTGGGCACACTGTTTCTCTTGAGTCCAGGCTTTGCTCGTGCTGTTCCATCTGCCTGGGACATCATCCCCAGCCCAAACTGTCCCCTGTTCTTCCTTGTCTGATGCCAACACATCCTGCCATTCCTGGCTTCAATGAAACTTCTCAGAAGTCTCTCTCTGTCAACCAGTTTTCCATCTGTCAACACCCTGCATTTCTCCCTCACTATGGTTTATTTAATATCTGTCCTTGCTCAGAATCATGAGGGTAAGCACAGTGTTGCTCACTGCCAAGTCTCCAATATCTAGCTAAGTGCCTCGTACATGGCTCTCAAAACATTGTGCACTGAATTGAATTAGTAGAGAAAAATAGAAAGAGGAAGAAAATCCACAGGAGACAGAAGGAATTCAGTCTGAATATGCTCCAGGAAAAACAGTCAGGGCCACAGGGTAGGAATGTCCCCATCTTCCATAGTGGACCCATCCCAGTTCTGAGAATGGCTTGCTCCTGTTTTAGGCTCTTGGGACTCCCATCACTTCTCTTCCCTCTCCACCAGGACCAGCTGTCTGCAGGGCTTTCAGCTTGTCCGTGGAAAAAGCCCAGACAAACAAGTTCACAACCTGAGTCCAGCCAACCACACACTAACCAGGTGTGTGGCCTTGGGCAGGCCACTCAGCCTCTCTGGGCTTCATTTCACTCATCTGTCAAAGAAGCAGATTACCCAAAAGGACCTTGAATGTTCCTTTCACCTCAAACCCCAGGAATCTCATTTGGATAGAGTTGTGACAGGGTTTTCCATTAAACCTCAATCTGAGTAATGGAAATAAAACCAAACCTTGCAACTCTCAAAAGGGTTATTCTTTCTTATTATTCTTTCTTCAACTATCTTGTAAACTATAACGGAAGTGGGGCTGCACCATGTCATTTTGTGTTTGAATAATCACTGATTATGCTGATCTATTTTTCTGTTCCTCCCTCTTTCTGATTACTTATCTAAAATGCAGGTTAGGCTGTGCATTTGTAATAAGTATTTGAACTTTTTGGTAAGAAGCTGTAATGGTTTGTAAATGTCTTCATTATGAGTTTATAACATCTCCTAGATGGTCACCTTACTCAGTAAAATCACTTCCTCAAAAGCTCTGCCCATGTGTTTACTAAATGGGCTTATGGAGAACAAATAATCACACAAAAGTTTTCTCTTCCACAGAATTCCAAAGATGATTTAAAAGCCCCCTGACCACCAGAAAAAAAAAAAAAAGGTAAAACCACTATTTCAGAGAAAACAATTGGGTGATGTTCATGGATCAAAAATAATTGTATTGCAGTACTTAGAAACATTAGCAAGCTGTATTTTAGAATACTTTATAAACTTCTAATCATTTTCAAGTGCTAATACTGTTACAAGTGATGTTTTGGAGATTAATTCACACAACCATGTGGGTCACTAACATTCCTGAGTCCATGCATTGAAAACAAGAGATTGGACCCAAACCCCAAATTATAGACTATAAAAAATAGGCTGTAGGAAAATCACATCAGGACTCAAACATCTTACAACACCCACCAGTATTTTTAGAAATTTTTATGGAAGTATAATAACACAGATACAGAAAAGTGCACAAATGCTAAGTGTACAGCTTGACACATCTTTTACAAAATGAACACACCAGCATCATGAGCACTCACTGCAAGAAACAGATCATTACCAGTTCCCCCAAAAGTCCTCCTTGTGCCTTTTTCCAGGCACTTCTCCCTCCACGATGACTTCTGAATATGGTGACAGGGAAAGGCAACTGAGAAGGTATGGTTAAGCCAAGAATGGCAGGATGAGTAAGATTTAGACAGAGAAGTGTAGGGAGGCAGGCTGGGGTGGGGACAGCTTCCCAGGGAGGTGAAGCATCATGCGCAAAGCATCACAACAGAGATTTCTTGAGTTTGTGTTTGTATTTTACATAAATGGAATCATATAATATGTACTCTTTTGTGTCTGGCTTCTTTCATTCAATATTTTGTCTGTAGCTCTAAATCATTCATCCTCATATCTATATTCCAGTGTGGGAATGTACCTCAATTTGTTTATCCATTCTGCCATTGTGGGCATTTGAGTCACTTTCAGTTTGGCATTATCACAAACAGAGCTGTCCCACCAGTATTTTTATTGACGGATTAGATGTGATCTTTGCCCAGTAGTTCTGAAGATGAGCAAATGAGTGTTATAAAACCAGTGAACTCGAGCGATGGTTCTTAACAGCAAGTGTGACCAGCATCTGGAGGCTTCTTTAAGCCCAGAGGGCTGGGCCCTACCCACAGTGTGTGCTTCAGTAGGTCTGTGGTGGGGCCTGAGAATCTGTGCTTCTAACACATTCCCAGATGATACAGAAGCTGCTGGTCCAGGGATTACACTTTGAGAGCCACTGAACTAAAGATATTTGTAGAGCTTTGCCTCTGTAGGACCAGATGTTATTGAGAGCACTGAATGAAGGACACAGGCAGCCTGCAGCAATTCCTAAGCCCAGACTCATTTTCAAAATCTCTCCAACTTTATACAGCTCTTACACAGAAAATTATTTCTCCCTTCCATGGGAGCAGGAGATCTTTCAGTTTGCAAGAAACAGAACCCCATTCAGGTTCCCTCAGGGGATTTGGATTTTTTAAGGAGAAACAGGGAGTAAAGCAGCCCAGGAAATAATTCCAGGAGCTGCTCAGCCAGGCCTTACATAGCTGTACTTGACAAAGTTGAGCAAATGAATCACCTGGGTATCTTGGAAAAATGAAGCTCCTGAGTCAGGAGGTCCAGGGTAAGACCCAATATCCTGCATTTCTAAGGAGCTCCCAGGTGATGCTGATGCCAATCCGCAGAGCCACAGAATAACAGGGTGATAAAGAGTGGAGTGTTCTTCACCCCTAATGCAGGCGCTGCAGCTGGTTATCTGCTGGCAGCTCTTAGGACACTACAGGATCTCAGGAAGTCCTCTCAGCTCAGACTCAACATCTTCTCTGCTCTTCTATTTAGCTCCTTCCTCACTCTCCAACCACTGACCTTTCTGCCCCATACCTTCTACTTCCTCATGTCTTCTGTTTAGTGAGACTTCTCCTGCTGCCTGCTCTTCACTTCTGTTTCTAGATCTTACATTTAAATTCCCCAACAGAAGATTTGATTGGGTCAGAACATAAGCTTTTCTGCATAGGCTATTCTTGTAGGGCAGTCCTTGCACTTCAAAGGCCAGATCATACCTACCTGTGGGTCAGAGGTGCCGATCATTGGCCTCATTAGTAGTAGTCTGAGAAACATGGGTGTGGAGTACAAAGAATGATGACCTTATCGGTGGTTCTTGGCCTTGGCTGCACATTAGAATTACCTGGTGGAAGAGGGGAAAGGAGGAGGGCATATAAAAAATACCCAGGCCAAAGCTAAAACCATGGAAATTCTATTGGCCTGGCGGGGGGCATTTATTATTGCTATCTATGACCTCCCCAGGTATTTCTAAATACCAGTCAATGCTGAGAGTCACTTACTATATTATGTTACTAAGGCTGTTGTAACAAAGTACCACAAACTGGGTGGCTTAAAACAATAGAAATTTGTTCTCTCACAGTTCTGGAGGCTAGAAGTCCAAGACATTGACAAGGCCATGCTCCCTTGGAAAGCTCTAGGGGAGGATGCTACCTTGTCTCTTCCAGCTTCTGGTGGCCCCAGGTGTTCCTTGCCTGTGGCAACATCACTCCAATCTCTGCCTCCATCTCCTCATGACCATCTATACTCTGTGTGTTTCTGTGTCCAAATTTCCCTCTTCTTATAAGAACAACAGTTATATTGGATTCGGGTCCATCCTAATAGTCTCATCTTAACTTGATGACCTCTGCAAAGATCTTGTTTCTGAATAAGGTTACATTTACAGGTACCAGGGGTTAAGATTTCAACATATCTTTTGGGGAGAAATAATTGACCTATAATATTGAGCTTTATATAAGAACCTCTCAGAAGGGGGTTCCAGCTTAGGCAGGCATGCTAAGAATGTTCTGGAGGGGGTAGTACAGGTGACTGTCACCTTGCATGACCTGTGCTTCCCACATTCCTTCCTCCCTGTCCAAAAATAAAGCTACCTTGGAAATCAGTAGTCTCAATTTTCCCACCCACTTTTGAGAAAGTCACTCATTCTGCCCACTGTGACCTTGACAATCAAGAAAACAAAGCCCATATTTGATGTCTACATTCGGAAGGTAGTTAGTTGCTCTTAACTACCTTAGTTTACTCTCAGTTCAGAATCGCAAAGAGAGAGCACTTTGCTATCATAATTAGCATCACATACTTTGTAAGAAAATCACAACTCTTCAAAATACCAAAATATATCAAACCAAAACAAAATTTTTATGATCAGAAAAATCTGGCAGGTTTGTCAGGTGTATTCCATAAATAATGTGGTTTTACAATTTTGCAGGAATTATGGGCTCCCTCTATTATTACAAGGACATGAATGTGGAGAGATTCTTCATATGTCACTAACTTTTTCCCATATTGACATTTAAGACATTTGCAAATTACCTGAGAAGTGTAAGAATGTTTCAATATTCCCTGAGGACTGGGTGAATAATACTTCAAATGTAAATACAATTACTACCTCCCACTCTTAAAAGTCATCAGTTATATAAATAGTGGCCCAGAGCTGATTCCAAAGCCTAAGAGTGATTTTGGTTTAGAGTTGGCTGGGCTACAAGACTACCCAGATACCACTGAAATCACATTTTCCAGAAAAAAGCAAGTTTTAGCTGTGGCATTGGCCAAACAACACATTCAAAATGATGGTCATAAGCAACCTGGTCCTGTGTGCTCCACCAGCGCCCTTCTGGGACCAAACAACACTGGGGCTCTCCAAGCACTCCCTGCAGTCAGCCCAGCAGCGGCTCCAGGCCCCGCGGAGCTGCTCCCCTCACCCACTGCGCTCAGCCCCAGTGTCCTCAGCTGGAAAATGAGAATCATACTGCTTCTCTCATCGTACTGTTTTGAGCATGTCAACTGAAAAAAATGCACAGCAAGAGTTGTGAGTGAAGTTTTCTTTGGGGCAAAATGAGGACGATGGCCTGGGAGACAGCATCTTAGATGGCTCTGAGGAACTGCTCTAAAGAGGTAAGAGCAGAGGTCAGTATATATGTGACTTTGATGAAGGGGGTACGTGCAGTCAAGCACATATTTTGGCAGAAGGTCACTACTAGTCACAAGGAGCAAATGTCTCCATTAATGATTTATGTGTTTGTCTAGATATGAGAAGATGCAAGAAACTGGGCTCATAAAATCTTCTCCTGAAAATATCTAATTGTCTGAAGGCCTGTTCTGCCAGTTTTTCCCTGATCTCCGCCCTGAATTCCTTTCAGGGTGTGTTGAAGGTCAGCAACTGCAGTAGCTAGTGACTTCTTTCTTCCAGAACCAGATGGTGAGCAACAATTTTTAATTGGCAACCATGAATCAAAACAACAAATTAAAGTGCTTAGCACAGTGGCTGTCACACAATGGAAACTATAAGCTATCGTTTCTGAGATCACAGTTGCCATTTGCTCACATAATTTATGTCTGCATATGTGCAGTGTATTATCCAAGAAGAATGTCCCGTGTTCACCACTCTTTCCCCTGAACCAGAGTTCTGTTTTCCTGCTCTATGGTGACCTTCCAACTTTTTCATGTATCAAAATCAGCCAACCACCATGTCATGAATTACCTGTGTCCTGCACTGTGCTAGGATTTTGAAAAATACAAAGGAACAGAATGCACCCTCCTGACCTCAGGCGGTTTACAATTTTATATGATATGAGAACTGGGTTCATCTAATTGGGGATCAAAAGAGGTGGGAGAGGAGTTATTTGATTTGGGGGAAAAAGGGAGAGGGCTTGGTGAGAAGTGCATTCCAGACAAATGAAACAGCATACAAAAAGGCCAGGATTAAGGAATGCAGAAACCTAAAGATAGTAGAAGGAAGATAATAAAAACAGAGAAAATAGTGCAAAAATGTTATTGAAGAGAGAATGTCTGTGCCATTCTTGACACTGAATAGACAGGAGTCCACAGATTAAAATATTCTAACAAGCATGCAGTAAAATAAGTCTAGTTTTCCACATGGGTTGGGGAGGTGCGGTTTAAATTTACATTCACTTATCACAGTGCAACTTCAAAACAAATGATACCTTAGCAAAGGAAACCATAAACAAGACAAAAAGACAACCCTCAGGATGGGAGAAAATATTTGCAAACGAAGCAACTGACAAAGTATTAATCTCCAAAATATACAAGCAGCTCATGCAGCTCAATATCAAAGAAACAAACAACCCAATCCAAAAATGGGCAGAAGACCTTTGGAGAAATAGACATTTCTCCAAAGAAGATATACAGATTGCCAACAAACACATGAAAGGATGCTCAGCATCACTAATCATTAGAGAAATGCAAATCAAAACTACAATGAGGTATCACCTCACACCGGTCAGAATGGCCATCATCAAAAAATCTACAAATAATAAATGCTGGAGAGGGTGTGGAGAAAAGGGAACCCTCTTGCACTGTTGGTGGGAATGTAAGTTGATACAGCCACTATGGAGAACAGTATGGAGGTTCCTTAAAAGACTAAAAATAGAACTACCATATGACCCAGCAATCCCACTACTATGCATATACCCTGAGAAAACCATAACTCAAAAAGAGTCATGTACCACAATGTTCATTGCAGCTCTATTTACAATAGCCAGGACATGGAAGAAACCTAAGTGTCCATTGACAGATGAATGGATAAAGAATATGTGGCACATATATACAATGGAATATTACTCAGCCATAAAAAGAAACGAAACTGAGTTATTTGTAGTGAGGTGGATGGACCTAGAGTCTGTCATACAGAGTGAAGTAAGTCAGAAAGAGAAAAACAAATACCGTATGCTAACACATATATATGGAATCTAAAAAAAAAAAAAAGAGGTCTGAAGAACCTAGGGGCAGGACAGGAATAAAGACGCAGATGTAGAGAATGGACTTGAGGACAAGGGGAGGGGGAAGTGTAAGCTGGGACGAAGTGAGAGAGTAGCATTAACATATAGACACTGCAAAATATAAAATAGATAGCTGGTTGGAAGCAGCTGCATAGCACAGGAAGATCAGCTCTGTGCTTTGTGACCACCTACAAGGGTGGGATAGGGAGTGTGGGAGGGAGATGCACGAGGGAGGGGATATGGGGATATATGTATATATATAGCTGATTCACTTTGTTAAACAGCAGAAACTAGCACAACATTATAAAGCAATTACACTCCAATAAAGATGTTAAAGAAAAAAAACATGATACCTTAGTGGTAGGTCAATTGGCCCACTTGTCAATGAAGGATGGAGCATGAGGCAGCTGTGAAATTAATATGCATTGTAGTTGTTTGTGGACACTTCGAAGACACTTACAGCCCCAGGCTCCTCTGAGGGCTTATTAAAAATAAAAATAAAAAAAGGATAAAGATAAAACTCAAAAGCAATCAGAGTGGAAAGCAAGTCAGCTACAAAGGACCAAGAATCATATTGACTCATGTTTGTCTTTTGCAACTTGCCTGCAAAAGTCACATGAATAGTGGCTATCTTTGGGGTGCTGAAGAAAAATAACTTTGAAACAAATTGAGATGTTCTACAAATGGCTCAGCTCTTGAGCAGTTTGTTCTTTGCCAATTCTTGATGATTTTCTTTTCTTGTCAGAGAAAGAAATCAATAGTATACTATTATTTGCATTTTAGAAACACATCCAAATGTTACAATAGAATATGAAGAATACTCTGGAACTGAATTCAAGCAAAGAGTGCATACGAATTCATTCATGGCTCCCTCCCAGGTTGAAACACTTGACTCTCCAGCTTTTGAGTATGGTGCTCTTGGTGACTGCATCCAACAGAGTGCTGAATGTGGTCTTCCAGGAGAATCCTCCATAATTTCTGTCTCTGTTAAATCCAGATATGCAGATCCATCTGAGTGAGCAATCAAATGTTTGCTGCCATGCTCAGTATATATTGTGAATTAGGAATTTCTTATTTTTTTAATAAATTTATTTATTTATTTATTTTTGGCTGCATTGGGTCTTAGTTTCTGTGCGAGGGCTTTCTCTAGTTGCGGCAAGCGGGGGCCACTCTTCATCATAGTGCGCGTGCCCCTCACTATCGTGGCCTGTCTTGTTGCGGAGCACAAGCTCCAGATGCACAGGCTCAGTAGTTGTGGCTCACGGGCCCAGCCGCTCCGCGGCATGTGGGATCCTCCCAGACCAGGGCTCGAACCCATGTCCTCTGCATTGGCAGGCGGATTCTCAACCACTGCACCACCTGGGAAGCCCCAGGAATTTCTAATTTTAGAAGGACTAAGACAAGAAATTGATGGAATATGATAGCACAACTATTCTATCCTTGAGCTTTGACAAAGGCATAGAAAATACCATCTTGTTGATATGAAATAATTATTTTCATTTCTTTTAAAAAACACATGCTTCATTGTGTTATAAGATTGTGTTGAATTGTTTCTTCCTAATTTACCTATAATCACTAATCCTTTTGAATAATGACATCCAATAAACGATTCACAAATGACAAAAATGGAAAACTACTGACTTAAGAATGAAGTCTAAACTCTTTAATGTACCAGGAAGTGAGTCTGCTTGTGGTCTGTTCCTCAGCCACCTTTTCAGGGTTATCCATCTCTTATTCTACTCTCCAGCCTCACCAGCTAGCCTGTGGTTTCCAGAATGCGCCATGCTGACTCACACCTCCATGCCAATGGTCACCAGCCTGAAACATCTTTCCCTCTCCTTCCCATTTCCTTCCCTTCCTTAAACTACCAAATTTCCATCCAAAACCAGTCCAGAGTCACCTCCCCTACCTAGTTTTTCTAACATGCAAAACCTGATGATTTTCTTTTCTTGTCAGTGAAGAAATCAATAGCATATTATTATTTATATTTTAAAACCACATTCAAATGTTACAATAGAATATGAATACTCAGGAACTGAATTAAGAACAGGGCTCTGTCAGCTTAGGGCCACTGGTGCTCAGACCAGGAACTGCTGGGTTGGGCAGTGAGCACAAATGGGCAGTAACTGCCCAGCTTTGGAAAGTCACCATGAGATCTTCGAATGTACAGGGAGAGGAATAACTCACCATCCAGGGCTCAGAAGCCTTGCTGGGGACTTCCCTCGTGGTGCAGTGGTTAAGAATCCACCTGCCAATGCAGGGGACACGGGTTTGAGCCCTGGTCCGGGAAGATCCCACATGCCGTGGAGCAACTAAGCCTATGAGCCACAACTACTGAGCCTGCACTCTACAGTCCACGAGCCACAATTACTGAGCCCACGTGCCTAGAGCCTGTGCTCTGCAACAAAAGAAGCCACCACAATGAGAAGCCCATGCACCGCAATGAAGAGTAGCCCCTGCTTGCTGCAACTAGAGAAAACTCATGCACAGCAATGAAGACCCAACGCAGACAAAAACTAATTAATTAATTAATTAATTAATTTTTAAAGTTAAAAATAAAAATGTCAGGTACTGCTTAGGAATAATTTTTAGAAGTAATGCATGCCGGGCCAAAATGGGATACATGAGTCTGGAGTCAATCTGAAGTGGAACCAGCCACATTTTCATAGACCAGTATCTTTTTCCTGTTTTCCAACTGAATCTCGGATGAGTGGTTTCAGAAGTGGAGGGATTGATGAGTGATAATGACAGTTCCCATGTTCCCTATGGCTTCTTGGGAGGAAAGCACAAAGCACCAAAGCAGCATGACACCAGGACATTCCCAGAAAGGGCAGTAAAAGGAAGAGCACGACACTTTCTGTGCCAGTTAATTTCAAAAGCCAAAGTGAGCTCTTAGACCTGGTGGTCCACACATGGCAGAGAAGTGCTGACTTTTGCAGAAAGATGCCCCTTGGAGGGACAGGGCAAGGGGCCTGGGCTCTCCCTACCCCTGGGCTCTCCCTACCCTTGCCTCAGGCAGACTTGTGTCCAAAGACTCCCTGGCACATAGTATGAGAAAACTTCAAAAACTCTGAGGTTTTTGCTCTTGTTCTTTATTTTTGCCTAAAAGCAAACTCAGAAAATTCAGACCAGGTTAGAGAATGAAATTTTATCATTTCAGTTTTAGTGCAAATATCCAAAACATTTTCTCTGACTTCTTATCTTGGAAGTTCAAACTTATTATAATTTGATAGTACAGAACAATGAACATCCTTATACCATTTGCCCAGAATCACCACATATTATCATTTAGTTACATTTGCTTGCTATTTTTTTTTTTTTTTTACTGAAACTAATTGAAAGTAAGTTGCACAATAACAATAGCCCCACAACCCCGGGGGTGCATGTGACCCGCTACTGTTGCCAAATGTCCTGCAACCTGGTGCCAACCACTGTGCCTCCCACCCCAGGATTATGTTCAGCCAGCCACCTCCACTGAGGGAACCACTACTGGGAGCCAAATACTGCCCCCGTGTTCATGGGAGTGTGCTCGGGCTGTGAACATGCACACCTCCTATCAAAGGGACAACAGCCAGCACACACTGAGGAAAGAGAGAGCAAGCACCCAAACCAAAAACAGCCCTCATGTAAAAAAAATATTAAACCCACACAAGCTATGCAGGGATGCTCCCACATATAAATAGCCCTCCAAGACTACAGTGGATAAGTGTTTCTCCTAAACTCACAGAGTAAGAGAAATATAAGCAAAATGAAAAAGCAGAGGAACTACTCTCAGTTAAAAGACCAAGAGAATTCACCTAAAGGAACAAATAATGAAACAGACCTCTTCACTCTAACAGACAGCCAGTGCAAAAAGGAGATAATGAAAATACTGAAGGAATTAAGAAAGGCTATTGAGAGAAATGCAGATTACTGAACTAGAAATGATAAGGAAGAGCCAGGAAAAGTTAGAAAATTCATTTGCTGAGATAAAAGCTGAGCTCAAGGCAATGAATAGCAGAATGAATAATGTGGAAGAAATGAAAAAGAAATGAAGGAAATGATAGCAAAGATCAATAAAACTAAAAGCTGGTTCTTTGAGAAGATAAACAAAATTGATAAACCATTAGCCAGACTCATCATGAAAAAAAGGGAAAAGACTCAAACCAATAGAACTAGAAATGAAAAAGAAGAAGTTACAATTGACACTGCAGAAATACAACAGATCAAGAGAGATTACTACAAGCAACTCTATGCCAATAAAATGGACAACCTGGAAGAAATGGACAAACTCTTAGAAAAGCACAACCTTCCAAGACTGAACCAGGAAGAAATAGAAAATATAAACAAACCAATTACAAGAACTGAAATTAAGATTATGATTAAAAATCTTCTCCAGCAAACAAAAGCCCAGGACCAGATGGCTTCACAGGCGACTTGTATCAAACATTTAGAGAAGAGCTAACATCTATCCTTCTCAAATGCTTCCAAAATATAGCAGAGAGAGGAACATTCCCAAACACATTCTATGAGGTCACCATCACCCAGATATTGAAACCAGACAAAGATGTCACAAAAAAAGAAAACTACAGGCCAATATCACTGATGAACATAGATGCAAAAATCCTCAACAAAATACTAGCAAACAGAATCCAACAGCATATTAAAAGGATCATACACCATGATCAAGTGGGGTTTATCCCAGGAATGCAAAGATTCTTCAATATACGGAAATCAATCAATGTGATAAACCATATTAACAAATTGAAGGGGAAAAACCATATGATCATCTCAATAGATGCAGAAAAAGTTTTCAACAAAATTCAACACCCATTTATGATAAAAACCCTCCAGAAAGTAGGCATAGAGGGAACTTACCTCAACATAATAAAGGTAATGACAAACCCACAGCCAACATCGTTCTCAATGGTAAAAGACTGAAACCATTTCCTCTAAGATCAAGAACATGACAAGTTTGACCACTCTCACCACTATTATCCAACATAGTTTTGGAAGTTTTAGCCACAGCAATCAGAGAAGAAAAAGAAATAAAAGGAAGCCAAACTGGAAAAGGAGAAGTAAAGCTGTCACTGTTTGCAGATGACATGATACTATATATAGAGAATCCTAAGGATGCTACTGGAAAACTACTAGAGCTAATCAATGAATTTGGTAAAGTAGCAAGATATAAAATTAATGCACAGAAATCTCTTGCATTCCAATAAACTAATGATGAAAAATCTGAAAGAGAAATTTAGGAAACACTCCCATTTACCACTGCAACAAAAAGAATAAAATACCTAGGAATAAACCTACCTAAGGAGACAAAAGACCTATATGCAGAAAACTATAGGACACTGATGAAAGAAATTAAAGATGATACAAACAGATAGAGAGATATACCATGCTCTTGTATTGGAAGCATCAACATTGTGAAAATTACTATACTACCCAAAACAATCTACAGATTCAATGCAATCCCTATCAAATTACCAATAGCATTTTTCACAGAACTAGAACAAAAAATTTCACAGTTTGTATGGAAATGCAAAAGACCCCAAATAGCCAAAGCAATCTTGAGAAAGAAATACGGAGCTGCAGGAATCAGGCTCCCTGACTTCAGACTATACTACAAAGCTACAGTAATCAAGACAGTGTGGTACTGACACAAAAACAGAAACATAGATCAATGGAACAGGATAGAAAGCCCAGAGATAAACCCACGCACATATGATCACCTTATCTTTGATAAAGGAGGCAAGAATATACAGTGGAGAAAAGACAGCCTCTTCAACAAGTGGTGCTGGGAAAACTGGAGAGCTACATGTAAAAGAATGAAATTAGAACACTCCCTAACACCATATACAAAAATAAACTCAAAATGGATTAAAGACCTAAAAGTTAGACCAGACACTATCAAACTCGTAGAGGAAAACATAGGCAGAACACTCTATGACATAAATCACAGCAAGATCCTTTTTGACCCACCTCCTGGAGAAATGGAAATACGAACACAAATAAACAAATGGGACCTAATGAAACTTAAAAGCTTTTGCACAGCAAAGGAAACCATAAACAAGACAAAAAGACAACCATCAGAATGGGAGGAAATATTTGCAAATGAAGCAACTGACAAAGGATTAATCTCCAAATTTTACAAGCAGTTCATGCAGCTCAATATCAAAAACAAAAAACAAAAAAACAAAAAACAATCAACCCAAAAATGGGAGAAGACCTAAATAGATATTTCTCCAAAGAAGATATACATATTGCCAACAAACACATGAAAGGATGTTCAACATCATTAATCATTAGAGAAATGCAAATCAAAACTACAGTGAGGTATCACCTCACACCGGTCAGAATGGCCATCACCAAAAAATCTACAAATAATAAATGCTGGAGAGGGTGTGGAGAAAAGGGAACCCTCTTGCACTGTTGGTGGGAATGTAAATTGATACAATCACTATGGAGAACAGCATGGAGGTTCCTTAAAAGACAAAAAGTAGAACTACCATATGACCCAGCAATCCCACTACTGGACATATATCCTGAGAAAACCATAATTCAAGAAGAGTCATGTACCACAATGTTCATTGCAGCTCTATTTACAATAGCCAGGACATGGAAGCAACCTAAGTATCCATCAACAGATGATTGGATAAAGAAGATGTGGCACATATATACAATGGAATATTACTCAACCATAAAAAGAAACGAAATTGAGTTATTTGTAGTGAGGTGGATGGACCTAGAGTCTGTCCTACAGAGTGAAGTAAGTCAGAAGAGAAAAATAAATATCATATGGTAACACATGTATATGGAATCTAAAAAAAAAAAAAAATGATTCTGAAGAACCTAGGGGCAGGACAGGAATAAAGACACAGACATGCAGAATGGACTTGAGGAAATGGGGAGGGGGAAGGGTAAGCTGGGATGAAGTGAGAGAGTGGTATGGACTTATATATACTACCAAATGTAAAATAGATAGCTAGTGGGAAGCAGCCACATAGCACAGGGAGATCAGCTAGGTGCTTTGTGACCACCTAGAGGGGTGGGATAGGGAGGGTGGGAGGGAGACACAAGAGGGAGGAGATATGGGGATATATGTATATGTATAGCTGATTCACTTCGTTATAAAGCAGAAATTAACACACCATTGTAAAGCAATTATACTCAAATAAAGATATTTTTTAAATTAATTAAATAAATAAAGGGAGCAAGAGAAAACCAAAGAGGTAATTACAAGCGAACCCCCATAAGGCTATCAGCTGATTTCTGTACAGAAACACTACAGGCCTGAAGGGAGTGGCAAAATATATTCAAAATCTTTTTTTTTATATTATACTCTTTTAAAATTTATTTATTTCATTTATTTATTTTTTGGCTGTGTTGGGTCTACATTGCCACCCATGGTCTTTCTCTAGTTACAGCGAGTGGGGGCTACTCTTCATTGCGGTGCACATTTTTCTCATTATGGTGGCTTCTCTTGTTGCAGAGCATGGGCTCTAGGCACATGGGCTTCAGTAGTTGTGGCACGCAGGCTCAGTAGTTGTAGCTCACAGGCTTTAGGGCACAGGCTCAGTAGTTGTGGCTCACAGGCTTAGTTGCTCCATGGCACATGGGATCTTCCTGAACCAGGGATCGAACCCATGTCTCCTGCATTGGCAGGTGGATTCTTAACCACTGTGCTACCCGGGACATCCTTATTCAAAATCTTGAATGAGAAAAATCTGAAACCTAGAATACTCTACCCAGCAAGTTTATCATTTAAAATAGGAGGAGAAATAGAGAATTTCTCTGACAAACAAAAACTAAAAGAATACAGCAATACTAAACCTGTCCTAAAAGACGTATTGAAAGGTTATCTCTAAATAGAAAAGAAGCAAGAAGATATAGAAAAGAGGAAATCACAACTGGAAAGTAAATCACTTAAGTTACCCACTATACAGGTCAAAAAGAAAGAAAAAATCTATTTGTGAGAGCAATGATAAACACAAGGAACAGCCAAAGGATAAACATGAAGATGTAAAAAAGGACATCAAAATCATAAAATGTGGGGAAGGAGAGTAAGAAAATGCAGATTATTTTTCTTTTTCTTTTTCTTTTTTTTAGAATGTGTTTGAGCCTATATGACTATCAGTCTAAAGCAAGATATAGGAGGGATTAACATACTTGAAAAACAGGGCAACCACAAATCAAATACATACAATAGATTGACAAAAACCAAAAAGAAGAGAACACAAGAATAAAATAAAAGGAAATCATCAAGCCACAAAAAGGAATACAAAAAGAAAAAGAAAGGAACAAGGAAGAAACAAAAAATCAACTGGAAAACAAGGTTTGAAATGGCAATAAATACATATGTATGAATAATTACCTTAAAAGTCAATGGACTGGGGCTTCCCTGGTGGTGCAGTGGTTGAGAGTCTGCCTGCCAATGCAGGGCACATGGGTTCGAGCCCTGGTCTGGGAGGATCCCGCATGCCGCGGAGCACCTGGGCCCGTGAGCCACGATTGCTGAGCCTGCGCGTCTGGAGCCTGTGCTCCGCAACAAGAGAGGCCGCGACGGTGAGAGGCCTGCGCACCGCGATGAAGAGTGGCCCCCGCTTGCCACGGCTGGAGAAAGCCCTCGCACAGAAACGAAGACCCAACACAGCCAAAAATAAATTAATTAATTAATTTAAAAAAAAAAGTCAATGGACTGAATGCTCCAAACAAAAGACATAGAGTGGCAGACTAGAAAAAAAAAAACAAGAGCTTACAATATGTTACCTACAAGAGACTCACCTTAGGGCAAAGGACACACATAGATTGAAAGTGAGAGGATAGAAAAAGGCATTTCATGCAAACGGAAATGACAAGAAAGTGGGAGTTGCAATACTCATATCAGACAAAATAGACTTTAAAGTAAAAACTATAAAGAAAGATAAAGAAGGACACTATATAATGATAAAAAGATTAATATAAGAAGAGGATATTACATTCATCAACTTATATGCACCTAATATAGGAGTACCTAAATACCTAAAACAAATACTAACAGACATAAAGGGAGAGATCAAAGGGAATACAATAATAGCAGGAAACTTTAACACCCCACTCACATCAATGGACAGATCTTCCAGACAAAGAATCAGTAAGGCAACAGAGATCCTAAATGATACAATAAAACAGACTTAATTGATATTTTCAGGACATTACATCCAAAAAACCCAGAATACACATTCTTTTCAAGTGCACATGGAACATTCTCTAGGATTGACCACATACTTGGGCACAAAACTAACCTCAACAAATTTAAGAGTATAGAAATTATTTCAAGCATCTTCTCTGACCACAATGGAATGAAACTAGAAATCAGCCACAGGAAAAGAAATGAGAAAAAAAACGACTACGTAGAGACTAAACAACATGCTACTAAAAAACAAATGGATCAATGAGGAAATCAAAAAGGAAGTTTAAAAGTACGTTAGACAAAAGGCAATGAAAACACAACCATACAAAATCTATGGGATGCAGCAAAAGCAGTTCTTAGAGGGAAGTTCATAGCAATACAGGCCTTCATCAAAAAACAAGAAAAATCTCAGATAACAACATAACCTACCACCTAAAAGAGTTAGAAAAAGAATAACAAACAAAACTTAGAGTCAGCAGAAGGAAGGAAATAATAAAGATCAGGGAGGAAATAAATAAAATAGAGATTTAAAAAACAATAGCAAAAATCAATAAAACCAAGAGTTGGTTCTTTGAAAACATAAACAAAATTGACAAACCTCTGGCCAGGCCCACCAAGAAGAAAAGAGAGAGAACCCAAGTAAACAAAATAAGAAATGAAAAGGGGGATTTCCCTGGTGATCCAGTGGTTAAAGCTCCATGCTCCCAATGCAGGGGGCCCAGGTTCGATCCCTGGTCGGGGAACTAAGACTCCACATACTGCAACTAAACCCACACACTGCAACTACTAAGCCCACACACTCTAGAGCTCTTGTGCTGCAACTAGAGAGCCTGTGCGTGCAACTAGAGAAGCCCATGTGCCGCAACTAGAGAAGCCCATTCACCACAACGAAGAGCCTGTGCACTGCAACAAAGACCCAGTACAGCCAAAATAAATAAATAAATAAATAAATAATATTTTTTAATGAAAAAGGAGAAATCTCAACTTATACTGCTGAAATACAAAAAACCATAAGAGAATACTATGAACAATTACATGCCAACAAATTTGACAACCTAGAAGAAATGGACAAATTTCTAGAAACATACAGCCCACCAAAGCTGAATGAAGAAGAAATAGGTGATTTGAACAGACTGATCACTAGAAGTGAAATAGGATCTGTAATTAAAAACAAAAAATAAACAAACAAAAAACCTCCCTACAAACAAAAGTCCAGGACCAGATGGCTTCACAGGTGAATTCTACCAAACATACAAAGTAGCACTTATACCAATTCTTCTCAAACTCTTCCAAAAGATTGAAGAGGAGGGGACACTCCCAAAGACATTATATGAAGCCACCATCACCCTGATACAAAAACCAGACAAAGATACCATCAGAAAAGAAAATTACAGGCCAATATCTTTGATGAATATAGAGGCAAAAATTCTCAACAAAATATTAGCAAACACATAAAAAGATCATACACCATGACCAAGTGGGATTCATTCCAAGTTCACAAGGATGGTTCAACATTTGCAAATCAATCAATGTAATACACCACATTAACAAAAGAAAAGTAAAAAAACACATGATCATCTCAATAGATGCAGAAAAAGCATCTGACAAAATTCAATATCCATTCATGATAAAAACTCTTAACCAAAGTGGGAATAGAGAGAACATATCTCAACATAATAAAACCAATGTATGGCAAACCCACAGCCAACATAACACTCAACAGTGGAAAGCTAAAAGCCTTCCCACTAAAATCTGGAACAAGACAGGGGTGCCCACTCTCACCACTTCTATTCAACATAGTTTTGGAATCATAACCACAGCAATCAGACAAGAAAAAGAAATTTAAATTATCCAAATTGGAAGGGAAGCGGTAAAATTGTCACTATATGCAGATGACAAGATTACAATATATATTGATAGAAAACCATAAGGACTTCATACAAAAACTACTAGATCTAATAAATGAATTCAGCATAGTAGCAGGATACAAGACTAACATTCAAGAATTGGTTGCATTTCTTTATACTAACAATAAAATATCAGAAAGGGAATGTAAAAAAACAATACCTTTTAAAATAGCAACCAAAAAATTATACCTAGGAATAAACCTAACCAAGGAGGTGAAAGACTTATATCCTGAGAACTATAAAGCATTAATAAAGGAAATTAAAGAGGATTCAAAGAAATGGAAAGATATCCCATGTTCTTGGATTAGAAGAATTAATATTGTTAAAATGGCAATACTACCCAAAGCAATCTACAGAGTTAATGTGATCCCTATCAAAATACCCATGACATTTTTCACAGAACATTTGTTTCAAAAACAAAGCAGTAGACATAACTCTCCCAGACTTCAGACAATACTACAAAGCTACAGTAATCAAAACAGTGTGGTATTGGTACAAAAACAGACATAAGGATCAATGGAACAGAACAGAGAGCCCAGAAATAAACCCACACCCCAACGGTCAATTAATCTTCGACAAAGGAGGTAAGAATACAAAGTGGGAAAAAGATAGTCTTTTCAGCAAGTGATGCTGGGACATTTGGATAGCTGCATGTAAATCAATGAAGTTAGAACTCACCCTCACACCATGCACAAAAATAAACTCAAAATGGCTTAAAGACTTAAACATAAGACATGACACCGTAAAACTCTAAGAAGAGAGCATAGGCCAAACATTCTCTGATATAAATCGTACCAATGTTTTCTTAGGTCAGTCTCCCAAGGCAATAGAAATAAAAACAGAAATAAACAAATGGGACCTAATCAGACTTACAAGCTTTTGCACAACAAAGAAAACCATTTTAAAAAAAAAGACAGCTTATGAAATGGAAGAAAATATTTTCAAATGATGCGACAGACAAGGGCTTAATCTCCAAAATATACAAACAGCTCATACAACTCAACAACAACAACAACAAAAAACCCAACTGAAAAATGGGCAGAAGACCTTAATAGACATTTCTCCAAAGAAGACGTACAGATGGCCAGTAGGCACATGAAAAGATGCTCAACATCACTAATTATTAGAGAAATGCAAATCAAAACTACAATGAGGTACTACTTCACACCAGTCAGAATGGCCATCATTAAAAAGTCTACAAATAACAAATGCTGGAGAGGCTGTGGAGAAAAGGGAACCCTCCTACACTGTTGGTGGAAATGTAAGTTGGTACAGCCACTATAGAAAACAGTGTGGAGGTTCCTCAGAAAACTAAAAATAGAATTACCACAAGACCCAGCAATTCCACTCCTGGGCATATATCTGGACAAAACTATAATTCAAAAAGATACACGCACTCCTGTGTTCATAGTAGCACTATTCACAATAGCCAAAACATGGAAACAACTTAAATGTCCATTGACAGATGAATGGATAAAGAAGGTGTGGTATATATACACAATGGAATACTACTCAACCATAAAAAAGTATGAAATAATACCACTTTCAGCAACATGGATGCAACTAGAGATACAAAGTGAAGTAAGTCAGAGAGAAAGACAAATACCATATCACTTATATGTGGAATATAAAATATGGCACAAATGAGCCTAAGTGTGTGTCTTCTAAGAGTATTCTCCTACACAGCCATGATATTATTAGCACCCTATCAATAAATAATATCAAATATATAGTCCATACTCAAATTTAATATCAATAAATAATATCAAATATATAGTCCATACTCATATTTTTCCCAGATCTTCCCAATAATATCCTTATAGCTTCTTTTTCAATTGAAGATCCATTCTATGATCACACACTGCATTTGATTTTCATGGCTCTTTAATCTTCTTTCATCTAGAATGGTTATTGTTACTTTTTGTCATACATAATATTGGCTTTTTGAAGTGTCCAAACCAGTTATTTTGCACAATGTACCTCAAATGTATTTGTGTGGCTTTTTTCCTCATAACAAGATTTGGCTTATGCATTTTTGTCAGGAGCACCACAAATGTGGGATTGTGCCCCTCTCAGTGCATCACATTAGAGGTCACATGATGTCATCTTGTCCCATGATTGGGAATGTTAAGTTTGACCCCTTCCCTAAAGTGATGCCCTCTAGATAACTCCCTTGTAAAGCTACCTTTCCTCCTTTGTAATTAACAAGTAGTCTGAGGGCTGATGCTTCAAGACTGAGGTCTGGGAGAAGACAAATACTGGAGGTGGATCCATCGATAATTCTGTGAAAAAAAAAAATGCAAGAATGTTAGAGAGGAAAGTAAGTGCTCCCTCCCACACCACTTCCCTTTCACATACACATGCACACGTGCATACACACTCACTCCATGGATCCCTGGAGATGCTGAGGAAGAAGAATAATGGGATACCCAGCATTTATGGGGTGAGGGTTTGAGCTGTTCTATTTGCAAACTAAAGGAAAAATAATCCAGAATGCTGGAAGAATTGGTAGCATTGAGGTGGCAGACACCCTGGTAAGTTGTTTGCAGTAATGAACCCAACCTGTCCATGCCTCTCTATCCATGCCCTTTTGTGGTGCCCTCTCACATGACCTCTGAACCTGGCCATATGACTTGCTTTTGTCAATGGGACAGTACCAAATGACACAAGTAGAGACCAAAAAAGTGCACATTAGGATTTGCTCTCTTGCTGTTCTTGGACCTTGAGAAAACCATGTGAGTGACCCATCTAGGCTGATGGACAGTGAGAGACCACATGGCCCTGGCACTCCCGTCACCACAGTCCACAACTGGAAAACCAGCAGACAAATGAGTGAAGCCATCTAAGACCAACTAGTCCACATCCATCTCACAAGCTGACCTCAGCCACATGAACAAGCACAGCTGAGATCAGCCAAGCCTAGCCCAGATCAGCAGAATGGCCCAGCTGACCCATAGACTCATGAGAAATGATGAGTAGTTCTTAAGCTACTAAGTTTTGGGACAATTTATTACGCAGCAAAAACAAACTGATACACTTAGGAACTACTCTAATTCACAAACTTTGGTTCAAGATATAAACTGTTACCTGGTTTTAAAAAAATAATATCCCTCTTCATAGATGATAACCTTTTTCAAAACAAAATTTATACTGAAACTTTATCAGTATTTTCCAAAAAACTTAAAATAGTTTCAGCAAATTCTAAATTCAAGTGAACTCAAAATCAATATCTTGTGACTTTTTAACTACATGCTTATTTTAGTACAAGATAGACATGTACAGTTGAAGAATACATTGGAACATTCCAAATGTTCTTTAGTTGGGTTATTAACATAAACACACTGTTCAATAGAAATACCAAGCCTCAATGAAGGCCAATCAATTCAACCTCAAAGACTAACTTTGCTGCAAAGGGTTTAAAGTAGTATGAAAATCCCATAGAGGAATGCTCAAACTTTCCTTCATGTTAGAATCATCTGGAGAAGCTTTTAGAAATCCCAATACCCAAGCCACACTCCAGACCAATTAAGTCAGAATCCCTGGGAGTAGTCCCCAGGTATCAGTATTCTTTCACAGTTCCTTGAGTGACTCCAATGCACAGCTAAGCCTGAGAACCAGACCCCCCCAAATGTGCCTGTATATAAATGTATCAACAGATGTAAGTCATTCTGCAGTTTGAGTAATTGAGAAGCAAAAATACAGCATGTGATCCACTCACTAATACATATTCTACAACAACCCTTTACAAAAGCATCAGAAGACGTGTTTGTTCATCTGCAATTTCTACCCATAACAATTTCATATTTTAGGTAATGTAAAAAAAATGATCTGACAACCAAACTTCACAATTATCCAATAATGCTTAATTATTTTTCTCTTCCAGAGTGTATCCTGAACCATGGAAACTTACTAAAACACTGCAGAAAGTGTTCAGCTACTTAATTTGAGTATTAAATAATGTAATAATTTTCTCAATAGCCCTCTGCACTCCGAGGATTCCCTATTTTGTCACTGCCTGCCTAGCAGAAAATACTTTTAAATCTCTTTTGAAGACTATTCTTGGCTTGCTGTTCTGAGTTCCTTGGCCCTCATATCCTAACAGCTTTATGACTCAACCCCAGGACTCCTAAACCATGTGCATGGAAAGTCATTGCATCTACATTGTGACTTTTCCATAGGGTCTTTTGCTGCTCTGGGATTTTGTCTACATTTTACAACCTGGCTCCTACAAATCCTCTGCAGCTCTTTTAGCCAAAGATCTCTAAAATGAGCCAAACTATTTTTCTCCCTAGACTTTTAAAATCTTCCAAGGCTCCTATATACTGATGATGAAAAATCTGAAAGGGAAATTAAGAGAACACTCCCGTTTACCATTGCAACAAAAAGAATAAAATATCTAGGAATAAACCTACCTAAGGAGACAAAAGACCTGTATGCAGAAAATTATAGGACACTGATGAAAGAAATTAAAGATGATACAAATAGATGGAGAGATATACCATGTTCTTGGATTGGAAGAATCAACATTGTGAAAATGACTCTACTACCCAAAGCAATCTACAGATTCAATGCAATCCCTATCAAACTACCAAAGGCATTTTTCACAGAACTAGAACAAAAAATTTCACAATTTGTATGGAGACACAAAAGACCCTGAATAGCCAAAGCAATCTTGAGAACGAAAAATGGAGCTGGAGGAATCAGGCTCCCTGACTTCAGACTATACTACAAAGCTACAGTAATCAAGACAGTTTGGTACTGGCACAAAAACAGAAATATAGATCAATGGAACAGGATAGAAAGCCCAGAGGTAAACCCACACACATATGGTCACCTTATCTTTGATAAAGGAGGCAAGCATATACAGTGGAGAAAAGACAGCCTCTTTAATAAGTGGTGCTGGGAAAATTGGACAGGTACATGTAAAAGTATGAAATTAGAACACTCCCTGACACCATACACAAAAATAAACTCAAAATGGATTCAAGACCTAAGTGTAAGGCCAGACACTATAAAACTCTTACAGGAAAACATAGGCAGAACACTCTATGACATAAATCACAGCAAGATCCTTTTTGACCCACCTCCTAGAGAAATGGAAATACGAACACAAATAAACAAATGGGACCTAATGAAACTTAAAAGCTTTTGCACAGCAAAGGAAACCATAAACAAGACCAAAAGACAACCCTCAGAATGGGAGAAAATATTTGCAAATGAAGCAACTGACAAAGGATTAATCTCCAAGATTTACAAGCAGCTCATGCAGCTCAATAACAAAAAAACAAACAACCCAATCCAAAAATGGGCAGAAGACCTAAATAGACATTTCTCCAAAGAAGATATACAGATGGCCTACAGACACATGAAAGAATGCTCAACATCATTAATCATTAGAGAAATGCAAATCAAAACTACAATGAGGTATCATCTCACACCGGTCAGAATGGCCATCATCACAAAATCTACAAACAATAAATGCTGGAGAGGGTGCGGAGAAAAGGGAACACTCTTGCACTGTTGGTGGGAATGTAAATTGATACAGTCACTATGGAGAACGGTATGGAGGTTCCTTAAAAAACTAAAAATAGAACTACCATACGACCCAGCAATCCCACCACTGGGCATATACCCTGAGAAAACCATAGTTCAAAAAGAGTCATGTACCAAAATGTTCATTGCAGCTCTATTTACAATAGCCAGGACATGGAAGCAACCTAAGTGTCCATCATCGGATGAATGGATAAAGAAGATGTGGCACATATATACAATGGAATATTACTCAGCCATAAAAAGAAATGAAATGGAGGTATTTGTAATGAGGTGGATGGAGTTAGAGTCTGTCATACAGAGTGAAGTAAGTCAGAAGGAGAAAAACAAATACAGTATGCTAACACATATATATGGAATCTAAGGGTAAAAAAAAAAGGCCATGAAGAACCTAGTGGCAAGACGGGAATAAAGACACAGACCTACTAAAGAATGGACTTGAGGATATGGGGAGGGGGAGGGGTGAGATGTGACAGGATGAGAGAGTGTCATGGACATATATACACTACCAAATGTAAAATAGATAGCTAGTGGGAAGCAGCCACATAGCACAGGGAGATCAGCACGGTGCTTTGTGACCACCTGGGGGGGTGGGATGGGGCGGGTGGGAGGGAGGGAGATGCGGGAGGGAGGAGATATGGGAACGTGTGTATATCTGTAGCTGATTCACTTTGTTATAAAGCAGAAACTAACACACCATTGTGAAGTAATTATACTTCAATAAAGATGTTTTAAAAAAAAAAGTAACTATATTGTACAAAAAAACGGTAAAAAAAAAAAAAAAAATCTTCCAAGGCACCACTGAACAATTAGTTGCCTAAGTCATATCACACCCACAACATGAGACATGTTGTTTAACAATATTCTCTTAACAAGAAGATAACACACCAGGATGATGGGTTAAAAGAGATTCAGGGGCTTCCCTGGTGGCGCAGTGGTTGAGAGTCTGCCTGCTAATGCAGGGGACACGGGTTTGAGCCCTGGTCTGGGAAGATCCCACATGCCGCGGAGCGGCTAGGCCCGTGAGCCACAACTGCTGAGCCTGCGCGTCTGGAGCCTGTGCTCCGCAACAAGAGAGGCCACTATAGTGAGAGGCCCGCGCACCGCGATGAAGAGTGGCCCCCGCCTGCCGCAACTAGAGAAAGCCCTCGCACAGAAACGAAGACCCAACACAGCCATAAATAAATAAATAATAAATAAATTAAAATTTCTAAAAATAAAAAAAAAAAGAGATTCAGAGCTACACAAACTGTACATAGCCAATTCAACCAATTATGCCCAAGTTGTAAATGTGATCATCAGCATCTCCTGCCATGATTTCCCCATCCAGCCCAGAGGTGGTATTGAACACCTTGAACTGAATCAAGTTAGGGTTATTTTGTGGCAGAAAATAGACAATAAAATCTGAAACAGAGAACCTACAAATAGTCCCAAAGTCTCAAAGAATATTCTAAGGTCAACTATAAATATATTGACCTCCAACTACAAGAGGAGGTCAATGCCTTGTCATTTCACAAAGGCTAATAGAATGATATTTTGAAATGTGTGTCCAGCTATACTGGGTCTAAAGGGATGGTGAGGGAGGATCAGTGGCTGTTAGCATCAAAGGAAATTGGGAAATTCCATGTCACCAGAAGGGACTAGAAGTGAAACCTGAGTGACTGATGACCCATCAGGAGAGCCTGCTCTGCAGGGAGAAAAGGGAAGCAGGGACTCCTGACACAGGCTGAGTCTTGTCAGACAGGGGGAGGGTGGAGAGTGGGGAGGCAAAACAGATGCAGAAAGCCAGCGCTTTCCCAAAATACAGATGGGTTTTTATGTCTAATATGGGAATAAGGATTGACAATTACAAACAGATTTCAGAAGACTGTGAGCTAGTTTATAGGAGTGGGTTCAAACAGACTTTTAAAAGGAAAGATCTGATTGCTTTTTCTGAGTGATGTATCCTGGTCCATTCAGTAGGGCCAGGAGAAGCACTCTAGACCCTGCCTCACTCCTGCTCCCTCTCCCAGCAGACACAATTCCATATTATCCCAGATGGTTCCAGTTTCTAGAATGAAAACCTCCTGAAGGAGAACTCCTGTTCCTTCTTTAATAAACCATTTGTTTCTTGGTGTTGAGGCTCAGAAACCATCTTGTATTTCACTCAGTTGTTTGATGGTAGAAAGTGAGCCCAGGTGATCTCTTTTTTTTTTTTTTTCTTTGCTATACATAGTAACACACATATCAACTTGGATTTAATCACGTTCTTCATACATATAAACAGAGGTTACAGTTTCTTTGTGGAATATGCCAGCACAAAGTATTACCTCCAGCCCCACTGTAACATGATCTGCCTGAAAGAGGTAGGGTGGAAAGTTCCAGAGCTGTTTTTGTTCCTGAGGTGGAGGGTAGAGAGGAGGAGTGCTGTCTCCCCACTCGCCTGCTTGGCGGAGTCCATACAATTCTGCCTGCAGCCAGCCAGCCACAGCTGATTAGACCAGAGGTGGTCAAGGGCTGCCATGTACGGTTGTCTGGGCTGTACCCTGCACAAGGAAAGGAGTGGGTGGGCTCAAGTGAAGCCTGAGTGTGTGCCTTGGGTCAGGGCTCCATCTGCCTGCCTGGAGGAAGAATGCCTTTTCCAAATTAACACAAATGCACCCTGTATGCCTGATCTGAGCTAGGTGAGTTAAATTCTCTTTCTTCCAGGCACATAGGATTCCTGGGCTTTAAAACTGATAAGTCAGATAGAACTGGGTCTGGAACAGGGAGAGAACAGAGCAAACACACAGAAAGGAGAGGGTGCAGAAAACCAGCCTGAGCCCCCAGAATGTGGGGATACAAGCTGCATAATGATCTCCAGCTGGGATTCTGGACCCGAGAGTTCTGACTTGGGTTCCATGAGATATGCCTGGCTCTCTCACCTAGATTTCCTTCCTTCATATGGGCTGGTTCAAGTGCATTTCTGGTGGTTGCAACTAGTGATGCTTGACTGAGGCAAAGGCCCTGTGAAAAACTAATCCCCAGGTGCCTTTGAGATAGATCATCTGAGTCCCATGCCTGCTCAGTATAACTTCCCCTAATGTTTCTCTATTGATGAAAGTAGAAAAGTGTTTGCCAAGAGCTAGGGAGAAGAGAAAGGGGGAACTAGAGTTTAATGGATTTAGAGTTTCAGTTTTACAAGATGGAAAATTCTAGAGATCTGTTGCACAACAAGATAAATATGTTTAACACTACTGAGCTGTACACTTCAAAATGGTTAAGAGGGTAAATGTAATGTTATGTTTTTCACTACAATAAAATATATTCATATAAAAGATGATAGACTATAGTTTACTAGTTCTGAGAGTTGCCAGATTTTGTCTAAACCAGTCCAATTGCAAAATGAACCCCCTTAGAATGGTAAGTGCTGCCTGCAAAAGAAAAAGTGGAAAATAGTAGTTGTCCTATCAAGAAAACTTTCTATTTCAATAAAAGTAGCAACAATCACTAATTCAAGGCATGAGGTAGAAGCCAGCCTCTAGCTCTGCGAAGCTAGAGCCCACCAGATGGGCTTCAGATAGGTCAGGGTGTTAACCAGCTTTGGAAGGTGCACGGAAGTTAAACAGGGAGATGCTGACTTCTGAACTCCCTGCAATTCATTATCCAGCGAAGCAGATTGAGTTTGTTGGCCTTAAATAACAGGAAAGTTGCAGTCTGAACTCCAGTTTTGCAGATTACAAAGCAAAGGGCATTCTATGGGAATAGACACACCGTGGGGCAATAATGAATATTAGAGATGGCCTTTGCCATTAAAAACAAAATGGAAATTGTGGGAATGGAATTAGAAGAAAGGGCATGGCACCTACTGGGCCTTCAGACATGGACAATGCCAATGGTGGGCTCACTCCTTCACTTCTTAACTTTTTTTTTAATTTGATTTTTATTTTATATTGGGGTATAGTTGATTTACAATGTTGTGTTAGTTTCAGGTGTACAGCAAAGTGATTCAGTTATACATATATCCATTCTTTTTCAGATTCTTTCCCCATACAGGTTATTACAGAATATTGAGTAGAGTTCCCTATGCTATACAGTAGGTCCTTGTTGATTATCTACTTTATATATGGTAGTGTGTATATGTTAATCCCAAACTCCTAATTTATCTTTCCCCACCCTTTCCCCTTTGGTAACCATGTTTGTTTTCGAAGACTGCTTCACTTCTTAACTTTCAATGTAAGTATAAACATGAACATTTACAATACCACATCTCAGCTGTCTCTTGCCTGCCTTTTCCTCTCTTTCTTTCACTCCAACCTCATCTCCAACTGGGGTGCTGGGGGTCAGCAAATAAAGACGGCATGTCTGCATGGGGTCTCCTTCAGCCCCTATTCCGATTTTGCCATGTGGAAGCCCAGTGGCCCCTGCAGGTCCTGTCTGCACTCTAATCCTCATCATTCCTTATAAAGCATCCCTAGTGGGGCAGGGACAGCATTGTGTGGTGAAGAGAGTGCAGGTATCCTAAGATGGGGCTAGAAGCACGTGTGCAATTCCTGCTAGCGTGACCATCCCCCCACCAACTCTCACCCACCTTTCCCTCAAAGTCAAAGGCAAGAGTGTCAGTGTTCCGAGCCTTTGGATGCCTTTTTTTAGGGACATCTTCTATCTCTCCTACTCAGACTGTTTGTGATAGGAACAGTAAGATTTGGCTTCTTTATTCCCAACTCATGCCCAAAGTGATACAAAAGCCAAAAATATGCCACCACCTAGACTGTGCAGACTCCTGAGGGTGCAAGCCACTCCAGTGCCTCCCAGCTCTCATCCCTAGGAAAACATTCTGGACTTAAATGTTAGTTGCCTTCTGTTTAACAAGAGACAAGTATGTATGATTCAGGCCATTTACTGGGTATATGGTTTCTCAAAACCTACTTCCAATTCCCTTAACAAGCTGTGCCTTTGGATAATCTGGTATCTCTCATTTTTCCGTCTTTGCCCCAGCTCAGAGGCACTCCACGCCTCACCTTTCAAAGCCTTACACTGACTAGCACAGTGTGTTATATAGAGCCGGTACCCAAAAAACCATGTTAAACTTGTCACTGATTTTAATTTTCTCTTCCTGGTGCCTGTGTGTTTTTTAAGTGACATTTTCAACTAGTAAAGGATCAAAAAGTGTCTAAACTAAATTAAATATAGAGAAAAAGCGCAAAACTGAATTTTTTAGTTAAAAAAATAAAAGTATTCACACAATCCTGGCTGATATGAGAGACTGTAACTAAGAAAACAAAATGCCATTCTGCTAGGAAGATGCTCTGCTGTTTTGAGCTGAGTGCATTAAGGGCCACGTCTTATAGTCAATGATTTACATCACAGTATTTTAAGTTTTTGTGTTGGTTTTTGTGGGAACCTAGGTGAAGAATGAACACTTTTCTGAAGAAGCCAGGAAAACCTTATTGATATATAGAATAAAAATCTACCCGCATGGGGCCCAGGTATGCGTCTTCTGAAAAAGGTCTGGGTACACCCTCCACTTAGAGAACTGCCATCATGGCCAGTCTGGGCTGCAACGCTCAGAGCCCCCAGATTAAATACGGGTCTTGGGAATCTTGTTCATTTTTATCCTACTTTGTTCAGCTCTTGCTTCAATACCACACCCCCTTTGAGGCAGGCAGAGTTCACTAGAGCAAGAACATGTGTGATAAATCCTGACCCCAGCCACCTTTCCCTTGCACTAGGGAAACCACACTTCTCAAGTTAGTGCGATGGGAAAATCTGGGATTTGGAGCCTCATTTGAATCTCAACTCTGCCACCTATTAACTGTCTGACCTTTGCAACTTAACCTCTCCGAGCCTATTCTTTCCTGCATGAAAATATCTGAATCTGTTAGGAGTCCTTGATAGGAAGCAACAGAATCCAATTTTAGGTAAATTAAGCCAAAAATGGAAATTTACGTATTGTTAGTTTCCAGTGTACAGCAAAGTGATTCAGTTATTTTTTTCACATTATTTTCCATTATGGGCTATTACAAGATATTGAGTATAGCTCCCTGTGTTATGAGTATAGCTCCCTTGTTGCTTATCTATTTTATGTATAGTAGTTTGGATCTGTTAGTTCCGTACTCCTAATTTATCCCTCCCCTGCTCCCTTTCCCCTTTGGTAACCGTAAGTTTGTTTTCTTTGTCTGAGAGTCTGTTTTATACATAGATTCATTTGTATTATTTTTTAGATTCTACATATAAGTGATATCATATGACATGTGTCTTTCTCTGTCTGACTCACTTCACTTAGTGTGATAATCTCTAGGCCCATTCGTGTTCCTGCAAATGGCAATATTTCATTCTTTTCTATGGCTGAGTAATACTCCATATGTATATGTGTGTGTATATCTATCTATATATATGCACACATACATATATATACATGTATGTGTATATACCAATATATACTACATCTTCTTAAACCACTTATCTGTTAATGTGCACTTAGGTTGTTTTCATGTCTTGGCTATTGTAAATAGTGCTACTATGAACATTGGGGTGCATGTACCTTTCCAAATTAGAGTTTTCAGCTTTTCCAGATATATGCCCAGGAGTGGAATTCTAGATAATATGGTAGCTCTATTTTTAGTTTTTTAAGTGACTTCCATACTGTTTTCCATAGTGGATGCGTCAATTTACATTGCCACCAACAGTGTAGGAGGGTTCCAAAAAGGGAAATTATTGAGACAAGGAGGTGCCTCACAAAATAAAAGCAACAGCTGAAGGGGCAGGGCAGGCAGTTCTGGGATCCAAGACACAAAAGATAAATGCGGTGGATTGCGGTGGAATAATTGGCACCAATTATTCACTCCTCCCTTCATTCATTCCCTTTTGCCGTGTAACTTTGCAGCACCCTCCCATAGAGGGTGGGGTGACCTCCTCCAAACCATGACTCTGGACTCAGCCATATGACTCGTTTCAGCCAATGGGATGTTAGCAGATGTGATGCAAGGAGAGGCTTGAAATGGCTTCATACATTGAGATTTGCTTGTCCTTGCACCCATGTCATCACCTTGTGAAGGATGTGCTCAGGCGAACCTGTTGGAGGATGAGAAACATGAAGTAAAGGGACAGCCAAGAATTATAGCATAACCATGCAAAGTAATGTTCACACAGCAAATGTTCTGGGTGCTCACGCACACACACTCACTATTTCAGTGCATGTCTTCCAACTAACATCACATGCATCTCTTTGCTTGAGGACTATCTCTGACCACAGAATTCTGCTCTGCCCATGGGTTGGGCAGACTGGACAGATTGGGGAATTAACACCTCTGAAGAATAGTCCTCTGCAGTGACTGTGAGCTCCCTCATGCCCTCTGCTGGCAGAACACTGGGGTGCTTGTTCCACTGTCCCAGAGTCGCCAGTTGAATTCAGTTCCATTTGCCCATAGGGGAACTTGCATGGTTTCACACCCTTTATTGGCTACCTTCCCTTCCCTGTCTTACTTTTCTACTCCCCTAACATTATTTCTTGGGATTACCTCCCCAGTAAACTTGATGTGCTCAAATCTTTGTCTCAGGATCTGCTTTTATGGAAATCCAAACTAAGACAGCCTACTTTCACCTTGGCGTGCAAAATGTAATAAGGAAGAAAATTTGTATTCTATTACAAGTTAATCATTAAAGGGAAGTTGCCTATAAGCTTAAATTATACATAATGGCTCATCTCTGGGAATGCTGCCTCCCAGGTGATGAGTGTTAAGCTAAAATACCTTTGTTTAGCTCACAGGAAACATCCTGATCAGGCCCACCTGTCTGCACCTGACTGCAGGAAGGAAGAAATTAAGACATCCCCTCCAGAGGCTGACCAGAACCAGGAAATGTTTGACATTATTCCCTCCCCTTTCAGTATAAAAGTACTGAATTCAGTACTTTTCATTCATTCAGTATGAATTCTAACTCAGGCAAGTTGGTTCTTTGGGACACTAGTCCACCATCTTCTTGGTCTGCTGGCTTTCCAAATAAAGTCACTATTCTTTGCCCCAACAGCTCATCTCTCGATTTATTGGCCTGTCATGTGGCAAGCAGTATGAGCTTGGACTCAGTAAAAAAAAAAAAAACCAAGGTCACATTCTTTTTTATATTCAAGTCAAATAACTCAGAGCCCTATGTTACCTATAGTGAAAATGTCTTTCTTCCCCCTTCTGAGTCCTCCTATAGTGATCCCATGCATTCCCAAAGCCAGTATGTGTATAATAAAATCCAGGTGATAAGGGTCACCACCAAGGGACTGGATGTGGAGAGGGGGTGGAGGAAGGATTTAGTTTTTGACTTTCTACATTTCTACATTATGTGGATTTTTTCCACGTGCATGCACCCAAACCCTGCCTCAGATGACATCTGAGAGAGGAGTTTTTCTGTCCTTTCCTGAGCTCAGGTAGATGTCAGATGAGCACCTGGATACATCAGCTTTACCTGCAGGAGGAAACACCAAAGAAGCTGAGTGTCAACATAAATCAATACAAAGCACCAGGACTTCCCTGGTGATGCAGTGGTTAAGGCTCCACGCTCCCAATGCAGGGAGCAACTAAGAGTTTTCATGCCACAACTAAGGAGCCCGCCTGCTGCAACGGAGACCCAGCATGACCTAAATAAATAAATAAATATTAAAAAAAAAATACCCAGTACCTTCCTATAAAACTAAACCCTTTCTAAACCCAACCAAACATAGCTCTTGACTTGAAAGCCTTCAGTCTTTCTTATAAGCTACACTATAGTCATCTCATTCATCTGAACTTTCAGAGAACAAGATCATTACCACCAAGAGGATTTCATTAACTAAACTCTCAGTGAGTCCAGCTTTAATGCCATTGATGACCTGCTTCTTGCAAAGACTTTGCTCACTCAGGCCACTCTCTCCCCACCACTGCCTCATCCTGAGGGTTCTGAAAACCTTCAGAAACAGTTTAAAAACAATCACAAATTTCTGACCAAAAATCTGTAAGCTACCATAGACAGGAAGTGTGCCTGGCAGAGACAGAACCTGCTGCCTCATCTCACTGCTGACCATCACCTTCCTGGTACTGCCCTGGAAGCAGATGGAAACCAGAGAGGGAACAATACTCTACCTGGGTCAGGTGAGTCAAACAGCATGTCTTAGAGTCACTCTTCCCAGAACTCTGTGAAAGCCAGGTGGATTGAATGAAAGGTGGAAGCCAGTGCCAATGCACCTTGAACCATTAATTATGCTCCACTTTTTCCAATTATAATTCACAGAGCTTTATTACATTTACTTTCAAAGTAATTAAGTATTTTACCTAACAATGCGTCTACAGTCGATAACAAGGTCACATTCTTAATTTGATTATTAGTTACTTTATGAGAGGCACACAAACACATATAAAAATAACCTGAAGTAATTTCTTGGGAACAGAGCCCCTCCCTACCATATTTGAATGACTGAGAGGACACCCTGCATTCAGAACTGAGGACAGGTGTGATAGAATGACATTGCTGAGAAATCATGCTTTTGAATATTGACTTTTTCAGCCTCAACATTTGCAGCCCCTGGCACTCACCTCTACCAAAGACTGTTTACCACAAAAGTGCAAAATGGTGAGATCTCTATGGAGTTTGATGTGACAATACCTAGCAGAATTACAAATGATTTTATGCTTTGACTCAGCAGCACCACTTCTAGGAATTTATTATCCAAATTGTATTTGCACATATACAAAAAGATGTTATGTACAAAGTTATTCATTGAAGCACTATTAATTTCATATTATAACACTACATATAGCACTAAATAGCTAAAAAGTGGGAACTAATCCAATTTATAATTTGACAGGCGTATTTAGAAAATATTAAACCAAAATCCAGCAATAGGGAAATTTTTAAAAACTGTGGTATATCCACACAATAGACAATTGTACAATTGTAAAAGAAAGAATGAAGCAGAACTCCATATCCTGATGTGAAAACTTCTAAAAGGGGAATAAATGAGATATATTATTGTATTTGTAAAAAGAACCAAATGAAAGGGGGTAAGGAGAACAAAATACATGAGGACAGGGTGAGAGTGATACTTCTCAATGTATAATTTTGTGTATGTTTTGATTTTTGAATCATGTGAATTTATGATGGATACAAAAATATTAATGATTACATGATATTTTATAAAAGACCTTTTAATCATGTTTTAATCAAGTTGTGGGAAATTCAGGTTGTTTCCAATTCCTTGTTATACTACACGATGCTGCTGTCAACATATTTGTAGTGAAATCTTTATCTGCTTCACTCATTATTTCCATAGGACAAATTTACAAAAATATAATTTCTGTATTAAAGAATGTAAAATTTTCAAGGTTTTTCATATATATTGATAAATCAAGCCCCAGAAAATCTGTACCCATTTTAAAAAAATTTTTATTGGAGTATAGTTGCTTTACAATGTTGTGTTAGTTTCTGCTGTACAGCAAAGTGAATCAGTTATACGTATACATATATCCACTCTTTTTTAGATTTCCTTCCCATTTAGCTCATTTTTATAGACTATATTTTTTAGAGCAGTTTTAGGTTCACAGCAAAATTGAGAGGAAGATGCAGAGATTTCCTCTATACTCCCTGCCCCCACACATACATAGACTTTCCCATTATCAACGTCTCTCACCAGAGTGATACATTTGTTGTAATTGATGAACCTACATTGACACATCATTATCACCCAAAGTTTGTAGTTTTACATTAGAGTTCATTCATGGTATTGCATATTTTATGGGTTTGGACAAATGTATAATGACCTGTATCCCCCTTTATAGTATCATATAGAGTAGTTTCACTGCCCTAAAAATTCTCTGTACTCCACTTTTTCATCCATCCCTCGCTGCTAACCTCTGGCAACAACTGATCTTTTTACTGACTCCATAGTTTTGCCTTTTCCAGAATGTCACAGCATTGGAGTCATACTGTACGTAAGCGTTTCGGATTGGCCTCTTTCACTTAGTAATATGCATTTAAGATTCTTCTGGGTCTTTTCATGGCTCGACAGATAGCTCATTTCTTTTTAGCACTGAATAATATTCCATTGTCTGGATGTACCTGTTTATTTATCCATTCACCTACTGAAGGACATCTTGGTTGCTTCCAAATTTGGGTAGTTATGAATAAAGCTACTGTAAATATCCATGTGAAGGTTTTTGTGTGGACATAAGTTTTCAACTCCTTTGAGCAGATACCAAGGAGCATGATTGCTGGATCTTATGGTAAGGGTATGTTAGTTTTTTAAGAAACCACAAACCGTCTTCCAAAGTGGCTGTACCATTTTGGATTCCCACTACAAATGAATGAGAGTTCCTATTGCTCCACACCCTCACCAACATTTGGTGTTGTCAGTGTTCTGGATCTTGGCCATTCTTACGAACAGATGTGTAATAGTATCTCATAGTTGTTTTAATTTGCATTTCCCTGATGACATCTGATGTGGAGCATCTTTTCATATGCTTATTTTCCATCTGTATATCTTCTTTGGTGAGGTATCTGTTAAGGTCTTTGGTCTACTTTTTAATTGGGCTGTTTGTTTACTTACTGATGAGTTTTAAGAGGTCTTTGTATATTTTAGGAAATAGTTATTTATCAGATACAACTTTTACAAATATTTTCTTCCCAAACCAGTGGTTTATCTTATCATTCTCTCTTTATTTTGGAAGAAAAAAGTGTTTATTTAGGCCATTCACTAGGATCATAATAAATAATGTAATATACTAATGTAATAGCAGATGTTCTTAGGCATTTATCACATTTATAAATATACAACCAACCTGGCTTACAGGGCTGTTGGGACAAATTTGGAAAAGTGTATTTGGCAATACAGTGAAAGTTAACAATCTTAAGACTATCAGACAGATCTATCAGACAGATTCTCTTCCTATCATTTTTTAAAATACATCCTCTATATGTCTATGAATAAATGGTAATGTTCACTTATAGTTTCTACTTTTTATAAACATGCCAGAGCTAAGCCAATTCTCAAAGATCCAGGTTGACAATTTGTTATTTATCAATATTTCTAATGGAAACCAGATTTTAGAAAAGAAATAACAGAGATAAACTCTTTTGTATTTCAGTATAGAGGCTGATATATTGCATGCCAGAATCATTTAAACAATAAACTGTGCCTGAATGAAATAAAACCCCAAAGTACAAGTTTATAAATAGTAACTTTGATACTCAATATAAAAATGCTAGAGTAATATGATGTTTGTAATTTGATAAATGACCAAATTATCTGACTGCAACAGTGATGAACTTTGATTAAAACTTAGTCTTGCGGAGAGGAGCTTCAAGATGGTGGAAGAGTAAGACGCGGAGATCACCTTCCTCCCCACAAATACATCAGAAATACATCTACAGGTGGAACAACTCCTACAGAACACCTACTGAACGCTGGCAGAAGACCTCAGACCTCCCAAAAGGCAAAAAACTCCCCATGTACCTGGGTAGGGCAAAAGAAAAAAGAAAAAACAGAGACAAAAGAATAGGGACGGGACCTGCACCAGTGGGAGGGAGCTGTGAAGGAGGAAAGGTTTCCACACACTAGGAAGCCTCTTCGCGGGCAGAGACTGTGGGTGGTGGAGGGGGAAAGCTTCGGAGCCACGGAGGAGAGCGCAGCAACAGGGGTGCAGAGGGCAAAGTGGAGAGATTCCACATGGAGGATCAGTGCTGAGCAGCACTCACCAGCCCGAGAGGCTTGTCTACTCACCCGCCGGGGCTGGCGGGGGCTGGGAGCTGAGGCTAGGGCTTCGGAGGTCGGATCCCAGAGAGAGGACTGGGGTTGGCTGTGTGAACACAGCCTGAAGGGGTTAGTGCACCACAGCTAGCCGGGAGGGAGTCCGGGAGAAAGTCTGGAGCTGCCGAAGAGGCAAGACTTTTTCTTGCCTCTGTTTCCTGGTGCGCGAGGAGAGGGGATTAACAGCGCCGCTTAAAGGAGCTCCAGAGACCAGCGTGAGCCGCGGCTATCAGCGCGGACCCCAGAGACGGGCATGAGACACTAGGGCTGCTGCTGCAGCCACCAAGAAACCTGTGAGCAAGCACAGGTCACTATCCACACCTCCCCTCCCGGGAGCCTGTACAGCCCGCCACTGCCAGGGCCCCGTGATCCAGGGACAACTTCCTCGGGAGAAGGCACGGCACACCTCAGGCTGGTGCAACATCACGCTGGCCTCTGCTGCCACAGGCTCACCCCGCACTCCATACCCCTCCCTCCCCCCTGGCCTGAGTGAGCCAGAGCCCCCGAATCTGCGGCTCCTTTAACCCTGTCTTGTCTGAGCGAGGAACAGACACCCTCAGGCGACCTACACACAGATGCGGGGCCAAATCCAAAGTTGAACCCCGGGAGCTGTGCAAACAAAGAAGAGAAAGGGAAATCTCTCCCAGGAGCCTCAGGAGCAGCGGATTAAATCTCCACAATCAACTTGATGTACCCTGCATCTGTGGAATACCTGAATAGGCAACAAATCATCCCAGATTGAGGAGGTGGACTTTGAGAGCAATGATATATTTTTTTTTCCCCTTTTTCTCTTTTTGTGAGTGTGCATGTGTATGCTTCTGTGTGTGATTTTGTCTGTATAGTTTTGCTTTTACCATTTGTCCTAGGGTTCTGTCTGTCCGTTTTTTTGTTTTTGTTTTTTTTAGTATAGTTTTTAGCACTTGTTATCATTGGTGGATTTGTTTCTTGGTTTGGTTTCTCTCTTTTTTCTTTCTTTCTTTTTTTTTATTACTTTTTTTAATTTTTATTTTTTAAATATTTATTTTTTATTTTTTATTTTAATAACTTTTATTTTATTTTATTTTATTTTATCTTCTTTCTTTCTTTCTTCTTTTTTTTTTCCCTTTTATTCTGAGCTGTGTGAATGACAGGATCTTGGTGCTCCAGCCAGATGTCAGGGCTGTGCCTCTGAGGTGGGAGAGCCAAGTTCAGGACATTGGTCCACAAGAGACCTCCCAGCTCCATGTAATATCAAACGGCAAAAATCTCCCAGAGATCTCCATCTCAACGCAAAGACCCAGCTCCACTCAATGACCAGCAAGCTACCGTGCTGGACATCCTATGCCAAACAACTAGCAAGACAGGAACACAACCCCACCCATTAGCAGAGAGGCTGCCTAATATCATAATAAGGCCACAGACACCCCGAAACACACCATCAGATGTGGACCTGCCCACCAGAAAGACAAGATCCAGTCTCATCCACCAGAACAAAGGCACTAGTCCCTTCCACCAGGAAGCCTACACAACCCACTGAACCAACCTTAGCCACTGGGGGCAGACACCAAAAACAACGAAAACTACGAAACTGCAGTCTGTGAAAAGGAGACCCCAAACACAGTATGTTAAGCAAAATGAGAAGACAGAGAAACACACAGCAGATGAAGGAGCAAGGTAAAAATCGAACAGGCCTAACAAATGAAGAGGGTATAGGCAGTCTTCCTGAAAAAGAATTAAGAAGTATGATAGTAAAATGATCCAAAATCTTGGAAATAAAATGGAGAAAATACAGGAAATGTTTAACAAGGACCAAGAAGAACTAAGGAGCAAACAAACAATGATGAACAACACAATAAATGAAATTTAAAATTCTCTAGAAGGGATCCATAGCAGAATAACTGAGGTAGAAGAACAGATAAGTGACCTGCAAGATAAAATACGGCAAATAACTATTACAGAGCAGAATAAAGAAAAAAGAACGAAAAGAATTGAGGATAGTCTCAGAGACCGCTGGAACAACAATAAATGCACCAACATTTGAATTATAAGGGTCCCAGAAGAAGAAGAGAAAAAAAAAGGGACTGAGAAAATATTTGAAGAGATTATAGTTGAAAAATTCCCTAATATGGGAAAGGAAATAGTTAATCAAGTCCAGGAAGCACAGAGAGTCCCATACAGGATAAATCCAAGGAGAAACACACCAAAACACATATTAATCAAACTATCAAAAATTAAATACAAAGAAAAAATATTAAAAGCAGCAAGGGAAAAGCAACAAATAACATACAAGTGAATCCCCATAAGGTTAACAGCTGATCTTTCAGCAGAAACTCTGCAAACCAGAAGGGTGTAGCAGGACATATTTAAAGTGATGAAGGGGAAAACCTACAACAAAGATTACTCTACCCAGCAAGGATCTCATTCAGATTTGACAGAGAAATTAAAACCTTTACAGACAAGCAAAAGCTAAGAGAATTCAGCACCACCAAACCAGCTTTACAACAAACGCTAAAGGAACTTCTCTAGGCAGGAAACTCAAGAGAAGGAAAAGACCTACAATAACAAACCCAAAACAACTAAGAAAATGGAAATAGGAACATACCTATCGATAATTACCTTAAATGTAAATGGATTAAATGCTCCAACCAAAAGACATAGACTGGCTGAATGGATACAAAAACAAGACCCATATATATGCTGTCTAGAAGAGACCCACATCACACCTAGGAAGACATACAGACTGAAAGTGAGGGGATGGAAAAATATATTCCATGAAAATGGAAATCAAAAGAAAGCTGGGGTAGCAATTCTCATATCAGACAAAATAGAATTTAAAACAAAGACTATTACAAGAGACAAAGAAGGACACTACATAATAATCAAGGGATCAAACCAAGAAGAAGATATACCAATTGTAAATATTTATGCACCCAACATAGGAGCACCTCAATACATAAGGCAAATGCTAACAGCCATAAACGGGGAAATCGAAAGTAAGACAGTCATACTAGGGGACTTTAACTCCCCACTTTCACCAATGCACAGATCATCCAAAATGAAAATAAATAAGGAAAAACAAGCATTAAACGATACATTAAGCAAAATGGACTTAATTGATATTTATAGGACATTCCATTCAAAAACAACAGAATACACATTCTTCTCAAAGTGCTCATGGAACATTCTCCAGGATAGATCATATCTTGGGTCACAAATCAAGCCTTGGTAAATTTAAGAAAATTGAAATTGTATCAAGTATCTTTTCCAACGACAACGCTATGAGACTAGATATCAATTACAGGAAAAGATCTGTAAAAAATACAAACACATGGAGGCTACACAATACACTACTTAATAACGAAGTGATCACTGAAGAAATCAAAGGGGAAATCAAAAAATACCTAGAAACAAATGACAATGAAAACACGATAACCCAAAACCTATGGGATGCAGCAAAAGCAGTTCTAAGAGGGAAGTTTATAGCAATACAATCCTACCTTAAGAAACAAGAAACATCTCAAATAAACAACCTAACCTTACACATAAAGCAATTAGAGAAAGAAGAACAAAAAACTCCAAAGTTAGCAGAAGGAAAGAAATCATAAAGATCAGATCAGAAATAAACGAAAAAGAAATGAAGGAAATGATAGCAAAGTTCAATAAAACTGAAAGCTGGTTCTTTGAGAAGATAAACAAAACTGATAAACAATGAGCCAGACTCATCAAGGAAAAAAGGGAGAAGACCCAAATCAATAGAATTAGAAATGAAAAAGTAGTAGTAACACCTGACAATGCAGAAATACAAAGGATCATGAGAGATTACTACAAGCAACTATATGCCACTAAAATGGAAAACCTGGAAGAAATGGACAGATTCTTAGAAATGCATAACCTTCTGAGACTCAACCAGGAAGAAATAGAAAATATGAGTAGACCAATCACAAGCACTGAAATTGAGACTGTGATTAAAAATCTTCCAACAAACAAAAGCCCAGGACCAGATGGCTTCACAGGCGAATTCTATCAAACATTTAGAGAAGAGCTAAAACCTATCCTTCTCAACCTCTTCCAAAATATAGCAGAGGGAGGAACACTCCCAAACTCATTCTACGAAGCCACCAACACCCTGATACCAAAACCAGACACAAAGATGTCACAAAGAAATAAAACTACAGGCCAATATCACTGATGAACACAGATGCAAAAATTCTCAACAAAATACTACCAAACAGAATCCAAGAGCACATTAAAAGGATCATACACCATGATCAAGTGGGATTTATCCCAGGAATGCAAGGATTCTTCAATATATGGAAATCAATCAATGTGATACACCATATTAACAAATTGAAGGAGAAAAGCCATATGATCATCTCCATAGATGCAGAGAAAGCTTTTGACAAAATTCAACGCCCATTTATGACAAAAAACCCTCCAGAAAGTAGGCATAGAGGGAACTGACCTCAACATAATAAAGGCCATATATGACAAATCCACAGCCAACATCATTCTCAGTGGTGAAAAACTGAAACCATTTCCACTAAGATCAGGAACAAGACAAGGTTGCCCACTCTGACCACTATTATTCAACATAGTTTTGGAAGTTTTAACCACAGAAATCAGAGACGAAAAAGAAATAATAGCAACCCAAATCAGAAAAGAAAAAGTAAAGCTGTCACTTTTTGCAGATGACATGATACTATATATAGAGAATCCTAAGGATGCTACCAGAAAACTACTAGAACTAATCAATGAATTTGGTTAAGTAGCAGGATACAAAATGAATGCACAGAAATCTCTTGCATTCCTATACACTAATGATGAAAAATCTGAAAGTGAAATTAAGAAAACACTCCCACTTACCATTGCAACAGAAAGGATAAAATATCTAGGAATAAACCTACCTAAGGAGACAAAAGACCTGTATGCAGAAAATTATAAGACACTGATGAAGGAAATTAAAGATGATACAAATAGATGGAGAGATATACCATGTTCTTGGATTGGAGGAATCAACATTGTGAAAATGACTCTACTACCCAAAGCAATCTACAGATTCAATGCAATCCCTATCAAACTACCACTGGCATTTTTCACAGAACTAGAACAAAAAAATTCACAATTTGTATGGAAACACTAAAGACTCCGAATAGCCAAAGCAATCTTGAGAAAGAAAAACGGAGCTGGAGGAATCAGGCTTCCTGACTTCAGACTATACTACAAAGCTACAGTAATCAAGACATTATGGTACTGGCACAAAAACAGAAATATAGATCAATGGAACAGGATAGAAATCCCAGAGATAAACCCACGCACATATGGTTGCCTTATCTTTGATAAAGGAGGCAAGAATGTACAGTGGAGAAAAGACAGCATCTTCAATAAGTGGTGCTGGGAAAACTGGACAGCTACATGTTAAAGAATGAAATTAGAACACTCCTTAACACCATACACAAAAATAAACTCCAAATGGATTAAAGACCTAAATGTAAGAGTGGATACTATAAAACTCTTAGAGGAAAATATAGGAAGAACACTCTTTGACATAAATCACAGCAAGATCTTTTTGATCCGTTTCCTACAGTAATGGAAATAAAAACAAAAAGAAACAAATGGGACCTAATGAAACTGAAAAGCTTTTGCAAAGCAAAGGAAACTACAAACAAGACAAAAAGACAACCTTCAGAATGGGAGAAAATATTTGGAAATGAATCAACAGACAAAGGATTATCTTCCAAAATATATAAATATATTTATATCATGCAGCTCAATATTAAGAAAACAAACAACCCAATCCAAAAATGGGCAGAAGACCTAAATAGACATTTCTCCAAAGAAGACATACAGACGGCCACGAAGCACATGAAAAGCTGCTCAAAATCACTAATTACTAGAGCAATGCAAATCAAAACTACAATGACATATCATCTCACACCGGTCAGAATGGCCATCATCAAAAAACCTACACACAGTAAATGCTGGAGAGGGCGTGGAGAAAAGGGAACCCTCTTGCACTTTTGGTGGGAATGTAAATTGATACAGCCACTATGGAGAACAATATGGAGGTTCCTTAAAAGACTAAAAATAGAACTACCATACGACCCAGCAATCCCACTACTGAGAAAACCATAATTCAAAAAGAGTCATGTACCACAATGTTCATTGCAGCTCTATTTACAATAGCCAGGACATGGAAGCAACCTAAGTGTCTATCAACAGATGAATGGATAAAGAAGATGTGGCACATATATACAATGGAATATTACTCAGCCATAAAAAGAAACGAAATTGTTATTTGTAGTGAGGTGGATGGACCTAGAGTCTGTCATACAGAGTGAAGTAAGTCAGAAAGAGGAAAACAAATACCGTATGCTAACACAGATATATGGAATAGATAAAGTTCTGAAGAACCTAGGAGCAAGACGGGAATAAAGACACAGACCTACTAGAGAATGGACTTGAGGATACAGGGAGGGGGAAGTGTAAGATGGAACAAAGTGAGAGAGTGACATGGACATATATACAGTACCAAATGTAAAATAGATAGCTAGTACAAAGCAGCCGCATAGCACAGGGAGATCAGCTCTGTGCTTTGTGACCACCTAGAGGTGTGGGATAGGGAGGGTGGGAGGGAGGGAGATGCAAGAGGGAAGAGATATGGGGATATATGTATATGTATAACTGATTCACTTTGTTATAAAGCAGAAACTAACACACCATTGTAAAGCAGTTATACTCCAATAAAGACGTTAAAAAAAAAAAAAACAGAGAAAAAAAAATGTCATCACCAAACCCAAGGTCATCTAAATTTTCTCCTATGCTATCTTTTAGGAATTTTAGAGTTTGCATTTTACATTTGGGTATGTGATCCATTTTTGTTGATTTTTGGGGTTTTTTAATTTTTCATTTATTTTTTATTTAATATAGTTGATATACAATATAAATTACAGGTGTACAATATAGTGATTCACAGTTTTTAAAGGTTATACTTCATTTGTAGTTATTATAAAATATTAGCTATATTCCCCATGTTATACAATATATCCTTGTAGCTTATTTTATACATAATAGTTTGTACCTCTTAATCCCCTACCCCTATATTGCCCCTGCCCCCTTCTCTCTCCCCACTACTGGTAACCACTAGTTTGTTCTTTATAAGGGCATGCGATCCATTTTGAGTTAACTTTTGTGAAGGCTGTAAGACCTCTGTCTAGATTTTTTTTTTTTAATGTGTGGATGTCTAGTTGTTCCAGCATCATCTGTTGAAAAGACTATTTTTCTCCATTGTTTTGCCTTTTCTCCTTCATCAAATATCAATTGGCTATATTTATGTGAATCTATTTCTGGGCTCTCTATTGTATTTCATTGATATATTTGTCTACTCTTTCACCACTACCACACTGTATTGATTACTATCGCTTTATAGCAAGTCTTGAACTCGGTAGTGTCAGTACTCCAATTTGTTCTTCTCCTTCAGTATTGTGTTGGCTATTCTGAGTCTTTTGTCTCTCCATATAAACTTTATTTTTTAATATTTATTTATTTATTTGGTTTCTCTGGGTCTTAGTTGTAGCAGGCGGGCTCCTTAGTTGCAGCACGTTTGCTCCTTAATTGTGGCATGAGAACTCTTAGTTGCAGCATGCTTATGGAGTCTAGTTCCCTGACAGGGATCGAACCCAGGCCTCCTGCATTGGGAGCATGGAGTCTTATCCACTGTGCCACCAGGGAAGTCCCTCCATATAAAATTTAGAATCAGTTTGTCAATAGCCACAAAGTAACTTGCTGGATTTTTATTGGGATTGTGTTGAATCTACAGATCAAGTTGGAAAAAACTGACATCTTGACAATATCGGGTCTTCCTATCTGTGAATATGGAATAGTTCATTTATTTAGTTCTTCTTTGATTTCTGTCATTAGAGTTATGTAATTTCCCTCATATAGATCTTGTCCATAGTTTGTTAGTATTTCATTTTGTGGGGGAGCTAACATAAATGGTATTGCATTTTTAATTTCAAATTCCACTTGTTTTTGCTGGCATGTAGGAAAGCATTTGACTTCTGTATATTAACCATGTGTCTTGCAACATTTCTATAATCACTTATTAGTTCCAGGAAGTTTTTTGTCAATTCTTTTAGATTTTCTACATAGACCATCATACCATCTGCAACACAGATAGTTTTATTTCTTCCTTTCTAATCTGTATCCCTTTTATTTACTTTTCTTGTATTATTGCATTAGCTAGGACTTCCAGTATGACGTTGAAAGCAGTGATGAAAGGGGACATTCTTGCCTTGTTCCTGGTCTTGGTGGGAAAGCTTTCAGTTTCTCACCATTCAGTGTGATGTTAGGTTTTCTGTAGATATTCTTTACCAGGCTGTGGAAGTTCACCTCTATTCCTAGTTTACTGAGGGTTGTTTTCTTTTTTTACCTGAATGGGTGTTGGATTTTATTAAATGCTTTTTCTGCATTTATTGATATGATCGTGTGATTTTTCTTCTTTAGCTTGTTGATGTGATGGATCACATTAATTGATTTTCAAGTGTTGAACCAGCCTTGCATACCTGGTTGTGGGATAAATCCCATATTGTTGCAGTGTATAATTCTTTTTATACGTTGTTGGATTCAATTTGATACTATTTTGTTGAATAGTTTCACATCTATGTTTATGAGAGATAGTGGTCTATATTTTTCTTGTAATGTCATTGCCTGGTTTTGGAATTAGGATAATACTGGCCTCATAGAATGAGTTAGGAGGTATTCCTTCTGCTTTTATATTCTGAAAGAGACTGCAGAAGACTGGTGTAATTTCTTCTTTAAATATTTGGTGGAATTCATCCGTGAGCTCATCTGGGTATGTTTTCAGTTTTGGAAGGTTATTAATTATTGATTCAATTTCTTTAATAATGTAAACCTATTCAGATTATTTATTTCTTCTTATGTGAGCTTTGGCAGATTGTTTCTTTCAAAAAATCAGTCCATTTTTATCTAGGTTATCAAATTTGTGGGCATAAAGTTGTTCAGAATGTTCCTTGATTATCCTTTTAATGTTCATGATATTGGTAGTAACATCCCCTCTTTCATTCCTGGTGTTAGTAATTTGTGTCCTCTTTTTTTTCTTCACTTGACTAGAAGTTCATAACTTTTATTCATCTTCTCAAAGAACCAGTTTTGGGTTTCATTGATTTTTCTCTATTAATTTCCTATTTTTAATTTTACTGATTTCTGTTCTAATTTCTCTTATTTCTTTTCTTCTGCTTACTTTGAATTTAATTTGCTCTTTTTCTAGTTTCCTAGGGTGGAAGCCTAAATGATTTATTTTAGATCTTTCCTCTTTTCTAATGTATACATTCTATTTTACTCAATTTTCCTCAAACCTCTGTTTTCACTGTATCGTACAAATTTTTATGAGTTGTGTTTCCATTTTCATTTAGTTGAAAATATTTTTAAATTTCTCTTGAGATTTTTTCCTTTGACTCATGTATTATTTAGATGTGTGTTGTTTTTTGGTTTTTTGGGTTTTTTTAATTTTTGAATTTTATTTAATGTTTTTTTTATACAGCAGGTCCTTATTAGTCATCAATTTTATGCACATCAGTGTATACATGTCAACCCCAATCTCCCAATTCATCACACGACCACCCCACCCCCTGCCGCTTTCCCCCCTTGGTATCCATATGTTTCTTCTCTACATCTGTGTCTCAATTTCTGCCCTGCAAACCAGCTCATCTGTACCATTTTTCCAGATTCCAAATATATGCATTAATATACATTTGTTTTTCTCTTTCTGACTTACTTCACTCTGTATGACAGTCTCTAGATCCATCCACGTCTCTACAAATCACCCAATTTAGTTCCTTTTTATGGCTGAGTAATATTCCATTGTATGTATGTACCACATATTCTTTATCCACTTGTCTGTTGATGGGCATTTAGGTTCCTTCCATGACCTGACTACTGTAAATAGTGCTGCAATGAACATTGGGGTGCATGTGTCTTTTTCAATTATGGTTTTCTCTGGGTATATGCCCAGTAGTGGGATTGCTGGATCATATGGTAATTCTATTTTTAGTTTTTTAAGGAACCTCCATAATGTTCTCCAAAGTGGCTGTATCAATTTACATTCCCACCAACAGTGCAAGAGGGTTCCCTTTAATCCACACCCTCTCCAGCATTTGTTGTTTGTAGATTTTCTGATGATGCCCATTCTAACTGGTGTGAGGTGATACCTCATTGTAGTTTTGATTTGCTTTTCTCTAATAATTAGTGATGTTGAGCATCTTTTCATGTGTTTCTTGGCCATCTATATGTCTTCTTGGGAGAAATGTCTATTTAGGTCTTCTGCCCATTTTTGGATTGGGTTGTTTGTTTTTTAAATATTGAGCTGCATGAGCTGTTTATATATTTTGGAGATTAATCCTTTGTCCACTGATTCGTTTGCAAATATTTTCTCCCATTCAGAGGGTTGTCTTTCTGTCTTCTTTATGGTTTCCTTTGTTGTGCAAAAGCTTTTAAGTTTCATTAAGTCCCATTTGTTTATTTTTGTTTTAATTTCCATTACTCTAAAAGGTGGATCAAAAAAGATCTTGCTGTGATTTATGTCAAAGAGTGTTCTTCCTAGGTTTTCCTCTAAGAGTTTTATAGTGTCCAGTCTTACATTTAGGTCTCTAATCCATTTTGAGTTTATTTTTGTGTATGGTGTTAGGGAGTATTCTAATTTCATTCTTTTACATGTATCTGTCCAGTTTCCCCAGCATCACTTATTGAAGAGACTGTCTTTTCTCCATTGTATATCCTTGTCTCCTTTGTCATAGATTAGTTGACCATAGGTTTGTGTGTTTATCTCTGGGCTTTCTGTCTTGTTCTATTGATCTATGTCTCTGTTTTTGTGCCAGTGCCATATTTTCTTGATTACTGTAGCTTTGTAGTATAGTCTAAAGTCAGGGAGTCTGATTCCTCCAGCTCCGTTTTTTTCCCTCAAGACTGCTTTGGCTATTCAGGGTCTTTTGTGTCTCCATATAAATTTTAAGATTTTTTGTCCTAGTTCCACAAAAAATGCCATTGGTAATTTGATAGGGACTGCATTGAATCTGTAGATTGCTTTGGGTAGTATAGTCATTTTCACAATATTGATTCTTCCAATCGAAGAACATGGTATATCTTTCCATCTGTTGGTATCATCTTCAATTTCTTTCATCAGTGTCTTATAGTTTTTTCCATATAGGTCTTTTGTCTCCCTAGGTAGGTTTATTCCTAGATATTTTATTCTTTTTGTTGCAATGGTAAATGGGAGTGTTTCCATAATTTCTCTTTCCGATTTTTCATCATTAGTGTATAGGAATGCAAGAGATTTCTGTGCATTAATTTTGTATCCTGCTACTTTACCAAATTCATTGATTAGATCTAATAGTTTTCTGGTGACATCTTTAGGATTCTCTATGTATAGTATCATGTCATCTGCAAACAGTGACAGTTTTACTTCTTCTTTTCCAATTTGTATTTCTTTTATTTCTTTTTCTTCTCTGATGGCCCTGGCTAAGACTTCCAAAACTATGTTGAATAATAGTGGTGAGAGTAGACATCTTTGTCTTGTTCCTGATCTTAGAGGAAATGCTTTCAGTTTTTCACCATTGAAAATGATGTTGGCTGTGGGTTTGTCATATATGGCCTTTATTATGTTGAGGTAGGTTCCCTCTATGCCCACTTTCTGGAGAGTTTTTATCATAAATGGGTGTTGAATTTTGTTAAAAGATTTTTCTGCATCTATTGAGATGATCATAGGGTTTTTATTCTTCAATTTGTTAATATGGTGTATCACATTGATTGATTTGTGTATATTGAAGAATCCTTGCATCCTTGGGATAAATCCCACTTGATCATGGTGTATGATCCTTTTAATATGTTGTTGGATTCTGTTTGCTAGTATTTTGTTGAGGATTTTTGCATCTATATTCATCAGTGATATTGGTCTGTAATATTCTTTTTTTGTAGTATCTTTGTCTGGTTTTGTTATCAGGGTGATGGTGGCCTCGTAGAATGAGTTTGGAAGTGTTCCTTCCTCCGCAATTTTTTGGAAGATTTTGTGAAGGATGGGTGTTAGCTCTTCTCTAAATGTTTGATAGAATTCACCTGTGAAGCCATCTGGTCCTGGACTTCTGTTTCTTGGAAGATTTTTAATCACAGTTTCAATTTCATTACTTGTGATAGGTCTGTTCATATTTTCTATTTCTTCCTGGTTCAGTCTTGGAAGCTTATACCTTTCTAAGACTTTGTCCATTTCTTCCAGGTTGTCTATTTTATTGGCATAGAGTTGTTTGTAGTAGTCTCTTAGGATGCTTTGTACTTCTGCGGTGTCTGTTGTAACTTCTCCTTTTTCATTTCTAATTTTATTTATTTGAGTCCTCTGGCTCTTTTTCTTGATGAGTCTGGCTAATGGTTTATCAATTTTGTTTATCTTCTCAAAGAACCAACTTTTAGTTTTATTGATCTTTGCTATTGTTTTCTTTGTTTCTATTTCATTTATTTCTGCTCTGATCTTTATGATTTCTTTCCTTCTGCTAACTTTGGGTTTTGTTTGTTCTTCTTTCTGTAGTTCCTTTAGGTGTAAGGTTAGATTGTTTATTTGAGATTTTTCTTGTTACTTTAGGTAGGGTTGTATAGCTATAAACTTCCCTCTTAGAACTGCTTTTGCTGCATCCCATAGGTTTTGGATCATCGTGTTTTCATTGTCATTTGTCTCTAGGTATTTTTTGATTTCCTCTTTGATTTCTTCAGTGATCTCTTGGTTATTTAGTAACGTATTGTTTAGCCTCCATGTGTTTGTGTTTTTTACATTTTTTTCCCTGTAATTCATTTCTAATCTCAAAGCGTTGTGGTCAGAAAAGATGCTTGATATGATTTCAATTTTCTTAAGTTTACTATGGTTTGATTTGTGACCCAAGATGTGATCTATCCTGGAGAATGTTCCATGTGCACTTGAGAAGAAAATGTAATCTGCTGTTTTTGGATGAATTGTCTTATAAATATCAATTAAATCTATCTGGCCTATTGTGTCATTTAAAGCTTCTGTTTCCTTATTTATTTTCATTTTGGATGATCTGTCCATTGGTGTAAGTGAGGTGTTAAAGTCCCCCACTATTATTGTGTTACTGTTAATTTCTTCTTTTATAGCTGTTAGCAGTTGCCTTATGTATTGAGGTGCTCCTCTCTTGGGTGCATATATATTAGTAATTGTTATGTCTTCTTCTTGGTTTGATCACTTGATCATTATGTAGTGTCCTTCCTTGTCTCTTGTAATATTCTTTATTTTAAAGTCTATTTTATCTGATATGAGTATTGCTACTCTAGCTTCCTTTTGATTTCTATTTGCATGGAATATCTTTATACATCCCCTCACGTTCAGTCTGTATGTGTCCCTGCGTCTGAAGTGGGACTCTTGTAGACAGCATATAGATGGGTCTTGTTTTTGTATCCATTCAGTAAGCTTGGGTCTTTTGGTTGGAGCATTTAATCCATTCACGTTTAAGGTAATTAATGATATGTATGTTCCTATGACCATTTTCTTAATTGTTTTGGGTTTGTTTTTGTAGGTCCTTTTCTTCTCTTGTGTTTCCCACTTAGAGAAGTTCCTTTAGCATTTGTTGTAGAGCTGGTTTGGTGGTGCTGAATTCTCTTAGCTTTTGCTTGTCTGTAAAACTTTTGATTTTTCCATTGAATCTGAATGAGATCCTTGCTGGGTAGAGTAATCTTGGTTGTACGTTCTTCCCTTTCATCACTTTAAGTATATCATGCCACTCCCTTCTGGCTTGTAGAATTTCTGCTGAGAAATCAGCTGTTAACCTTATGGGAGTTCCCTTGTATGTGTCATTTTTCCCCTGCTGCTTTCAATAATTTTTCTTTGTCTTTAATTTTTGCCAGTTTGATTACTATGTGTCTTGGTGTATTTCTCCTTGGGTTTATCCTGTATGGGACTCTCTGCACTCCCTGGACTTGGGTGGCTATTTCCTTTCCATGTTAGGGAAGTTTTCAACTACAGTCTCTTTGAATATTTTCTCTGGTCCTTTCTCTCTCTCTTCTCCTTCTGGGACCCCTATAATGCGAATGTTCTTGCGTTTAATGTTGTCCCAGAGGTCTCTTAGGTTGCCTTCATTTCTTTTGTCTTTATTCTGTTCCTCAGCAGTGAATTCCACCATTCTGTCTTCCAGGTCACTTATCCATTCTTCTGCCTCAGTTATTCTGCTATTGATTCCTTCTAGTGTAGTTTTCATTTCAGTTATTGTATTGCTCATCTCTGTTTGTTTGTTCTTTCATTCTTCTAGGTCCTTGTTAAACATTTCTTGCTTCTTCTCGATCTTTGCCTCCATTCTTTTTCTGAGGTCTTGGATCATCTTCACTATCATTATGCTGAATTCTTTTTCTGGAAGGTTGCCTATCTCCACTTCATTTACTTGTTTTTCTAGGGTTTTATCTTTTTCCTTCATCTGGTCCATAGCCCTTGCCTTTTAATCTTGTTTATCTTTCTGTGAATGTGGTTTTTGTTCCACAGGCTGCAGGACTGTAGTTCTTTTTGTTTCTGCTGTCTGCCCTCTGGTGGATGAGGCTATCTAAGGGGCTTGTACAAGTTTTCTCTAGAAGTGTGTTGTTTTATTTCCAAATATTTTGAGGTTTTCCAGCTATCTTTCTGTTATTGATTTCCAGTTTAATTCTATTGAGGTCTTAGAGTAGACTTTATATGATTTCTTTTTTTTTTTAAACTGGTTAATGTATACAAGTTCATTGCCACTAGACCTGCCTTACAAGAAATGCTAAAGGAATTTCTTCAAGTTGAAACAAAAAAGGATGCTAACTAGCAATATGAAAACATATAAACATATAAAACTCACTGGTAAATGTAAATATATAATCAAGTTCAGAATACCCTAATACTGTAATGGTGGTAAGTAAATCACTTTCATCTCAAGTATAAAAATTAAAAAACAATTTTAAATGTAACCATAGCTACAATAACATATTAATGAATGCTCAATATTAAAAGGTGTAAACTATGACATCAGTAGCATAAAATATGGGGGAAGAAGTAAAATTGTAGACTTTTTGTATGCAGTTTAAGGTAAGCTGTTATCAGCTTTAAAAAATATTATATCTAGAAGATGTTTTATGTAAGCCTCATAGTAACCACAAAGAAAAAACCTATAGTGGTTACTCAAAAGATAAAGGAAAAGGTAAAGCATACTATTACCCAAAAAAAAAAAAAAATCACAAAGGAAGACAAGTAAGAAAGGAAAAAAGCAACTAAGGAACTAAAAAATAAATAGAAAACAATTAACAAAATGGCAATAGTAAGTCCTTACCTATCAATAATTACTTTAAATATAAAAGGACTAAATTCTCTAATTGAAAGACATAAGGTGGTTGAATAGATAAAAAAATAAGATCCAACAATATGCTATCTACAAGACACTCACTTTAGCTTTAAGGACACACATAACTTGGACGTGAATGATGGAAAAAGATATTCCATGCAAATGGAGTATCAGATAAAATGGACTTTCAGTCAAGATTGGTCACAAGAGAAAAAGAAATATACTAGATAGTGGTAAAGGCGTCAATTCATCAAGAATATACAACAATTGTAAATACATATGCACCCAACATTAGAGCACCTAAGTATTTTAAACAAATATTTACAGAACTGAGGAGAGAGATAGACAGCAATATAAAAATAGTAGGGAACATCAGTGCCCCACTTTTCACATTGAACAGATCATCCAGACAGAAAATTAATAAATAGCACACCTGAATAACACTACAGACCTAATGGGCCTAAGAGACACATACAGAACATTCCATACAACAGCAACAAAGTACACATTTTTCTCAAGCGCACACAAAATATTCTCCAGGACATCCTATATTGGGTCACAAAGCAAGCCTTAACAAATTTAAGGAGATTGAAACCATATTTAGTGTCTATTCCAAATGCAATGATATGAAACCAGAAATCAGTAACAGGGAAAAACTGCAAAATTCACAATTACATGGAAGTTAAACAACACACTCCTGCATAACCAATGAGCCAAAGAAGAAATCAAAAGGAAAATCAGAAAATACTTTGAGACAAACAAAAATGAAAACACTACATACCAAAACTTATGGGATGTATCAAAAGCAGTCATAAGATGGAAGTTTATAGCAATGAATTTGTACATTAAGAAAAAAGAAAGATCTCAAATAAACAACCTAAATTTACACCTCAAGGAATTAGAAAAAGAAAAATTAAGAAACCCAACATTAGCAGAAGGAAGAAAATAATAAAGATTAGAGGAGAAATAAATAAAATAAAGAATAGAATGATAGAAAAATCAATAAAACTGAGTTGGTTTTTGAAAAGATAAACAAAATTGACAAAACTTTAACTAGACTAACCAAGGAAAATAAGAGAGGACTCAAAAAACAAAAGTGTAAATGACAGAAGAGATATTACATCTTGTACCACAGAAATACAAAGAATCCTAAGGTTGCTATGACAACAAATTGTATAACCTAGAAGAAACAGATAAATTCATAGAAACATACATACAACCTACCAAGACTGAATCATTAAGAAATAGACAAGAGGGAGGATTAACCAAGATGGCAGAGTAGAAGGACGTGCTCTCACTCCCTCTTGCGAGAGCACCAGAATCACAACTGGCTGCTGGACAATCATTGACAGGAAGACCCTGGACTTCACCAAGGAGGATACCCCACATCCAAGGACAGAGGAGAAGCCACAGTGAGACGGTAGGAGGGGCGCAATCAGAGTAAAATCAAATCCCATAACTGCTGGGTGGGTGACTCACAGACTGGCGAACACTTATACCACAGAAGTCCACCCACTGGAGTGAAGGTTCTGAGCCCCACGTCAGGCTTCCCAACCTGGGGGTCTGGCAACGGGAGGAGGAATTCCTAGAGAATCAGACTTTGAAGTCTAGTGGGAATTGATTGCAGGACTGTGACAGGACTGGGGGAAACAGAGACCCCACTCTTGGAGGGCACACACAAAGTAATGTGTGCATCGGGACCCAGGGGAAGGAGCAGTGACCCTGGGGGAGACTGAACCAGACGTACCTGCTGGTGTTGGGGGGGTCTCCTGCAGAGGCAAGTGGTGGCTCTGTTTCACCGTGGGGATAAGGACACTGGCAGCAGAGGTCCTGGGAAGTTCTCCTTGGCGTGAGCCCTCCCAGAGTCTGCCATTAACCCCACCAAAGAGCACGGGTAGGCTCCAGTGTTGGGTTGCCTCAGGCAAAACAACCAACAGGGAGGGAACCCAGCCCCACCCATCAACAGTCAAGTGGATTAAGGTTTTACTGAGCTCTGACGCCACAGCAACAGGGAGGGAACCCAGCCCCACCCATCAACAGTCAAGTGGATTAAAGTTTTACTCAGCTCTGACCGCCACAGCAACAGTCAGCTCTACCCACCACCAGAGCCTCCCATCAAGCCTCTTAGATAGCCTCAACCACCAGAGGGCAGACAACAGAAGCAAGAAAAACTACAATCCTGCAGCCTGTGGACCAACACCCACAGTTACAGAAAGACAGAGAAGATGAAAAGGCAGAGGGCTATGTACCAGATGAAGGAACAAGAAAAAAACCCAGAAAAACAACTAAATGAAGTGGAGATAGGCAACCTTCCAGAAAAAAAATTCAGAATAATGATAGTGAAGATGATCCAGGACCTTGGAATAAGAATGGAGGCAAAGATTGAGAAGATGCAAGAAATGATTAACAAAGACCTAGAAGAATGAAAGAACAAACAAACAGAGATGAACAATACAATAACTGAAATGAAAACTACACTAGAAGGAATCAATAGCAGAATAACTGAGGCAGAAGAACAGATAAGTGACCTGGAAGACAGAATGGTGGAATTCACTGCTGCGGAACAGACTAAAGAAAAAAGAATGAAAAGAAATGAAGACAGCCTAAGAGACCTCTGGGACAACATTAAACGCAAGAACATTCGCATTATAGGGGTCCCAGAAGGAGAAGAGAGAGAGAAAGGACCCGAGAAAATATTTGAAGAGATTATAGTCGAAAACTTCCCTAACATGGGAAAGGAAATAGCCACCTAAGTCCAGGAAGCGCAGAGAGTCCCATGCAGAATAAACCCAAGGAGAAACATGCCAAGACACATAGTAATCAAAGTGGCAAAAATTAAAGACAAAGAAAAATTACTGAAAGCAGCAAGGGAAAAACGACAAATAACATACAAGGGAACTCCCATAAGGTTAACAGCTGATTTCTCAGCAGAAACTCTGCAAGCCAGAAGGGAGTGGCATGATATACTTAAAGTGAGGAAAGGGAAGAACCTACAACCAAGATTAGTCTACCTGGCAAGCATTTCATTTAGATTTGATGGAGAAATCAAAAGCTTTACAGACAAGCAAAAGCTAAGAGAATTGAGCACCACCAAAGCAGCTCTACAACAAATGCTAAAGGAACTTCTCTAAGTGGGAAACACAAGAGAAGAAAAGGACCTACAAAAACAAACCCAAAACAATTAAGAAAATGGTCATAGGAACATACATATCATTAATTACCTTAAACGTGAATGGATTAAATGCTCCAACCAAAAGACACAGGCTTGCTGAATGGATACAAAAACAAGACCCATCTATATGCTGTCTACAAGAGACCCACTTCAGACCTAGGGACACATACGGACTGAAAGTGAGGGGATGGAAAAAGATATTCCATGCAAATGGAAATCAAAAGAAAGCTGGAGTAGCTATACTCATATCAGATAAAATAGACTTTAAAATAAAGAATGTTACAAGAGACAAGGAAGGACACTACATAATGATCCAGGGATCAATCCAAGAAGAAGATATAACAATTATAAATATATATGCACCCAACATAGGAGCACCTCAATACATAAGGCAACTGCTAACAGCTATAAAAGAAGAAATCGACAGTAACACAATAATAGTGGGGGACTTTAACACCTCACTTACACCAATGGACAGATCATCCAAAATGAAAATAAATAAGGAAACAGAAGCTTTAAATGACACAATAGACCAGATAGATTTAATTGATATATATAGGACATTCTATCCAAAAACAGCAGATTACACGTTCTTCTCAAGTGCGCACGGAACATTCTCCAGGATAGATCACATCTTGGGTCACAAATCAAGCCTCAGTAAATTTAAGAAAATTGAAATCATATCAAGCATCTTTTCTGACCACAACGCTATGAGATTAGAAATGAATTACAGGGAAAAAAACGTAAAAAAGACAAACACATGGACGCTAAACAATACGTTACTAAATAACCAAGAGATCACTGAAGAAATCAAACAGGAAATAAAAAAATACCTAGAGACAAATGACAATGAAAACACGACGACCCAAAACCTATGGGATGCAGCAAAAGCGGTTCTAAGAGGGAAGTTTATAGCTATACAAGCCTACCTAAAGAAACAAGAAAAATCTCAAGTAAACAATCTAACCTTACACCTAAAGAAACTAGAAAAAGAAGAACAAACAAAACCCAAAGTTAGCAGAAGGAAAGAAATCATAAAGATCAGAGCAGAAATAAATGAAATAGAAACAAAGAAAACAAGAGCAAAGATCAATAAAACTAAAAGTTGGTTCTTTGAGAAGATAAACAAAATTGATAAACCATTAGCCAGACTCATCAAGAAAAAGAGAGAGAGGACTCAAATCAATAAAATCAGAAATGAAAAAGGAGAAGATACAACAGACACCGCAGAAATACAGAACATCCTAAGAGAATACTACAAGCAACTTTATGCCAATAAAATAGACAACCTGGAAGAAATGGACAAATTCTTAGAAAGGTATAACCTTCCAAGACTGAATCAGGAAGAAACAGAAAATATGAACAGACCTATCACAAGTAATGAAATTGAAACTGTGATTAAAAATCTTCCAACAAACAAAAGTCCAGGACCAGATGGCTTCACAGGTGAATTCTATAAAACATTTAGAGAAGAGCTAACACCCATCTTTCTCAAACTCTTCCAAAAAATTGCAGAGGAAGGAACACTCCCAAACTCATTCTATGAGGCCACCATCACCCTGATAACAAAACCAGACAAAGACACTACAAAAAAAGAAAATTACAGACCAATATCACTGATGAATATAGATGCAAAAATCCTCAACAAAATACTAGCAAACAGAATCCAACAACACATTAAAAGGATCATACACCATGATCAAGTAGGATTTATCCCAGGGATGCAAGGATTCTTCAATATACGCAAATCAATCAATGTGATACACCATATTAACAAATTGAAGAATAAAAACCATATGATCATCTCAATAGATGCAGAAAAAGCTTTTGACAAAATTCAACACCCATTTCTGATAAAAACTCTCCAGAAAGTGGGCATAGAGGGAACCTACCTCAACATAATAAAGGCCATATATGACAAACCCAGAGCAAACATCATTCTCAATGGTGAAAAACTGAAAGCATTTCCTCTAAGATCAGGAACGAGACAAGGATGTCCACTCTCACCACTATTATTCAACATAGTTCTGGAAGTCCTAGCCATGGCAATCAGAGAAGAAAAAGAAATAAAAGGAATACAAATTGGAAAAGAAGAAGTAAAACTGTCACTGTTTGCAGATGACATGATACTATACATAGCGAATCCTAAAACTGCCACCAGAAAACTGCTAGAGCTAATTAATGAATATGGTAAAGTTGCAGGATACAAAATTAATGCACAGAAATCTCTTGCATTCCTATACACTAATGATGAAAAATCTGAAAGAGAAATTATGGAAACACTCCCATTTACCATTGCAACAAAAAGAATAAAATACCTAGGAATAAACCTACCTAGGGAGACAAAAGACCTGTATGCAGAAAACTATAAGACACTGATGAAAGAAATTAAAGATGATACCAACAGATGGAGAGATATACCATGTTCTTGGATTGGAAGAATCAACATTGTGAAAATGAGTATACTACCCAAAGCAATCTACAGATTCAATGCAATCCCTATCAAATTACCAATGGCATTTTTTACGGAGCTAGAACAAATCATCTTAAAATTTGTATGGAGACACAAAAGACCCCGAATAGCCAAAGCAGTCTTGAGGCAAAAAAATGGAACTGGAGGAATCAGACTCCCTGACTTCAGACTATACTACAAAGCTACAGTAATCAAAACAATATGGTACTGGCACAAAAACAGAAACATAGATCAATGGAACAAGATAGAAAGCCCAGAGATTAACCCACACACCTATGGTCAACTAATCTATGACAAAGGAGGCAAAGATATACAACGGAGAAAAGACAGTCTCTTCAATAAGTGGTGCTGGGGAAACTGGACAGCTACATGTAAAAGAATGAAATTAGAATACTCCCTAACACCATACACAAAAATAAACTCAAAATGGATTAGAGACCTAAATATAAGACTGGACACTATAAAACTCTTAGAGGAAAACATAGGAAGAACACTCTTTGACATAAATCACAGCAAGATCTTTTTTGATCCACCTCCTAGAGTAATGGAAATAAAAACAAAAATAAACAAGTGGGACCTAATGAAACTTCAAAGCTTTTGCACAACAAAGGAAACCATAAACAAGACGAAAAGACAACCCTCAGAATGGGAGAAAATATTTGCAAATGAATCAACGGACAAAGGATTAATCTCCAAAATATATAAACAGCTCATTCAGCTCAATATCAAAGAAACAAACACCCCAATCCAAAAATGGGCAGAAGACCTAAATAGACATTTCTCCAAAGAAGACATACAGACGGCCACGAAGCACATGAAAAGATGCTCAACATCACTAATTATTAGAGAAATGCAAATCAAAACTACAATGAGGTATCACCTCACTCCTGTTAGAATGGGCATCATCAGAAAATCCAGAAACAACAAATGCTGGAGAGGGTGTGGAGAAAAGGGAACCCTCTTGCACTGTTGGTGGGAATGTAAATTGATACAGCCAATATGGAGAACAGTATGGAGGTTCCTTAAAAAACTACACATAGAACTACCATATGACCCAGCAATCCCACTACTGGGCATATACCCTGAGAAAACCATAGGTCAAAAAGAGTCATGTACCAAAATGTTCATTGCAGCTCTATTTACAATAGCCAGGACATGGAAGCAACCTAAATGCCCATCGACAGACGAATGGATAAAGAAGTTGTGGTACATATATACAATGGAATATTACTCAGCCATAAAAAGGAACGAAATTCAGTCATTTGTTGAGACGTGGATGGATCTAGAGACTGTCATACAGAGTGAAGTAAGTCAGAAAGAGAAAAACAAATATCGTATATTAATGCATGTATGTGGAACCTAGAAAAATGGTACAGATGAGCCAGTTTGCAGGGCAGAAGTTGAGACACAGATGTAGAGAATGGACATATGGACACCAAGGGGGAAAAACTGCGGTGAGGTGGGGATGGTGGTGTGCTGAATTGGGCGATTGGGACTGACATGTATACACTGATGTGTATAAAACTGATGCCTAATAAGAACCTGCAGTATAAAAAAACAAACAAAACAACTAATACTAAACTTTCATTGGGTTATTTGTATGGAAATATGTTAATATAAATGTTTCAGACATTACATGAAATTTCTAAAAATCTTATATTTGTATTTGTATGGAAATATGTATGGAAATATGTTAATATAAATATTTCAGACATTACATGAAATTTCTAAAAATCTTATATTTGTATTTGTATCTAAATATGTATGGAAATATGTTAATATAAATGTTTCAGACATTACAGGAAACTTCTAAAAATCTTATATGTTCTGGTATAATGTTATAAGTAATAATCCTAGTTATTACTTTAAAATGTATATCTCAGAAATAACTAATTTTCTTGTCAACTGCATTATTATGAACTTTCATCAAATCTTTAACCATGGTCATTTTTAAGTCTTTTGTCATTTACAGACAGTTCTGGGTGTACTCTGATGATTTTGCAAATATGTTCCTATAAAAGGGTTTCATCTTCAAGAAATTCATGGAAAAGACTCTGACAAGTACAGGTTTCTGGTAACTGACTGTACTGCTGAACTGAATGAATAAGCATTTTCAGAACTCTAATGAAAAACTGATGAACTCATAAAAGTGCTAACAAAAGATCAAGATAAAAAAAAATTAATTACATGGGACTGAGTGAACTGATGAGGATGAGTATAATTTTTGTGACTTTCTGTCTGAATTTTAAAAAAAAAAAAATCCCACAAGGACTCAGAGGCAAAGAATATACAAATCAATTTTCACTGCAAAGTAAAGAAGCTGTTACAGTAGAGGATTACTGGACTGAATGTCAATATTATGACATAGTATGAGTGTGTTTCATGTTTGGTAATTGCAATCATTGTTGCTTTTGTTGTGGTCACCATGTACAATGCTTGGTGTCAGTCTATTTATCTCTTGTAAAAATAAAATACAGTGTGTGTGTGTGGGAAAAAAAAAGAAATAGACAACAATAGAACAATAGAACAGATCAATGATGACTAAGAAGATTGAAACCATAATCGAAAGACTCCCACCAAAGAAAACCCCAGGACAGGATGCTTTCACTGGTGAATTCTACCACAAATTTAAAGAAGAACTTTTTAAAAAAATTCTAAAATTCATATGGAACCACAAAAGACCTGGAATAGCCAAAGAAATCCTGAAAAAGAAGAACAAAGCTGGAGGCATCGCACATCCTGGTTTCAAACTAAACTACAAAGCTATAATACTCAAAACAGTATGGTACTAGCATTAAAAACAGACACACAGTCTAATGGAATAGAATACAGAGCCCATAAGTAAACCCATACACATACACTTAACTAATATTTGACAACAGAGCCAAGAATACCCAGTGGGGAAAAGATAGTCATTTCAATAAATGGTATTGGGAAAACTAGATATTTACATGCAAAAGAATGAAATTGGATCCCTATATATATATTTATCACTCACAAAAATTAACTTGAAATGGATTAAAGACTTAAATGTAAGGCCTGAAATTCAAACTCCTAGAGGAAAACACCATGACATTTGTCTCTGTGACCATTTTTTAGGTATAACACTAAAAGCACACTCAATAAAAACAAAAATAAACAAGCAGGACTACATCAAATTAAAAAGCTTCTGCACAGCAATAGAAACAATCAACAGAATGAAGAGGCAGCCTATGGGATAGGAGAAAATATTTGCAAACCATCTATCAGATAAGGGGTTAATATCCAAACTGTATAAGGAATTCATACAACTCAATAGCAATAATAATAATAATCTGATTTTAAAATAGGCAGAGGGCTGAATAGGCATTTTTTCAAAGAAAACATACAAATGGCCAACATGTACATGAAAAGATGCTCAATATCACTAATCATCAGGGAAATGAAAATCAAAACCACAATGAGATATCACCTCACACCTGTTAGAATGGCTATTATCAAAAAGACAAAGGATAACAAGTGTTGGCAAGGTTGTAGAGAAAAGAGAACCCTGTACACTGTTGGTTGGAACGTAAATTGGTGCAGCCACTATGGAAAAAGGTGTGAAAGTTCCTCAAAAAATTAAAAGTGGAACTACCATATGATCCAGCAATCCCACTTCTGGATATATATCAGAAGGAAACAAAACCACTATCTTGAAGAGATATCTGCACCCCCGTGTTCATGGCAGCATTATTCACAATAGCCTAAACATGGAAACAACCTAAGTGTCCATGGATGGATGAACAGATGAGATATACATATAATGGAATATTGTAGAATGGTGGTTGCCAGGGGCTGGAGAGGTAATGGGGAGATGTTTGTTGAAGGGTACAAACTTGCACTTAAAAGATGAATAAGTTCTGGATATCTAATGTACAGCATGATGATTACAGTTAACAATACTGTATTATAAACTTGAAAGTTGATGAGAGAGTAAATTTTAAATGGTCTCACCATCAAAAAAAAAATTATGTGAGGTGATGGATGTGTTAACTAACCTTATTGTGGTAATCATTTCATAATGTATACATGTATCAACTCTTCACGTTGTATATCTTAAACTTACACAATGTTATATGTCAATTATATCCAATACATCTGGAAAAAAAAAAACTTAAAGAGGAGAAGGAGGGGTTAGTTCTACATAAGGTGAAAGGCAGAATCACATAATGTCACCACCCGAAGGGTTTCTTAATCATCTATTCAGGTATTTTAAGTTGGCATCCCAGTGGACTATATTCATTCTGAGATATGTTCTCTTTGGCCAACACAGGGTTTTTGTTTTGTTTTAACTAACCCAACTTTATTTATAAAGTTCTGAAATCCCATCTCTGGAAAGATCGGAAGATCTGACAAAGCAGAGTCCATATTCCAAGCTGTCAATAATCATTGGCTGGGATTTAACAGCAGGGAATCCCTTTAGACCTTCAGTCTCCTGCCACAGTTTCCAGTTCCAATTCTGTAAAGCCAGAGCTTCCCTCTGTGCTTTGCAGCTACCAGTCATCAGCATTAGCAGGTCCTGAGGGTTTAATCCCCTCGCTCAATGTATAAGGAAACCAAGGACCAGAGAGGTAATAGAAATTGCCTAAAATCAGAGCCTGTTGTAAACAAAGTGGAGGGCTCGGGCGTCCCCCTAAAGACAGGAGGAGGCCCAACTGGGATGGTCTTTGAATGACCAAGGACTTTGGCAGTTGTGGACATCTCAGGTTTTAGTGAGGACTTCGGGATCGGAGCTTTGAGCAGGGTAAGCTGCCCCCGGTCCTCAGCTTCCTCCCGGGGGTCTCCTCCCCCACAACCCCAAAGTCCCACTCTGCACTCGCTGGAGTATCCCCAGCACCAGCTCCCGGAAAGATGGAATGCACCCTGGGCTTCTCCAGAAGGAGTCACTGTGTAGCAGGAGCGGACGCTGTCACTGGACTCCCTGGAAGACAGGATCCTCGGATCCTCGGATCCTTCACTGGCGACCCCCTTGGGGCGCCACGTAGGGGGTGCAGAGGGCCTCGCGGGTTCTTCGGAATCGCATTATCTAAAAGGCTAAATGTAAAATAGAGAAGCAGTGGGAAGTAGCTGCATAGCACGGGGAGGTCAGCTCGGTGCTTTGTGACCACCTACAGGGTTGGGTAGGGAGGGTGGGAGGGAGACGCAAGAGGGAGGGGATATGGGCATGTATGTATATGTGTAGCTGATTCACTTTGTTATAAAGCAGAAACTAACACACCATTATAAAGCAATTATACTCCAATAAAGATGTTTTAAAAAAATAAAAGGCTACTGCGTTCCATTCACACGGGGGTACGGAGGGCTCAGAAACTCTCTAGAGGGACCCACCCGCGCCAAGGAGGCTAGAGCTCCATGCGCCCGGCGCCCGGGGAGCACCAGTTGCAGGAGCCGAGTGCCCACCCTTTGCCTCCGCGCAGAGACAGGCGGGGACCCCGGGGCGGAGCCCAGCGCGGGGCGGACGCACCCGGCCGCGCCCCAGAAGCCGGGAAGAGCTTCGCGGGCGGAGCGCCAACTGTAGCAGGAACCCGGAGACCGCGACTCGCCTGGGAAGCGCGCTGAGCGAGGAAGAAAGAGGAACACCTCCTACGCAGCGCAAGTCCGGGTCCCCGAGGCCGCCAGGGAGACGGGGAAGCGCGGAAGCCTGTAGGTGCAGAGCTCCGCGCAGTCCCGGGGCTCCAGTGGCCGGGTGGGGGGCGTCGCCCGGGCTGAGGGCTCCGATGCTTACTTCTTTCTCTGGGGTCTTCGAGCAGCTTTGCCTGCTGCCACCCTCGGGATGCGCCCTGGCTGGCTCGCACTAGTGGAGTGGGTGCCGGGAGATGACCGGGCCGGGGACCGTAGGCTGGGACTGGGCAGTGAGGCCGCAGACCGAGGGAGCCAGCGGGTGGGCGGGCGCCAAACTGCAGGGGAGGGCGTGGGCGGGGGGCACCTACGGGAAGGTGAGCAGGAAAGGGGAGGTGTCTCTGGGAAAATTCCCTTTCACCGTCTCCTCCCTCCACCCCCAGTTTTCTTCCCGCCCGGAGATCCCACCGGCTTTGCTTCTCGAGCCTAAATTTCTGAAGATTCCCGCCCCTGCCGGGGCAGCGCCTCCGGGAGCCGTGCGGCCGTACCGGGTGGTTAATAAGGGAGAGGAAGGACGGGGATCCTGGAGCGGGTTGATCAAGGGCAGGGAGTGCATCCAGCGGTAACGGGGAGGGGACCTGCTCCAGCCTGGGCGCCCGCTGTCTCCTCGCCGGTCCCGGGACAGAAGAGCAGCCGAACGTAGAAGCCGAGAGGGCGCAACTCCCGCTTCTCCGTCTCAGTGTCTGCGGGGGTTGGGGTCTCGCGTGAGACGGAGAGGCGACCCAAAAAGAGGACGCCCCCAGCTGCGGTTTTGAGCCTCCCCTCGGGTACACAGCAGGCAGGCGCGCCGCAGGTTGGAGTGTCCCCGCCACCCTGCGACTGCTGTCCCTTCCGGGAGCAGTTCCTGTCCTTCGTTCTCCCGCTCTTCTCACAGGGCTGGGCCAAACCTACTGTCCAGTTTGGTCCACTTCTTGCTTCCAGCATCCCGCGGCCCGCACACTTGGAGTCCTTTCCAGGCGTGCTAAGAGGTGGGGGAAGGTGGTTCATGGCTGGATGGCCGGGACCCCCATTCTGCAGGTTCTAGACCTGGGTTCTTTTTCCAGTCCCTCAGACACAGCCAAACCAACAGTGCCCAATCTCCTGAGGGCTCAGTACTTCAGAGACTTTATTTCCTCCCCCGCGGGCATCTGGAGGCACCAAGAATGTAGAGGACTTAGGCCATAAGAGACAGGTCAGCCCTCAGGCCCTCCTGGGTCCTCACTGACACTCCCCCCACCCCCCTTGGGTGGCTGTTTTCAGTTAAGCGAGGTCTTGGAGCAGCCACCACTTTCAGAGGACACAGACTTTGGTGACAAGATGTGGTACCTCCCAATCAAGGCTGATTCTGGAAGGGGAGCTGGGGGCCTGGTGAAGGGACAGCTCACAAGAGTGGAGACAGGGAAGGGAAGCAGACAGAGGACTTCTTTCTAGAGCGGCCCAGCAGCGCAGCAGGAGAATTCCCTCCCACCCACAGGCCCCTCCACCTGCAGAGTCCTGATCAGGATCCTCAGTCATTCCTTCAGCAGATTCCTATCCAGCCCCTACTCTGTGCCAGGCCCTGGGCTAGGCAACAGGAATTTGGTTTACAGGAAAACTGGGATTCAGAGAGCATAAATCACTGGCCCAGGTTGACTCAGCCTGTCCATGTGAAAATGGTGATTTCCAAGTCTGTGGACTGGCCAGGACAGAGGGAGCAGTTCCTGCTTTGGAGGAAGGACACTACTGTATCCCCATCCTCTGGCTTCATTGTCCCTGGTCAACAGCTGGCACAATGTTGTGACTGCCATAGAGTCCTGGGCCAGCTGCCTGAGCAGCTGGGAAAAACTTCCAGAAGACCCCTGTGGGGGCTGCTGGGGGAAGGGGGACTGGGCAGTCAAACTGGTCCTGGTCCCTGGACAAAGGGCAAAGATACACATTCTTCTTGGGTGTCTCTGGGGAGTCCAATCCATCCCATGCCCAGTCCCTCTCGACAGCCAAACAGCCAATAGAGGGTTTCCCAATTTCCAGAACTCATGTGTCCTCCCCTCTGTGCCATGGGTAGTTCTGTCTGTGGGTTAGACACTGCGTCTGGTTGGCCTATACCTGGGGGGGCTCTGGGAGGATGCTACCAGGTGTTCTCCTATATTTTATCAACTGGTTGTGTCTCCTTCCAGGATCCACGATGGCGTCTTGACTCCCCACAGATGTGGGCAGGGTACTAGGATCTCTGACCTCATGAAAGCAGAGGGTCTGGACCCCCAGCTCAGAGTACTCAGACCCCGGAGACTCCTGCATACCACTCACTGGCAAACTTCACCATGGCAGCCCAGAATGGAAACACTAGTTTTGCAACCAACTTCAGTATACCCCAAGACCATGCCACCTCCCTCCCCTTCAACTTCAGTTATGGTGATTATGACCTCCCTCTAGATGAGGATGAGGATATGACCAAGACTCACACCTTCTTTGCAGCCAAGATCATTATCGGGGTGGCACTTGTGGGCATCATGCTGATTTGTGGCATTGGCAACTTTGTCTTTATCACTGCCCTTGCCCGCTATAAGAAGCTGCGCAACCTCACCAACCTGCTCATTGCTAACCTGGCCATCTCCGACTTCCTGGTGGCCATTGTCTGCTGCCCCTTCGAGATGGACTACTATGTGGTGCGCCAGCTCTCCTGGGAGCACGGCCATGTGCTCTGTGCCTCTGTCAACTACCTGCGTACCGTCTCACTCTACGTCTCCACCAATGCCCTGCTGGCCATCGCTATCGACAGGTGAGGATGTTGGGTAGGGGTAAAGATGGAGGTGGCCCAGGTTGCCTCCTTCCTCACTTCAGCTCTAAAAGTTGGCATTACTCCAGATTCAAATGCTTGTCCATCTATCGAGGCAAAAGGAGACTTGGTTTCTCCAGTTGTGGCTCATGTTCTCCCAAATGTGGACAAGAGGGAGGCTCCTGAGCCTCCCAGCTCTGGGCCATGCCCCCATACACCACATCTGCTTCAGATACAGGCATGTCATATAACCATGAACCTCACCAAACACAAAAGCAAAAGCAGCAAGTTTAGGCAGGTTACTACTTAGAAGCCATGTTAACTAGGTTAGCCAGGGCAGCTTCCAGTCTAGATAGCATGTGCGAAGTTTTTCCTGTAACCACTACCCAAATCAAGATATAGAACATTTCCATCCCCTAGAAAGTTTCCTTGTGCCCCTTACCAGTCAATCCTCCCACCCCAGGCAACCACTGATCTGATTTCTAGCATCATAGTTTAGTTTTGCCTATTTTTTAACTTCATAAAAATGGAATCATACAGTATGTACTCTTGTTTTTGGTGACTTTATGGCAGAGCTGATTTTAAAATAAGATTACAGGGTTTGGTTGCAAAAAAGAGGGAAGGACATTCTTGCCTTTTTTGAATTCATCCATGTGCTTATTTGCATATATTTGTGTGAGATGTTCTGTAAGTCCTTGATCTAGTGTAAATTTATAAAGTAAAATTTCTAATAGCAGCTTCAGACAAATCTGACACATGTTTTATTTATGTAAATAGCTGTAGGCCAGCATTGGACCACCAGTGGCCCTGTTTGAGGGGGGCAATTTGTGTCACATTTTCTTGGTCCACCATTGTGAGTTATGCTGAAACTCATCTTGATGTGTTTTTAATCATCTTTTTCCCTTTTATCTCCTTTCAACTCCAGTTTTTCCCTCGTTCTCAGTGTTATTTAGGTCTGTGTTCCTTTTTAATCAACCCAGTGATTATTTTTCATTTATGATAATACAATACACATACAGGTATAAGAGGCATCTTCCTTTTTATAACTTAATTCCTGCAAGAAAAAACAATTTTGTTATCAGTGAAACTCTGAGGCTCGTAAGCCCTGAACCCAGTGTTTATGAAACTTACCTATCAACCAACTACACAAAATTCCCCAGGGGAAATGATACAAAATATGTTTGGTACAATGGTACAAAGTCAGATTCCTGGGCCCCTACTGAATGGGAATCCCCTGGGCTAGGGCCTAGGCATCTGCATTTTACCCAATCCCTGAATGATTCTGATGTTTACTCAAGTGAGTCACCACTGTTCTCATCACCTTTGTTCCATTGAAACCTTTGTCTTTCTAATGTAGGTGTGGGGTTTTTCTTTCTTTCTCTTTCTTTCTTTCTTTTTCTTTCTTTCTTTCTTTCTCTCTCTTTCTCTCTTTCTTTCTTCTTTCTTTCTTTCCTTCTTCCTTCCTTCCTTTCCTTCTTTCTTTCTTTCTTTCTTTCTTTCTTTCAACTTGGGAGATTCTCAGGAAGCAACCATTCTGTTACAATACAGAGTGGTTCCTTTTCCACCCCAAACCAGCTCTGCCTCAGTCAGCTTCCAGCTCTGTCAGCAGTTCCACCATCTCCCAGTCACCCAAGCAGGAGATACTACCATCATCCTTTTCCTTTCTCCCTGTTCTACCCCCACCCACACACCCCTACACCAGGTGCAGCCCTACACCAGGTCCTGGCAATAGTCCCTCCAACTTCATCTCTTGGCAAGTCATGGCTGAACCATCATAATGCTCCTCTAACTTGTCTCTTCACCCCTTCAGGAGCCCCTGACTGTCCCCTGAAATCTATACTCATCCATATTAAGCATCAGAATATCACCACTGAAGAGTCTTTCTAACATGTCTCATTCCTTACAAAACCTCCAAAAGTTTCAATGCTTATAGAACACATGCCAAATCCTGAGTCTAGCACTCCAGAGTCTTTGTAATCTGATGCCAATCTGTCTTTTAATCTCATGCTGTGTCTGGGGACACAGACAATCTTTTCCAAAGGACACTGTTTTAAGCGCAATAACCACTTCTATCTTCATGTTTCCATAGAGCTTAGCGCAGAGCCTCAAACCTGTGCCTTAGTTTGGTTTACCTCTAAGATAGACCCTGAGACAAGGATTCATGTGCAGGTAGCCCTCAGGAAGTACCTATAGGGAGATAGGAAAGGAGGCAGGCAAGGGAAGGCAGTCAATACAAGCTGTGTTATTGAACAAGTTTCCACTGTGCACAATTGATGCTTATTCCTGCCACAGAACCCTTGGAGCTGGTGTAGATCTCACCTCAGAGTTCTCCCAGGAGTGAGAGGTGGGAGGGAACTAGGATATTTACACACCAACCCTCATAAGTCATTTGTGAAGGCCACTCTGGAAATTCTGTGCAAGTTACCAAGAGGACTCTGGAAGCCAGAGAAGGCCTTCCAACAAAGAAATGCAAGTGTTAGCAGGTGGCAGTGGACAGGTATGCACTGAAGTGATAAAAGCAAAGGGATAATAGAGGGGCACCAACAGCATCTGCTACAACCTGGTAGATCCACAGGTTGCTGGGTCCTACTGTGTGCCCAACCTATGCGTATGGAAACATAAAGTAGTAGAAGACACAGTCTTTGACCTCAGGGAGCTTTTCTTCCACACAAAAACTAGAATAATCTAGTGATAAGTGAAGAGTAACTCAGAGAAAGACAGATGATTATGTTAGTGATGCAGTCTGGGAACGCTTCATGAGGAAGGTGTTGCAATTCAAGTGTGCTATTCTGACCACCTCCTATTCACCCCGTTGATGAAGGTAGGACTCTCCAGCACCAATAGTAGTAGATGACTGAACACACAACACCTGAAACTAGAACAATGAGGGTGAAAGCACTTGGTTGGTCTCATATACTGCCAGCCCAGGGGAGAAGAACACTGCACACCAGGCAGGGTCACATGAGAGCTGTGCTTGGGAATAGAATGAACCAGCAGGGTATGTGGGCAGCAGGGTTTATAGTGACAAGAGGCTGAGGTGACCCTTGGCTCCCATGGGAGGATGTGATTGGCTTGTTTGAATGATTTTGCCAACTGGCAGAGAAGTGAAACCCATTAGGTTGAGGATTGGGGGTACAGCTATTCCCACTGATAGAGGAACTAGCAGGACAAGAGCCTTTCTCACTGGGTGGAGGGGTATATCTGGTGAAAACAGAGGAACTCACAGCTAGGCTTTTGGGGCCCTGTAGATGTCAAAGCAGTATATGGAATTTCAGCCCTTACAGTCCAGGACCCTAATAAATAAATAGCACCCCTCTTTCTCACTCACTTTCAAACCAACTGAAAAATAAGGCAAAATGATAAGAAAGATGGATGACGACCAAACTCTCACTTTTCCTGAGATGACACTAATATTAAATAATGGGCTTGTATCTGTAGGCATGGGGACCACATCCTACTCAGAATTAGATAAACCTGCAAACCCTGACACAGGCAGCAGCAGAAGAGCAAGGTTCATGTGCAGAGGGCCTAGACGGGATGATATTTGAAGTCATAGAGAACCCAGAAGAAGAGTGTTGACCTCAAGAAACACACATCCAAGCAGATAGATGGCAACAAAGACTTTGCAGATATCCCTCTTGCCAATGAATGAGTCATGGGAAAAGATGGGTTTAAACAAAGTATTATAGCGTCCACCATGCTTTATGTACATTTACCTTCTCAAATAGAATCTTTCAAAAAGCCTGCAAGGTTGTCTGTAAAGTCATTTTTATCTCCCTTTCACAGATGAAGAAACAAAGTCCCAGAAGCATAAGTGATTTATTCAAGAATTTAGGTGCACAGCTGAAATCCAGGGCTTCTGAATAATGCCTAGGCCAGGGTTCTTTATTTTAGTGTTTAGCTGATGACAACTCTGAATTTTGGAGCATCCTATAGGATAAGGAATTAGAATTTAAGAGTTGACAACAGATTAAGCAGGGCTGTGAAAGTTCTCTTTGGCATTGGTTACTGAGATACTTTTCATGCTAGAACCAGATTGAGAGAGTTATTAAGTCTTGAATTAGTTCTGCATTATCTAAGGACTTTGAACTCAGTATGATAGGCAGAATAATGATGCCCCCAAGATATCCACATCCTAATCCCCAGAATACGTTATGCCTGAGGGGAATTAAGATAGCAGATGGAATTAAGGTTGCTAATTAGCTGATCATAAAATAAGGACACAAGACTGGATTATCCAGGTGGGCCCAGTGTAATCACAAAGGTCCTTAGATGTGCAAGAGGGAGGCAGAAAAGTCAGTGTCAGAGTGATGTGTTGTGGGAAGGGCTTGACTGGTCACTGGTGGCTTTGAACATGAAAGGGGGCCCTAAGCCAAGGAATGCAGGCAGCCCTAGACAAGAAACAAATGAGATTTTCCCCTCAGAGCCTCCAGAAAGGAACACAGTCCTACCAACACCTTGATTTTAGCCCAGTGAGACACATGTCAGACTTCTGACCTCCAAAACTATAAGATAATTAATTTGTGTTATTTAAGCCACTGAGTTTGTGGTAATTTGTTACAGCAGCAACAGGAAGCTGATACACTCAGTATCACAGAGAGACAGTGATTGTGAGTTGTCCCTGCCCCATTGAAGGATTGGCTAGCCCATTTGTCCCAATCTCCAGCCCTGTGAGCCTTGTGCTACCCAGGCAAGTCACGCAGCTTAACTTGGAAAAGCTGGGTCCCATGGATGGGTGAAGAACTCCAGTAAGCACTGCTCATTAATATATACAGTTAGGGTGCAGCCAATGGTTGGGGTGGGATGCAACTTTATCTTATGTCTTCAGAAAGCTGCAAGCTGGGGAGAGCCAGGCTGCCATGAGATCTCCTAACTGAAGTCTATAGAGTCAGAGCTGCCAGTGAGCAAGGGGAAGGCAAGAGCCGATAAAACAATCTCATGACAGACATATTGCCAGGGACAGACAGAAATAACATGGCAGAAGGCCTTCTTGGTCAAGTCAGAAACTTGGAAAGGTGACCAAAGGGTCTAGTTACAAAAGAAGGGTAAATTGGATGGAATTTCTATGGGTGGCTTCCTGCTCTTGGTCATAACCTGACTCAAGCTGCAGGTATGAGGTACATATTCATTTCCAGGGTTGTATTGTTTCTTCCCTACCCCTCATGCCTCTTTTCTTCCTCCACCTTCCTCCACCACCTCTTCTTCTCACTCCATAAGAGGCACAGGAATGATTCCAGGGCACTAAATTACCTAAATAGGTGTTGTTAGGTTTTTCTGGAAAGAAGGTATTCAACCTACACAAATGAGCTCATTTCCCACTAAGGGCTCCAACCTCTTTCCCAGGCAGCATTGCTCATTGGAAAGAGCAGGATAAAAGTTTCATGCTGTGTGCTGCTTTATGGTGTCAAGGCAACTTTACACACCTTCTCATCTGAGCTTGAGACAGCGCAGGGAGGTGGGTGTAAAAGTTTTGTATCAGGAGCCTGGATTCTGTTCCCTGCACCAAGTGAGCTTGGGCAAGTCATTTACATCTCACTAGATTCCTCAGATTCTACCCTTAGTCCACTCCTGCTCTGTAATGCGGGGTGACACCTGAGGGCAGGAGAGAGAAATTCCTAGTCCACAGCTCTTCTTTCACCTCTACACCAGAAGATATTTAGATTGAAGAGTTTTGAAAGAATTATGTTCTTAGGCAGAATGGCAAGCTGGAAAGCCAAGGTGGTATCAATAGGACTTATAATCATGATAGGCCACATGTACATGCCACACCTAGCACATGCCAAGCATTTCACAAACATTATAATATTTAATATTTACAGCAGCCCTGCAAGGTAGGTATCATTTTATCTCATGTTGCATTTGAGGAAACGAATCTCAGAGAGACTGAGTGATTCACTCCAGCCAAGATTTATTCTGTCTGTTTGACCCAAATCCTGTGCTGTTTACACTAAATCACTCCTCTCCTCCAAATGCCAAATGATGTTGCTAAAATAAGATGAAGCACGTTGACGCTGGAAAATAGATACGTGGGGAGTCATTGTGCCATTTTGTCTGCTACTGTGGGTGTTTGGGTTAGTTAAAAACCAATAATGATTACAAGCACACATCATTATTACTGATAGCTTCCCTCCGCCCCCCAGATATCTCGCTATCGTTCACCCCTTGAAACCACGGATGAATTATCAAACAGCCTCCTTCCTGATCGCTTTGGTCTGGATGGTATCCATTCTCATCGCCATCCCATCAGCCTACTTCACAACAGAAACCGTCCTCTTTATTGTCAAACGCCAGGAAAAGATCTTCTGCGGCCAGATCTGGCCAGTGGACCAGCAGCTCTACTATAAATCCTACTTCCTCTTCATCTTTGGCATCGAGTTCCTGGGCCCGGTGGTCACCATGACCCTGTGCTACGCCAGGATCTCCCGGGAGCTCTGGTTCAAGGCGGTCCCTGGTTTCCAGACGGAACAGATCCGGAAGCGGCTGCGCTGCCGCCGGAAGACGGTGCTGGTGCTCATGTGCATCCTCACGGCCTACGTGCTGTGCTGGGCGCCTTTCTACGGCTTCACCATCGTGCGCGACTTCTTCCCCACCGTATTCGTGAAGGAGAAGCACTACCTCACAGCCTTTTACGTCGTCGAGTGCATCGCCATGAGCAACAGCATGATCAACACCGTTTGCTTCGTGACCGTCAAGAACAACACCATGAAGTACTTCAAGAGGATGCTGCAGCTCCACTGGCGGCCCTCCCACGGCGGGAGCAAGTCCAGCGCTGACCATGACCTCAAAACCAGCGGCCTGCTGGCCACGGAAGAGGTGGATTGTATCAGGCTGAAGTGACCCACTGGTGTTTCATAATTGAAAACCCAAAAGCCAGTACTTGGAGCACAATTCACCAATAACCAAGTTCACGGGCTGCTTGGGGAAAGGGCAACTGTGTTAACACCTCACTGCTTTCAAGGAGCTGGAGTCATAAAATGCGATGCAACTAGACACAAACCACAGCAGCTGACATTTACTGATACCTGCTCAACACCTACTGTGTGCACAACCACACCAGCAAGATTAGATAAGGGCAACAGGAGCTGACATTTACTGATTACCTACTGTGCAAAAATATTTAAATAGCAAAATGAAATGGCAGAAGCCATTGGAGTCATCAAGCTATATCCAGATATTTAGGTGGTCAAACAGAGGCCACAGATGGTTATCTAGACTCATTCTTCATCTTCCCTCATTCTGTATCTGGCCAGTGCAGGAAAGTCAAAGCCTACAGAATGCAGCACAATGGAGATAAAAGGGTGAATCAGAGTGTGGGGTTTACAGCCTCATGGGAAGACAATTCACGCCAGCACACTGAGCTTTCCCACCCAGATCTTATGACCTCCCTAGAACATTCTCTAGGATTCTGGCTGCCGGAAAAGAATTTTTCTCATAACCAGGTCATTGGTTATCTATAATGGTGTAATCTCAAAGGAAAGAACCAAAAAAATTTGTTTTCCACTGATGCTTGAAAACTCATCATTCTTTTGGGTGAAGACAGACAATCCTGAAATGAGGAACACATCCAGTTCCTGAAACCTTAATGTGAAGGATGTCAGCAGCTCTAGTGTCAGGGAGGAAGGGGACAGAGAAAGGGGTGGAGTTTGCCACTGGCAATGAACATAATCTGTGTGGCCATTTTGCTAAGGCCTGGGCCACTTTTCTAGAACACACCCTCTCTTGCAAAGATGAGCTCTACTTGGAATCCAAAGACCTGGGTTCAAGTCCTAACTCATGTGACCTAGATGTTTACTCTCTCTGCATCTCAGTTTTGTTCGACGAAACAGGGATGATGAAAATATTTTCTCTGCCTGCCTTACAGGACTGTTGGGCAAGCCCACTGAGGTCATAGTTTGTAAAAGTGCTTTTCAACTATACAAGTGATGAGAATGGATAAGAGATATTGAATGATTTGTTTGGACCCCATCCACTGTGGCTTATTATGGAGAAACACTCCCACTTTTTCATCCTTAGTCTATGGACCAGTGATCCCTGAACTCTTCTCAGTGCAGTCCATCTACATCAGGGCAAAAAAGGAATCCTTGTCCTGGGTTATAATCAGGAAGATTCAACTTCAGAGTCTCAGTTACCCACACCCCCCCCCCAAACTTTCAGTATCCCTGTGGTCATAGAAGTGTTGACAGTCTTCCCTGCATGTTGCTAAACAGCACACCCCAGGGCTGCTTAAGTCTGATTGTATTATCACACATCTGTGGTAATTGTGTGTAGTTGTCTTCATTTCTTCCTGATTCATTTTGAAGCAGAGTCTATACAAATCGTTTGGGATTGATCCAAATGACCCACATTTGGGCAATTCCTGCTCTTCTATAGTGAAGGGGTTATTTAGTTGTTTGCTTGTCTGTGTGTGTATGTGTGTGTATTTAATTAATTGTTGGTGTTTTTAATCCAATAGTGACGTTTCAACCAACATTTTCCTCCATCACCACCCAGCAGATTCACCTTCAGCCCAATCACTGTACCCTCAGAAAATGCAAACTCACTTTAACATTAGGCTAAGCCAAATTGTTTATAAATTCTGATTAGACCAAATTACACAATGCATTCTAAAGCCAAGCAAGTAAATATTGGGGGTTATCTGCATTTTCACAAATATGATAACTGCATTTTTATGTATTACCCCTGTCCTGACTCTTCTCCTAAAGATGATTCTTTAAGAGTAGACTGTTACCAATTGTGTCTGTCAAAAGAATTCAATCCCTTTTTCCTTTTTATACTAAAACATACCATCCTCCCTTCATTTAAATTTAACTGAAACAACTTTTGTAAATATTGGTGAGATTTGTGATTTTCCAGTGAATTAAAGTGTTATGTTGTTATCAAATGAAATAATTAACATATGGAATCTTAACCACACTGTTGAAGCATTTTCCCTGTTAATCTTCTATATGTTAGTATATTTAGATATCAATGAAGTAATAGCCATTTAAACAATTCAACCTTGAAACAGAGAAGGAAGTTCTTGAAAGCATTTTTAGAACAGTGGCAGCTCACACCAGCAACCAGCCTCATCTTGGTCACGTCCCTCAAGCTGCCAGCCCAGGAGTGTACTCATGCATGCAAATAAATCAAAGAACCGCTACTCCATGCTCACGTTACCCATTCATTTTAAAATCATCTTGTTTGTTTAATGAAAACTGCTGTTTGCATGGAGACTGTTCATTCATCTAACTGGTGTTAAGGTAATAAATTAATTGCACTTGTGTTTACACTTTTCTTTTCAAGACTAATTAATGCTAAGCTTAAGATACTTTTAATGCACTGAGATATATAAACATTCATATATACTATTATATATTGAAAATTTAATCTCCTTTGGCAAAACGGATCCATTTCCTTGGCCAGAATAAGAGAAGGATGGCTTTGTGATGAAGCTATTAGATTTTTCTTTCAGCATCCAACATCAAAAATAAGTTGATTCTCAAGTTGAAGAAATCAAAAGATGGCTTCAGGCCTTTCATGGATAAAAACCAATTGCAGACTTCTGAAGGAAAAAGTAACACATGGGAGGTGGTTAGAAAACTTAAAGTGAGTTCTATTTCTAGGGGAAAATTTTGGCTTTGAATCATATCTCCTCAATTTAACCATTATCTCTCCTTTGGGCTCAAGAAGACACACACACACACACACACACACACACACACACACACACACACACACCCCTCAACAGGACACCAAAGCAGGAAAAGGCCTTTTAGGACATGTAGCTCAACTCACTCCTTTCTTAGGTGAGAATATCTGAATTTCAAATGAGGAAATGACTTGCTTAAGGATGCACAGCTAACACTAACACTTGCTGGAGCCAAAACATTGCCCCAAGGTCTCACTCTGGTCTAGTGAGCTGCATTCAGTAACTGCCCTCCTGTGTCCAAAGGAGGGGACTTCCTCTAAGAATGTTTAAAAGGCCATTTAAACTGGTTTCTGACCTCCTGGGAGAATCTTAAACTGCACAAAAGATACCTTCCTTCCCTCTGGCAAGCAAAGAGTGCATCCATCCAAGGGACTTCATAATCTAGACCCCAGGGTTCCAGAGAAATCAGAATTACACCAGGGTCACTCTAGCGCTCCTGCCTTTCTTTTCTCCTATTGAGAGAAATGCCCCCTCAGGGGGAGGTCTGAGCACATTTGGCTTGAACATACATGGAACTATTTAGATGTGGTGCTGGAGCCATGTGGGAAAGCAGATTATGAAGAGGGGACCCTGGCCCTAGGAAAAGTAGGTGGTGGGGGAAAGGGCTTTCTCATATTCAAAGGCAAAGCAAGTCCAAGGCCAGAGTGTGCAATCATCACACAAGTTCCAGCTGGCTGATCCTGAGCAGTGGTCCTTCTTCGTGCCTCCCAGGAACCAAATGCCTTCTGGTCACCAGGTCAGCCTCTCTCCTGAGGTACACCAACCAGGCTACACATCACCTCCTGGGGTTGCTTGAACCACTTACTCCTTTACAGATGCTCAAAGAGCTCCAAATACAGGACAATATTCCCAAGAGATAAGCTGGTGTGAAAAAAAAGTGTTTGGCACTTTCTTCAAATATAACAAATTGCGGGAGGTGAGGGATTCATTGGAACTTGTAAAGAATAAGTAATTATTGAATAGAGGGAAGTAGGCAGGGGTTTGCCTCCAAGAAGCAGGGGGTCAGCTCTTGGAACAGAAGGTCATATAGAAGCAAGGTCCTTCCATCCCTTTGTTGACTGAATTTCCACATATGAGTCACAGGCTGAGATGAAAGAGGTCATCTCCAGAATCTCATTTAATGCTGACCGTAGGTTACCAGCTCTGGATCCAGCTCCTAGGCAGGTTCCTGACACAATATTTTGACTGAACTCTGCAGCAGGGATGGTCCAGTGTGTGCAGAAGAAGGTCTTCCACCCACTCATCCAGTCTCTGTGCTGGCTGCACAAAAATGGGAGTGCAAGCCTGAATCTGAAAGTGACTCTTGAAATGATATATGATTAATTCCATGTTGAGGTTGAGACACTCTAAGCACAAAAATGGAGAGAATTTAGAAGACAGATTCCTTCCAGCCATGGGAATCAGAGAAACTTTGGAGTAGGGAGGTAGTTAGGCAGAGCTCTGGAAGATGGAGAATGGTGGGAAGAGGGTATTCTAGGCAAAGAGGACAGAATGAGCAAAGACATAGAAGAGGAGAAATGAGATAGAATATAAGTGGAACAGCAAATAGTTTGATTTGACAGACACATAGAATGCAGAGTGTTTAAGGAGAGAACAAACTCCAGCAGCAGGATGAAGAAAGAAGTGTACTGAAAGAGCCTGGGATTCACAGTCAGAATCATGTTCAAATAGTAATTCATACTTAACCATGCAAATTTTACTATACCCCTTACCCCTTCATCTATAAAATAGGAATGATAATAGTACTTACATCATAGGATTATACATGGTTCAAATATATATCTTAGAAAAATGCCTAGCACAACATAAGCAGTCAATAGATATTAGAGGTTATTTTTAGAATGATTAATTCTGGGAACAGAATTTCTCCTAGAGGAATCCAGAGTATTGTGTCACATATAATGGATATACTATTTGGGAATTATTCAACCAGAGTATTTTCATCTTCTGTGACTCCAAGTCTCTAGCCATCTTGGACTCCCAACTGTACCTGGCCAGCTCAAATCACAGGATATCTTCCATAACATAAAGAAGATGCCCTTCCATCATTAAGACTGAACCGGGAAGATTAATGACCCTCAGGAAGGAGACGATGATGTAGGGGAAGTCCCTTCCACACAGGAAGAAGAAAACAGAGCCTACCCCTTCCAGTCCCCATGGTTGTGGGAAAGAAAGAAACAAGTTGGTTAAAGACCATATGCATTTGTCCTTGCTTTCTCCTTCAGGGTCTAAATCTAGGTGGTGGAAGTGAGGATGCAATAGAAGCACCTAAGTAATAGAGAAGCCTAAGATCATGGGGCATGGAGGCACCAATGAAACGCTTGCCCAGGTTCACAGGGGGAGGCCCTAGACCTCTAAGAGGAGCCAAGCAGTGGAGGAAGCTGCAAGACAGAGGAGTCTGATGTAGTGCCTTGATACCTCACAACAAGCAGTGAGGTGTAGGGATCCATAAATTCGCATGTGCCCCACTTAGGGGTCACAGATGGATGGACAGAAGCCTGGGGTTGCATCAAAAAGGCCATTTTGTGTGAGACCTTTGCAATCAAGTACAAATAGCCAGAACCATAGACTCCAAAAGACTAGTTGGAATGTATTATTTTTCAACAACCCATCCTGCAGCATGGCCAGCAAGGATCCAGAATCCATATAACAGCACGTGATTCTGAGTATTCCTTTTATCCTCCTCCAACATGCAGTCACGGAAGCTCCACTATATTTGGAAGGAGTAAGGAGAAGGGGCTGAAATCCAAAACATTTCATTTATCTGAAAGTGGGTGATTTAAGCTGAATGGAGTATACTTAAGTTCAAAAAGACTATATGTTATTAATAGTTAAGTTTAAGTTTGTTCTTTACCTCCCAATGAGACAGGGGCTCATAAAGTTTTGATCAGTTATAGAAAAGTCAAGAAGCTATGTTTTCTCCATACATCCAAGTGTCATGTCAGCCAACACTGCACATATAACAAAGATGAAAAAGCAGCAGAAGATTGGGGACTGGGATGGAGAGAAAAGAGGAAAAGAAATTGAAATCACGAAAGACTATATCTCTTAGTTTAAAAATGTATATCCCCCTAAAAGAAAGCCAATGGCTTTTTCGTGATGGAAGTTGGTGCTATTGTTGAAAATGAAGAAAGAATGAAAATATTAGGTAGGTGAGAAGTTAAGGATCCTTTAAGAAAATGATAGTTCTTAGCCAGAGAATAGAAGTTCAGATACATTAATATAACGATATGTTTGCTTATTCCGATCCATGGCATGAATAAATTGAGTATAAGTTTTATAAAGAAACAAGAAGTGATTCACAATACTTCCACAAATGTTACAGCCTGTGGAGAAAATTGCATTTTATGGAAGAAATTATATGCTGTAGTGCTAGTGATACAATTGGGGATTTCCAAAGGTGGAGGATGAGTCCTTCATGAATGTCAAGGCTCTATCTTTTCTTTATCTCAGTTAAGCTTTCAATACTTTGATATTTTGATTAGTTAGATTTATAGATGGTTGGAATAACATTGATTAAAGCACCTATGACCATCTAAAGATTTTATCCATTACTTGACTGAACCTAGAGAAGGCAAGATTATCAAAGGTCTGGCCCCCTGAATGGGGATATGCAGTGGACAGGAAATAATTGGATGAATTCCTTCTCATTCAAGCTCATTGTTTGAGCTACATCAGCTAACAGGAAATTTTGCAAAAGGCTTCAAGCACGATTTGGCATTCTCACTCAGTATGCCTGAAGTTCTGCATTTTTATTTTATTTCAGCAAATGGTTATTGTATCATATAGAGGCAGCTGTGAACTCTGGGAATTAGTTCTCCTCTTTCTCTTCCTCCTCATTACTATCATCACTATCTACCATCTGCAGAGAGTTGAGGGAGTGTCAAGGGGAAGAAGCAGAAAACTGGGGTGGGGGGGGTCCATAGCTGACCCAGGAAAGCATTGCCACCCACAGCTACACTGTTTTCACAACAGTATTTTTATTTTATAATTAGGCCATTGCTTTCCAGATCTCTGAGCTTCACTTAATGAAGGGACAACCCCAGCTTCTGCTCCATGGTTATTCTTATTATAGCAATCATAGAAATACATGGTGTTGATATTTCTGGTTCTCACATTATTCCACCTGAGCCTGACTTCTTTGCTCCAAGCAGGGTTTTAGCTAAAAGTATCTCTTAACTTTGGGTTTACAAACCCACTGAAGTAGTTCTGAATGAGCCTTCTATTCCCCACTATAGTAGGCTGAATAATGACCTCCTAAATATGTCCACATCCTAATCCCTAGGAACTGTCAATATGTAATCTCATGGGAAAGGGAACTTTGTTTGTATGATTAAGTTAAGCATCTTGAGACTAGGAGATAATTTTGTATTATCTCGGGTGAGCCCAAAGTAATGACAAGCATCCTTATAAGAGGAAGATAAGAAGGACAAAGTCAGAAAAAGGAGATGTGGTGACAAAAGCAGAGGCTGGAATGATGTGCTTTGAAGATGGAGGAAGAAGCCACAAGCCAAGGAATGCAGACACCTTCTAAAAGCTGAAGAAAAGCAGCAAAACAAATTCTCCCCTAGAGTCTCCAGAAGGAATGCAACCCTGTTGACACCTCACAAACTCTTTTTGGACTTCTGACCTCCAGAACTATAAGAGAATAAACCTGTGTTGTTTTAAGCCACTACGTTTGTGTTAATTTGTTAAAGCAATAATAGGAAACTAATTCACCCAGGTACCAATCCCATCACTATCTTTGAGGCTGAATAATCAGTAGTACTTTTGTCCTCCCCAAACTGCATGACTCTGGCTGGATATTTACCCTCCAGTATATCAGGGAGGAGAGCTATATGTTGAGGCTGATCTGGAAGGCACATAAGGTACAGAAATGGACAGGAAATACTGCCAGTCAAGGCAGATTAGGGATCAAGTTTAGAGAGAGCAATAAAAGCAGGAGGATTGGGCAGAGTCCAGGCAGTAAGAAGCAAACTCATCCTCAAGAAAAAGCACTATGTGCTCAGCTCCTCAACCAGTGATGGCTCCATCTCTGTCTCTGATGTGTAGGTCAACAGGGTGGGAGCTGTTTGCCACAGAAAGAGATCAAAGGCCAGGAGAAAATCCTACAGCAGACTGAAGTCAAAGTAGAACTACATGTCTGAATTCCCTCCCACTTGGACACACTTGTCAGACCTTTCAGGCCATGAAGATGTCAGAAAATATGTCAGAGGCCAAGTACTTGCCTCTGTAGACTTCACAGGATCTGCTCTTATGCAATAATTCCAGGATGACTCCTCCTTAGAAATTTAGGAATTCCTAAGCAGGAGAGGTTCACCCACACTCTCCCCATTACCAACTATCCTCACCTCTCTTAAGAGAAAAAAGAAGAGGTGATCAAATTAGGGGAAAGGATAGTAAATAAGAAAACACCTGTATTGCCACCTTCTTTGTTGCCAGGCTCTGTGAGGCACATTTGACATGTGGAAACATGTTTAAACCTCAGTGTCATTTCACTTCATCATTTAAAGATGGTTAAATCACCCAACCCCTGCCCAACTTGGAAGTCCTTGAGGTAGGAGTGAGATCATTGGACAAATTGAAATGTGAGTTGTTCTCTGAGCTCCCCTGTGAATAGCTGCTGGAAGCACAAAACACCTAACTTCATCCAAGAGTTGTTCAAACAATAGGTTTGTAGGGTATTTTTAAGAAATAGATGTTTTTAATGGACAGCCTCTTTTCTATGTACAGTCAGTCCTCATTATTCTCAGATTCTATATTTGTGAATTCTGCTACATGCTAAAATTTATTTGTAACCCCAAAATCAATATTCATGGCACATTCATGGTCATTCACAGGCGTGTGCAGAGCAGGGGAAAATTTGAGTCACACAACACACATGTTCCCAGTGGAGGGCAAACAAACTGATACTCTGCCTTCTTGTTTCAGCTCTCATAGTATAAACAAGTGTCCTTTTCATGTTCTATGTAGTGCCATGGTTTTTGCACTCTTATGCTTTGTGGTGTTGGTTTTGCTGTTTAAATGACAGCTGAAGGTCTATCCAGTGCTCCTAAGCACAAGATGAAAGAGAAAATATATGTGTTAGATAAGCTTCATTCAGGCATGAATTGGAGTACTATGGGCCATGAATGTTGGTGAATCAACAGTATACATTAAATAAAGTGTCTTTAAACAGAAACACATGTAAAACAAGGTTATGTGTTGATTGGTTGACAAAAATATTGTGACCAGAAATTTGCAGGAAACTAACCTTATAATTCCCTTAAGAGCATTAGTTCAATATTCACTAATTCATTGTTTGTGGTGGCTTTATAGACATCACTACTGTGAATAATGAGAACCAACTGTAATCTCTCAAGTTCATATTTTGTTTGTCACAAGACATAACTTGAGGTGCTAGTTGAATAAAACCAGAGTCCAAGGTTTGACTTGGTCAAATTTCCACTTTTTGCAGCATCCCTGATGCCCCTCCTTCCTACACATCTGCCACAAATTGAAAGCCCTTGGAAAGAAAGGTCTGCAATGAAAACACACACATTTAACCAAACCACAGACCACACTTTCTGGAGACCACATGTCTAGGGAAACAGTCTTTTTACCCCATTAAAAAAAAAAAAAAAACTTGAAAGCTACACCTCATCTGCTCTATAGCATTACTATGGAACAACAAGAAGAAAACCACATGCTGCCCCATCCTAGAGTGGAAAGGAGGGTAGTCCTTGGCTAAGACCTTGAGCCTTCATGTGGCAATTTCAAAGCTTTTCAAAGTCGATCTTTGCAGAGCTGAGGGAACAATTATTGAGGTAGTGCTATTTCTTACTCCCAGTGGACCCAGGTGCACAGTCTGAAGGGGGAGATTGAGACAAAACAAAGGAGCCAGGAATCTTCCACATAAAAATGTGAAGTTTAGGAGAGGGGAGGAGAGAAGATGGCGGAAGAGTAAGACGCGGAGATCACCTTCCTTCCCACAGATACAGTAGAAATACATCTACACGTGGAACTGCTCCTACAGAACACCCACTGAACGCTGGCAGAAAACGTCAGACCTCCCAAAAGGCAAGAAACTCCCCCCGTACTTGGGTAGGGCAAAAGAAAAAAAGAAATAACAGAGACAAAAGAATAGGGACGGCACCTGCACCAGTGGGAGGGAGCTGTGAAGGAGGAAAGATTTCCACGCACTAGGAAGCCCCTTCGTGGGTGGAGACTGCGGGTGGCAGAGGGGGGAAGCTTTGGAGCCACGGAGGAGAGCACAGCCACAGGGGTGCAGAGGGCAAAGCGGAGAGATTCCCGCACGGAGGATCAGTGCCGACCAGCACTCACCAGCCCGAGAGGCTTGTCTGCTCACCCGCTGGGGTGGGCGGGGCTGGGAGCTGAGGCTCGGGCTTCGGTAGGATCGCAGGGAGAGGACTGGTGTTGGCGGCGTGAACACAGCCTGAAGGGGTTAGTGCACCACAGCTAGCCGGGAGGGAGTCCGGGAAAAAGTCTGCAGCTGCCGAAGAGGCAGGAGACTTTTTCTTCCCTCTTTGTTTCCTGGTGCTCAAGGAGAGGGGATTCAGAGCGCCGCCTAAACGAACTTCAGAGACGGGCGCGAGCCGCGGCTATCAGCGCGGATCCCACAGCAACAGGGGCGCAGAGGAAAAAACGGAGAGATTCCCGCACAGAGGCTTGGTGCCGAGCAGCGCTCAACAGCCCAAAAGGCTTGTCTGCTCACCCGCCGGGGCGGGCGGGGCTGGGAGCTGAGGTTCAGCTTCAGTTGGATCGCAGGGAGAGGAATGGGGTTGGCGGCGTGAACACAGCCTGAAGGGGTTAGCGCACCACAGCTGGCTGGGAGGGAGACCGGGAAAAAGTCTGCAGCTGCCGAAGAAGCAAGAGACTTTTTCTTGCCTCTTTGTTTCGTGGCGCGCAAGGAGAGGGGATTCAGAGCACCGCCTAAATGAACTCCAGAGACTGGCGTGAGCCGCGGCTATCAGCACGGACCCCAGAGACGGGTGTGAGACACTGGGGCTGCTGCTGCCGCCTCCAAAAATCCTGTGTGCGAGCACAGGTCACTCTCCACACCGCCCCTCCCGGGAGCCTGTGCAGCCCGCCACTGCCAGGGTCCCGTGATCCAGGGACAACTTCCCCAGGAGAACGCACTGCACACCTCAGGCTGGTGCAACGTCACGCCGGCCTCTGACGCCGCAGGCTCGCCCCGCCTCCTCTGTACCCCTCCCTCCCCACGGCCTGGGTGAGCCAGAGCCCCCAAAGCAGCTGCTCCTTTAACCCCGTCCTGTCTGGGCAGGGAACAGACGCCCTCAGGCGACCTACACGCAGAGGCGGGTCCAAATCCAAAGCTGATCCCCAGGAGCTGTGCGAACAGAGAAGAGAAGGGGAAATCTCTCCCAGCAGCCTCAGAAGCAGCGGATTAAAACTCCACAAACAACTTGATGTGCCTGCATCTGTTGAATACCTGAATAGACAACGAATCATCCCAAATTCAGGAGGTGGACTTTGGGAGCAGGATATATTAATTTTTCCCCTTTTCCTTTTTTTGTGAGTGTATATGTATATGCTTCTGGGTGAGATTTTGTCTGTATAGCTTTGCTTTATAATAGCTTTATTTTACTTCACTATATTATAGCCTCTTTCTTTCTTTCTTTCTATTTTTTCTCCCTTTTACTCTGAGCCGTGTGGACGAAAGGCTCTTGGTGCTCCAGCCAGGCATCAGGGCCATACCTCTGAGGTGGGAGAGCCAACTTCAGGACACTGGTCCACAAGAGACCTCCCAGCTCCACGTAATACCAAACGGCAAAAATCTCTCAGAGATCTCCATCTCAACATCAAGACCCAGCATCACTCAATGACCAGCAAGCTACAGTGCTGAACACCCTATGCCAAACAACTAGCAAGACAGGAACACAGCCCCATCCATTCGCAGAGAGGCTGCCTAAAATCATAATAAGGCCACAGACACCCCAAAATACACCACCAGACGTGGACGTGCCCACCAGAAAGACAAGATCCAGCCTCATCCACCAGAACTCAGGCACTAGTTCCCTCCACCAGGAAGCCTACACAACCCACTGAAACAACCTTAGCCAGTGGGGACAGATACCAAAAACAACGGGAACTACGAACCTGCAGCCTGTGAAAAGGAGACCCCAAACACAGTAAGATAAGCAAAATGAGATGACCGAAAAACACACAGCAGATGAAGGAGCAGGGCCAAAACACACCAGACTTAACAAATGAAGAGGAAATAGGTAGTCTACCTGAAAAAGAATTCAGAATAATGATAGTAAGGATGATCCAAAATCTTGGAAACAGAATAGACAAAATGCAAGAAACAATTAACAAGGACGTAGAAGAACTAAAGAGGAACCAAGCAATGATGAAAAACACAATAAATGAAATTAAAAATACTCTAGATGGGATCAATAGCAGAATAGCTGAGGCAGAAGAAAGGATAAGTGACCTGGAAGATAAAATGGTGGAAATAACTACTGCAGAGCAGGATAAAGAAAAAAGAATGAAAAGAACTGAGGACAGTCTCAGAGACCTCTGGGACAACATTAAACGCACCAACATTCGAATTATAGGGGTCCCAGAAGAAGAAGAGAAAAAGAAATTTGAAGAGATTATAGTTGAAAACTTCCCTAATATGGGAAAGGAAATAGTTAATCAAGTCCTGGAAGCACAGAGAGTCCCATACAGGATAAACCCAAGGAGAAACACGCCAAGACACATATTAATCAAACTGTCAAAAATGAAATATAAGGAAAACATATTAAAGGCAGCAAGGGAAAAACAACAAATAACACACAAGGGAATCCCCATAAGGTTAACATCTGATCTTTCAGCAGAAACTCTGCAAGCCAGAAGGGAGTGGCAGGATATACTTAAAGTGATGAAGGAGAAAAACCTACAACCAAGATTACTCTGCCCAGCAAGGATCTCATTCATATGTGATGGAGAAATTAAAACCTTTACAGACAAGCAAAAGCTGAGAGTTCAGCACCACCAAACCAGCTTTACAACAAGTGCTAAAGGAACTTCTCTAGGCAAGAAACACAAGAGAAGGAAAACACCTACAATAACAAACCCAAAACATTTAAGAAAATGGGAATAGGAACATACATATCGATAATTACCTTGAATGTAAATGGATTAAATGCTCCCACCAAAAGACACAGGCTGGCTGAATGGATACAAAAACAAGACCCATATATATGCTGTCTACAAGAGACCCACTTCAGACCTAGAGACACATACAGACTGAAAGTGAGGGGATGGAAAAAGATATTCCATGCAAATGGAAATCAAAAGAAAGCTGGAGTAGCAATTCTCATATCAGACAAAATAGACTTTAAAATAAAGAGTATTACAAGAGACAAAGAAGGACACTATATAATGATCAAGGGATTGATACAAGAGGAAGGTATAACAATTGTAAATATTTATGCACCCAACATAGGAGCACCTCAATACATAAGGCAAATACTAACAGCCATAAAAGGGGAAATTGACAGCAACACAATCATAGTAGGGGACTTTAACACCCCACGTTCACCAATGGACAGATCATCCAAAATGAAAATAAATAAGGAAACACAAGCATTAAATGATACATTAAACAAGATGGACTTAATTGATATTTACAGGACATTCCACCCAAAAACAACAGAATACACATTTTTCTCAAGTGCTCATGGAACATTCTCCAGGATAGATCATATCTTGGGTCACAAATCAAGCCTTGGTAAATTTAAGAAAATTGAAATCGTATCAAGTATCTTTTCCACAACGCTATGAGACTAGATATCAATTACAGGAAAAGATCTGTAAAAAATACAAACACATGGAGGCTACACAATACACTACTTAATAATGAAGTGATCACTGAAGAAATCAAAGGGGAAATCAAAAAATACCTAGAAACAAATGACAATGGAGATACGATGACCCAAAACCTATGGGACGCAGCAAAAGCAGTGCTAAGAGGGAAGTTTATAGCAATACAAGCCTACATCAAGAAACAGGAAACATCTCGAATAAACAACCTAACCTTGCACCTAAAGCAATTAGAGAAAGAAGAACAAAAAAACCACAAAGCCAGCAGAAGGAAATAAATCATAAAGATTAGGTCAGAAATAAATGAAAAAGAAATGAAGGAAACAATAGCAAAAATCAATGAAACTAAAAGCTGGTTCTTTGAGAAGATAAACAAAATTGATAAACCATTAGCCAGACTCATCAAGAGAAAAAGGGAAAAGACTCAAATCAATAGAATTAGAAATGAAAAAGGAGAAGTAACCACTGACACTGCAGAAATACAAAAGATCATGAGAGATTACTACAAGCAACTCTATGCCAATAAAATGGACAACCTGGAAGAAATGGACAGATTCTTAGAAATGCACAAACTGCCGAGACTGAACCAGGAAGAAATAGAAAATATGAACAGACCAATCACAAGCACTGAAATTGAAACTGTGATTAAAAACCTTCCAACAAACAAAAGCCCAGGACCAGATGGCTTCACAGGCGAATTCTATCAAACATTTAGAGAAGAGCTAACACCTATCCTTCTCAAACTCTTCCAAAATATTGCAGAGGGAGGAACACTCCCAAACTCATTCTACGAGGCCACCATCACCCTGATACCAAAACCAGACAAAGATGTCACAAAGAAAGAAAACTACAGGCCAATATCACTGATGAACATAGATGCAAAAATCCTCAACACAATACTAGCAAACAGAATCCAACAGCACATTAAAAGGATCATACACCATGATCAAGTGGGGTTTATCCCAGGAATGCAAGGATTCTTCAACATACGCAAATCAATCAATGTGATACACCATATTAACAAATTGAAGGAGAAAAACCATATGATCATCTCAATAGATGCAGAGAAAGCTTTTGACAAAATTCAACACCCATTTATGATAAAAGCCCTGCAGAAATTAGGCATAGAGGGAACTTTCCTCAACATAATAAAGGCCATATATGACAAACCCACAGCCAACATTGTCCTCAATGGTGAAAAACTGAAACCATTTCCACTAAGATCAGGAACAAGACAAGGTTGCCCACTCTCACCATTATTATTCAACATAGTTTTGGAAGTGTTAGCCACAGCAATCAGAGAAGACAAAGAAATTAAAGGAATCCAAATCGGAAAAGAAGAAGTAAAGCTGTCACTATTTGCAGATGGCATGATACTATACATAGAGAATCCTAAAGATGCTACCAGAAAACTCCTAGAGCTAATCAATGAATTTGGTAAAGTAGCAGGATACAAAATTAATGCACAGAAATCTCTTGCATTTCTATACACTAATGACGAAAAATCTGAAAGTGAAATTAAGAAAACACTCCCGTTTACCATTGCAACAAAAAGAATAAAATATCTAGGAATAAACCTACCTAAGGAGACAAAAGACCTGTATGCAGAAAATTATAAGACACTGATGAAAGAAATTAAAGATGATACAAAGAGATGGAGAGATATACCATGTTCCTGGATTGGAAGAATCAACATTGTGAAAATGACTCTACTACCCAAAGCAATCTACAGATTCAATGCAATCCCTATCAAACTACCACTGGCATTTTTCACAGAACTAGAACAAAAAATTTCACAATTTGTATGGAAACACAAAAGACCCCAAATAGCCAAAGCAATCTTGAGAACAAAAAATGGATCTGGGGGAATCAGGCTCCCTGACTTCAGACTATTTTACAAAGCTTCAGTAATCAAGACAGTTTGGTACTGGCACAAAAACAGAAATGTAGATCAATGGAACAGGATAGAAAGCCCAGAGATAAACCCACACACATATGGTCACCTTATCTTTGATAAAGGAGGCAAGCATATACAGTGGAGAAAAGACAGCCTCTTCAATAAGTGGTGCTGGGAAAATTGGACAGGTACATGTAAAAGTATGAAATTAGAACACTCCCTGACACCATACACAAAAATATACTCAAAATGGATTAAAGACCTAAGTGTAAGGGCAGACACTATCAAACTCTTAGAGGAAAACATAGGCAGAACACTCTATGACATACATCACAGCAAGATTCTTTTTGACCCAGCTCCCAGAGAAATGGAAATAAGAACACAAATAAACAAATGGGACCTAATGAAACTTAAAAGCTTTTGCACAGCAAAGGAAACCATAAACAATACCAAAAGACAACCATCAGAATGGGAGAAGATATTTGCAAATGAAGCAACTGACAAAGGATTAATCTCCAAGATTTACAAGCAGCACATGCAGCTCAATAACAAAAAAACGAACAACCCAATCCAAAAATGGGCAGAAGATCTAAATAGACATTTCTCCAAAGAAGATATACAGATGGCCTACAGACACATGAAAGAATGCTCAACATCATTAATCATTAGAGAAATGCAAATCAAAAGTACAATGAGATATCATCTCACACCGGTCAGAATGGCCATCATCAAAAAATCTAGAAACAATAAATGCTGGAGAGGGTGTGGAGGAAAGGGAACACTCTTGCACTGTTGGTGGGCATGTAAATTGATACAGCCACTATGGAGAACAGTATGGAGGTTCCTTAAAAAACTACAAATAGAACTACCATATGACCCAGCAATCCCACTACTGGGCATATAACCTGAGAAAACCATAGGTCAAAAAGAGTCATGTACCAAAATGTTCATTGCAGCTCTATTTACAATAGCCAGGACATGGAAGCAACCTAAATGTCCATCTACAGATGAATGGATAAAGAAGATGTGGCACATATATACAATGGAATATTACTCAGCCATAAAAAGAAATGAAATGGAGGTATTTGTAATGAGGTGGATGGAGTTAGAGTCTGTCATACAGAGTGAAGTAAGTCAGAAAGAGAAAAACAAATACAGTATGCTAACACATATATACGGAATCTAAGGGAAAAAAAAAAGGCCATGAAGAACCTAGTGGCAAGACGGGAATAAAGACACAGACCTACTAGAGAATGGACTTGAGGATATGGGGAGGGGGTGGGGTGAGATGTGACAGGGTAAGAGAGTGTCATGGACATATATACACTACCAAATGTAAAATAGATAACTAATGGGAAGCAGCCGCATAGCACAGGGAGATCAGCTCGGTGCTTTGTGACCACCTAGAGGGGTGGGATGGGGAGGGTGGGAGGGAGGGAGATGCAAGAGGGAAGAGAAATGGGAACATATTGTATATGTATAACTGATTCACTTTGGTATAAAGCAGAAGCTAACACACCATTGTAAGGCAATTATACTTCAATAAAGATGTTTAAAAAAAAATGTGAAGTTTAACTTCACTGAGGAGAGGTGGTCTTGAAAATTATGGAGCATGAAGGAAAATGTTATTCTTCCTCCTAGTGGGTTTTAACTCTCTCTGACAATTATTGTTTATCTTTGGAGAGAGAAAGAAAAAGGAGAGTGAGAAGGAGGGAGGAAGGGGAAGGGAGCAGAGAGAGAGATGCCTTTCCACCTGATTCAACAGGCGCTCACTGGAAAATGTAAAGATGAAGAGGTGTGCCTGCAAAATATGTAGATGGGGAGAAGTTCAGGAAGAAAGAGCTCACCCTGGGCTGTGCTGTGGGAAATGCAATGTCAAAAGCTACCTTGCACTGCCCTTCTGGAGCCCCAGGACATTCACATGGATGGAGTTCCTTAGCACTAGGGAAAGTACTGCCAAGGGGAGAGGGGCAGATCCTGGGAGAGACAAATCCCTTGAGTAGATAATAGAGTTTCTAAAAGAGTGAGTGGGAGCCCCACAATGAACATTAAAGAGAAACTGGTGAACCCTTTTAAAGCAAGAACAAGATATGAATGTCTGCTCTCATCCCTTCCATTCAACCTGTACTAGAAGTCAGCCTAATAAGACAAGGAAAAAAACATTACAAGGATTAGAAAAGAAGAATGCCATTGTAATTATTTGCAGATAATATGATTGTCTGTAAATAAAATCCAAAATAATCTAGTAAAACCTAATAAAATTAATAAGAGAGTACAGCAAGGTAGTTGGCTACAAGATCCAGAAACAAAAATCAGTAGTGAGCTTCAAGCTTATCCCAAATTCAAGCCAAGGCACATTTTTGAAGAAGGGACTTAGTCTATCAGAAAGCAATATTTATTATAAAGTTATAGTAATTGGAAGAATGAGGTATTCACAGAAGCGATAAACATATAGGCCAATGAAATAGAATAGAAAGCCCCAGATTACAGACACATGTATGTTGGGAATTGGCAAAATCAAGTTTTCTCCAAAATGTGGAAATCAAGGCTCAAGAGCTAATTTAATCTCAGTAATAGAGAAATAAAGTGAGATTTTAAACACTTGACTTTTTTACTGAAAATTTACACCTCCCACCTACATTTATACTTTATTGTGGAGGTGCTGAAAGGGATTAGGGGACAGGACAGAATAGGGAAATGTGGCTCTGCCCCCCTTTAGCCTTCTCTAATGCAAAGAGAGAGGCAGCAACATCCAATGGGTGGAGGGAGAGTGGTGTCCAGGCATTCCTGTGTCATCAGCAACAAAGGAACAGAGGTGGAGATGGGAGCCATGATGCCCTGGCTACTGCCAGGTGGATATTTCATAAAAGACTTAAAAGAAACTCCCCTGACACAAGACTAGGAAGCTGGGAGCCTGGCCCAAGGATGACTTTACCCAAATCCAGTCAAATGTATAGTACCAGCATAACACGCCGACAACTTACTTCCTAAATATATTCTGCAATTGTCCTTTCTGTGCCAGAGATACTGCTTTCAAGTGTCTTTACCCATCTTTATCACAATAATCCTTTCCTTCCCCTACAAGCACTAAAGAGCCAGCCAAAGCTGCATAACTCATGAGCTGTGATTCTGCCATCACACATTTATCACCAGTTGATTTGTGTCTATTCTTGCCTGCCCCAGATCTCATCCTTATTCAGGCCTCTCTAAGACCATGAGAGTAACCCTAAACCTCCCTGCCTTCATCCATATTACCTGCTCCAGTTTTTCCGGCAGAACTAGCTCGCTCTCATGACTCTCAGTCTATTGGCTGGTTCTGGTCTCATGCACAGCTCTGGGTTTCCCACCCCATTGGGACTGAGCCCTGCTGGATGCAGAAGCATTCCCCAGAGTGAAGATGCAACTTTGCTCCCAATGTGGGTATTTCCACTGTGCAAAGACCCCTGCCTCCTCCTTCCCCAGAGGATGTCTCCCATGTTTCAGCACCAGCACAGACCAATAACAATGACCTGTAATTTAGACCCATGTGACCCAGCTCTGCTATTGGGCTTGATTCCTGGGTCCTTCTCCTGTATCTCCCAAGTTTGTTATACCTCCTTCCCCCCTCTAACCTGCACCCCTGCTGCCTCAGAAACTAAATTAAGATCCTAGATGCCTTTACTCTTTCTCCATGTGCCAGTTGGAAACTTAGTAGGAATTGAATTCAACTCAGCTGGTTCAAATGAAAAGACTTTAATGAAGAGCGTATTTACAGAGGTGTGGGTGAGGATAAGGGAAACAGCAAGGGGTGATTGGTCTCCCAGAGACCTGCAGCAGAGGGCAGCTTTATCACCCTTAGGACTGGAAAGCAAGAGAAGGAAATGGTGACACAGGAGCCCAGTGAGACCTGGAGCCGCTGGATCCACTGGGGTGGGGACACTACTGGAGGGATGGAGCCACTGTCAGAGCAGGGAGTAGTATACCCTAACCTCTCTCTCCTGCTGCCCTCCAGCCTCAGGTGCCTTCCATTGGTCAAACCCAACCAGAATCCAGCTGGCATGTGAGCCAAAAAAAATGCCATCTATAGAGCCAGTCTCCAAGCCCAGAGCAGGGCAGAGAAGGGCAGAAAATGAACCTGGAGCAGGCAAAGAGTACAAGCAGACCTTTCATTTCTCATGTCAGACCTTTCATTTCTCTTGCAACCATGACAGCTTCAGACGTGAGCTCTCCTGGCCTGAGTGAGACCCACTCCTGGGCAGTAGATACCTGGTACTTCTCTGATGCTAGGAGTTAACTGGGAATTTATGGAGAGAGGACAAGGAAGGCATGTCTCCCCCAAGGAAGCTCCCAGAGGAGACACAGGCAGGTGGGACAGAAGCAAAAGGGAGGAAGGCCACAGGACTGAGAAGCTCAAGCCAGGACCCTTTGTTCCGGGTGGTGGGCGATAATCCCTCCTCTCCTTCCAGGGGTGCCAAGCAAGTAGAAGAATGGCTCAGGCAGCCTTGATAGGGAGAGCTGCAGACCATGTAACAATGCCCATTCCAAATTCACATCCTTCATTCTGTTCAAACCAGGGACAGATTCCCAACCCCAGCTCAAACACATATAATTATCCTGCCCTGAGTACGTGTTTCCCTACCTGCATCTTGTATTCTTAGTTCCTTCCTCTCCTTTCTTCCCAGGTTTATGTCATCCCATCGTTTTTGGTTGTCACCTAGTCACAATTTCATGTTCTTTGCCAACTTTTAGTGACTTTAAAAAATATGGTTGCCGGGCTTCCCTGGTGACGCAGTGGTTGAGAGTCTGCCTGCTAATGCAGGGGACGTGGGTTCGAGCCCTGGTCTGGGAGGATCCCACATGCCATGGAGTGGCTGGGCCCATGAGCCACAACTGCTGAGCCTGCGCGTCTGGAGCCTGTGCTCTGCAACAAGAGAGGCCATGACAGTGAGAGGCCTGCGCACCGCGATGAAGAGTGGCCCCCACTTGCCGCAACTGGAGGAAGCCCTCGCACAGAGACGAGGACCCAACACAGCCAAAAAAATGGATAAATAAATAAATAATAATTAAAGGTGCTAATAATTAAAAAAAAAAAAAGACTGAATCCTAATCACTGTACTATAAGCACTTCTCCCTCCACAGTTACCATGACATTACTAAAGGCCAATTTACAGCAGGTTTTTAAAATATGTATATATATGGTTGCCATAACGACTCGCAAAAATTATGGGCTGGCTGCATTATTCAGCAGTTGGCATATCCCACCTTGGAACGACATCCTGGTTAAAACAGAGACTGTGGGCTTCTATTTTATGTTAACACTGAGGATCAGGGGCCAGAACCAACACACTCACCACCAGCAGGCAGTCACATACATGAGCTCATTTAACCCTTCAACTACCCTCTGAAATATGAACCACTATTAGTCCCATTTTATAGATGAGGTAACTAAGGCTCAGAGAGTTTGAGTAACTTGCCCTGGGTCACACTTCTACTGAGAATCAGAAGTGAGACAGAAACCCAGGTCTGTCTGAGTCTAAAACGTGTGCTCTTAACTAGTAAATTAAGAGTCTCCTGTAAAAATTACTTCAAAGATCCCCAAGTGAAGACACGAATGTGAGAGATTGTGATGCAGACCTCTAGGAGCCCCTGCTCCTAGCATCCACCCCACTTCCTCCATGAGAGGTCTGGGGTCTTTACTAAATGATAGTTCTAGCCAGTACAACAGCCACCTGGGAATTATAGACAAAGTAGAATTCAAGACAAAAAGCATTATATACAAAAAAAAGAGTATAATTTATATGGATAAAAACATATGTTCTAATAATATTATAACACCTGTAAATGTTAATATCCAGAACAATACATTTCAAAATAAAGGATAACAAAAGAAGAATTTTATTTAGAAAACAAAAGCAAAAAATAAATAAATAAATGATAATTCTATTTTGATAATTTTGATAATTCTATTTCTGGTTGAAGCTGATGCTCCTCTGATCCTCTTCCTGCCTGAGAACCTGGAGTGTTAACTGGAATGTCTTCCTGGGGTTCAAACCCTGAGTTGCCCCACTATTGTAATCAGATCAGAATCTGACCCCAAGACCAGAGTTCAGATATAAAGTTGATTAAGAGATAATAAGTTCCTTAATGAATTATATAATTCATTAATTAAGGGGAAACCAGTAAGAAAATAGGGGAAGCAGGATATGGAAGGGGAAGAAGCCAAGTAAGGGACATCGCAGTGGGGCCCCAGGCTCAGCCTGATATTATGGGGAGCCCTTGTCCACCTTGGGGAGCTGAGGCTCTGTACTCCCACACCTGTCCTTGGCAAGGAAGGGAAGAGTTTGGGGGAAGGGCATAGAACCCCCAGGTCCCTCTAGCTCTCTTTTGGGCAAATCAACTCCACCTCCCAAGACAATATACAAAGGGCACACAGTGTTTGCAGCAAAACCCACAGCAGCTGAGGGTGCACATGGAGAGCTGGCCAGAGGGACCTCAGGGCCACACAACAACAATGTCTACAACACACACCAGTTTCTCTCCTAGAACCAAGAGCCATTACTGTTCTCCTTCAGTGTGACAGACATCTCGACCCTCCTGATGTTGTCACTCTGTCCCCCAGGCAGTTCTGAGGATGCGCTGGTTGCTTTTCCAGCCCTGGCACAGCCTTTGTCTAGCTCATCTCAGTTCTCTCTCTGTCCTGCTGAATGTCTGTGACCTGAGAGTGAGGGATAAAAGCAGCATTTGAAAGGAAGCACTTTTCTCTCCTCTTGTTGCAGTCATTTCTCTGGCTTCCCCTCTGATTCTGTACAGAGCTGCCCCTCGTCTTTGCTTTATGCTTCAGAACAAGACTGAATGAATGAATAGACAGGGCTGTTGGGAGCAGCCTCCCAGATGCGACGACTTGATCCCCAGGCAGCTGGGTGGACACTGGGCTGCCGTGGCTGAACCTTTTCAATCTCAACTCAACAGTCTGCCATTGTGCTTTTGTTATTTTTTGTGAGCCTGCTGTATTCTAAGAACATAGAAAAGACCTTTTGTTTTCTCCAAGGAGCCAGGCGGTATGAGGGTGGGGTCATTCTGAGAGAGGTAAACTAAGACAGAATGGGACAGGGCCTCTAACTGCTCCTCATCCTCCCACTGTCTGTCAGTACAGGAGTCATTTCCAAACTACAAAATCAAAAAAGCATGGCTTTTTAAGTCCTGCATTATCCGGGGCAGTTTGGGATCTCATGCATCCCTCAACACACACACGCGTGCGTGAGCATGCACATACACACACACACACACACACACAGATACAGCTGAACTGGGTACAGAGTGGATAAATGCCAATGTTCCCACCGTGATTGCACTCTGAAGCTAAATCCACCTGTGACTTTTGAATTTCTAGATAGGGAAATGTCCAGAAAGGCAAACTATCCTGTGCAAAGTCACAGAACTGTTGGTGGCGGACTATGGTCTAGAACCCAGGTCTCCTTGTCCCTGGGTAAGGTCTTCACACTGCACCATCCATGAAGGCTTGTTGTGAAAGGTCATCAGCAGGGTCCAGCTGGGCCCCACCTACTGGGGTGAAGAGAAGATTTGTAGGGGAAGAGATTCTTGAAAACCCGAGAGATGAGTCTCATGGTCTTTCTTAGGGCAAAGAGAACCCTTCCTAGGTAAGGATGCCAGATTTACAAATTAACATACAGGCTGCCCAGTTAAACTTGAATTTCAGATAAACAATGGCTAAGGTTTTGGAATAAGTATGTCCAAATATTTCAACTGTATCTGGCAACCCTACTCCCAAGGTTCCGATGGTTGGGGGGGAACACCATAACTGTCACAGAGCCTTCCTCATTTCCCTGCAGGTGTTCAGGTGTTCTGACTCCAGCAAATGGAATATGCCTTGTTTTCTAGAATTAGTTCCTGTCTGAGGTAAACAAGGCACCAGGGAGCAACTGGAAAAGTCAGAGAGTTAATAGAAAATACAGATCCCAAAACATTTAACCCACACCTCTATCTCTTTGTTATCTGAATTTCTCAGAGAGTAAGAAATAGGCTTGTCATGCTGGAAGATCTACCCATCAAGGATGCCCCTCTAAGGAGGATGCCAAGCAGATTACCCTAAAAGTAGGGAGGTGCTTCACACAGATTTCTTGAATGAATGAATGAGCAAGCCAGGGCCAGAGCAGAGAGTCAGGAAACCTGACCTCTGAATGATAGCACTCCCATCTTGAGCTGACACCCCAGTTCTCTCCCAACTCAAGTCTGAGGCATATTTCAGAGCTCAATGAGCTCTTCAGACCTCAATCTTTCAAAACTCCTCCTTCAATGGCAAGGCAAGCTCCTGGATGTCACAGGTCCAGCTCACTCATTTAGGACCCCCCAGGGCCTATGTCAATGCTAGGCACAAGCTGAGAAGCCAATTAAAAGTTGAACGAATAAGGTAATGAATGAATGAATGAATGGCATTTCTGACCACAAGGACCTAAGGAGTCTGAGAAACTGGGATTTGGAGTGTGCAATGATAGGAATCCATTACCACCAATCCTGAATCCATTCATTCATTTAATATTAAATATGCTGAGCTTTGGAGGCCCAAACAGGAAAGAACTTCATTTTTCTATTTTCCTTCAAAATTGCTTGGTCCCTACCCCTAGAAAACATCTCAGGCAGATCAACCACTTTCAATAATAAGAACAATCTCATTTTGATAATAACTCATTGTTTAGCTATTGAAAAGTCAAGTTCAATCTACTCCAAGTCAAAACCCCAATCTCGTATGCAATTCCAAGTATCAATTCTCCTTGCAGTTTCTACCAAAACTGTGGCTTGAGGCCTTGCAATGAGGAAGGGGGCTGTGAGCTGTTCCACCCTTCCTTTGCTTCATCCCTTCAATGAGACAAAGTAGGAGAAAGAGGGATTACAGAAAATAGGGAAGCATCAATTTACTTAGTTAGTGCTGTTTGTGATTGTCCCTTGGCTATAGAGGTCTCCTCTACATGTCAGCCTCCCTTCCTTGCACCTGGTTGGGTGCATTGGCAGGTCCTTTGGAAGTATCCCTACACAAGCCTCCATACTGTATGGTTCTCTGATGTGGGCAATGTACTCTCTGCATAACTTGCATGCCTCCTCCTTTCTAATTCATGCCCAACCAGTTCATCCCAAACCCTCTTCCTGCTGTAGTCCCCTCACCTCTTGGGTGACGTCCTATCAAGACTGCTTAAACCTGGTGACTGTTCATAGTGTCCATTTACCCATCCTTGCTTCTCCAAATGCAGAGAGTGTTATCTGCCTGTTGACACCTTTACTCCTAGACCTGCCATGACAGTCAGTGCCAACTAACATTCCACCTTTAGCATGACCTGGTAAGACATGGACTCCAGTATGTTTCACATAAGTCTCTCAGGTCCCAGTTCCCCCAAGAACTCTCACCTCTCTCCTTCCCTGTGGCTACACCAAGATGGAGCCACAAGATTCTGTATGTCAGCAAGCCACCAGCAAGGAAGTAAGAAGCCAAGTGGTGGATTGTGGAATAACCACAGAGAGAAGCGAGGAAACACCATACCAGCTCCCACTAGGCTGAACTCTCCTTTCCCAATGACTCCCCGATAATCATTTCAAATAGATAGTCTTATAAATTCTGAAGGTAGGAGAAGGAGTTGATGGCCGCTGAACTTGTTCTAATATTTTCTAGTAAGTCTGGCATAGGTATGTCTAGCATCTATCTTTGTAATGTGGATAAACACATGTTGCATCAACTATTCTAGTACCTCTCTTTGAGAAGTGAAGGTAACTTTAAGTTAGTATCCTCATCCTTAGGGTTTTGCCGAAATTCCATGGCATCCAGAAAAGTCCCTTCAACTTCCTGTTAAAGTTCATTTATTCATTCACTCATCCATCTATTTATTCATTCAACACATTGTTAGAGAGTCCATTACTGAGTGTAGCAGTGAGAGACCTGATTTAAGGAATCTAGATGGAATATCTCACTGGGAGAGGGTGTCTGGATCCAAGATCAAACTGAACCAGTAATAAAGGACTTTAAAAACAAAAATGAAACAAAACAGGGTAATCCACGGCCACATTAATATATGTAAAGTCTGACTCTAGGGACATAACAACCACCCGGAGCTCTGAAAATCATACCCCCAGAATAGTGGGGTCCATTTGGGACACCACATCTCCATGAAGGATGTTGACAAACTGGCGTTGGCTGTCAGAAGTAGCTGCACAGGATTGTGAACGGCCTGAAAACCATGCTCTAGGAAGAAGGAGAAGGAGAGTTCAACCAAGAAAAGAGAAGGCCGGAGGGAGAAGCAAAAATAGCAGCTGCCTTCAATGTTTGAAGGCTAGTCATATGAATAGTAACCACACATGAGGGGTATAATCTCAAAGAGCAGAACTACAAACAATAACAGAAGGTTCCCCAGAACACAGATTGGAGTTGTATATATTAACTCACTTCCTAATATTCAGAATCATTTAATTACTTGCACAGCCTGCCAATGAAGATGTAAACTAAGATCTAATTGACCAACTCCTCCTGTCGAGGAGTTGTACAGGAAGTTTCTCTACTGCAATGGTCTTCAATCAGCATTAGTGGAACATGTTAAAATACAGATTCCTGGTCCCCACTCCAAGCTTGAAACCAGAACTTCTGGGAGTGGGGCCCAGGTGTCTACATGTTTCAATAAGCTCCACAGGTGATTCTGAAGAGCCAACCAGGACTGAGAACCAGTGCTCTGCGGGGTGGGGAGACACACTACGGCCATTGCCAACTCCCAGACTGGACAATTTTAAGAGATATTTGGTAAGAAGTTAGTTGGGGTTTTATAACTTAAAATAATGGACTGAACACTCAAATTATCTCCTAACCATCCCCAAACTCTACCCAAAAAATAAAAACAAAAAGATTTTTTGTGCATGAAACAAATTATTTCTATTTATTTCTTTTAAAATATCCTTCAATACTACATAATAAAATGCATGAATCTTAATTTACTGAGATTGATTTTTACATATGATGCTTTGGTGTAACTATCATCTGTCAAGATGCAAAATATTTCCAGCATCTCAGAAATCTCTCACGTGCCATTTCCCAGGACTCTCTTCCCTTGCCCAAGGGTACCATTATTTTAATATCTATCACCATAGATTATTATTACCTTTCTTAAACTTCAAACAAATAGAATTATATATGTGCTATTTTCTGTGTAAATCTTTCATTCATTCATAGATCTCAAAAAGACTTTTTAAAAGGCATAAGCCAAAAAAATGAAGACAGCAGGAGAGGAAATGACAGCCACCATATTTTGGAAGCTGGATCACAGTAGAATGTATGGTAACTGAGTTGGTAGACATGAGAAAGTGGAATCCAAAGTCAACAGTGGGAAAACCCAAAATGCAACCTACTTTACTCAGCAGAAACCCAGAAAGTTTCAGGACTGAGGGTGATGCTGAAAACAGAATGAGTTTGAGAGCCTAGTCGTAAGCAAACAGATGTCCAGATTCTCCTCTTCAGTACCAACCAAAGACTGAAGGACTGTTTTTCCTGGAGAAACAAAGTGCAGACACCAGGCACAACTGTGGGCAGGAAGTATCTTATCAAAAACTGGAAAACAGGCAAAAATCTGTCTACATACTGAATGTTGACACTCCAACCCTATTCCTCCTCTTGTTCCCTGAATTCTGGCAGCCCAGTTAATACCACTGGAACTGGGCAGACAAGCTTTCTTCTCTGGAGATTGGCCCAGCCCAAAGGGGAAAGACGTAGAGATAATAACATGGAATTTCCCTAAATAAATGGCCCAGCCAGGTCATTCTATGAGACCCACAGGTCAACAAGGTCACCCACAAGCACAGAACTTCCCATCAATATTAGTGACCTGCACTTCAATGTGAGCAGACAAGCAAACATCTGAGGAAATCCAAGGATAGAGACAAAAATAATAATTAGAAGAAAGTAACTTAGAGGAGACACATATATATCTGATATATAAATATATATAAGCTATACAAATATATAAATATATTAAAATATACTATTTATATAAATATGTAATATAAACTAAATATATAATCTACTATATGTATAAATATACCTCCTGGTCATCTGTGTAACTCTGATGTACTCCTTTTAATTACTGCATAATATTCTGTAGTGTTATTATACCATGTTCAAGCATGCTTCCATTTGTGGGCATTTTATTCCTACTTTCTTCTGGCACAATATTGTAATAAACATTTCTGTACCAATTTCCTTTTGTATAGACTGGCAGTTCTAGTTCATGGGATAGATTTCCAGGAAGGAGTTACAAGGGGGCAAAGGTAGATGTATTTTTTAAATTTTGTTTCTTTTCACTCAGGTGTAATTTATGTACAGTAAAATACACAGTTCTTAAGTGAATGGCTTTGTAAAGTTTTAAAGGGTATATATATATTTTTTTTTAAATTGTGATAGATGTTGCCAGATTGTGTGTATAATTCACACTTCCACAGCAAAGAGTGAAAGTGCCTTTTGCCCTCACATCCCTGCCAGTGATTTTTTTTCTCTAATCTGATAGGTATAAAGTGATATTCATTGTTACTTTTTTGCATTTCCCTGGCTGCTAGTGAGTTTGAACCTCTTGTCACTTATGGTTTAACTATGAATTTGCTTCTCCAATAATCATGTCTTCGAATCTTTGCTCATTTCTTTTCTGATGGGTGGTTGATCTTTTCCTTGTGAATTTGTAAGACCTCTTTGAATATTAATGATATTAACTCTGTCATCTGCGTTATTGATATTTTTCTCAATCTATCATTTATCTACTAACATTGTCTATGGTTCTTTTTCTCCATAGAAGGCTGTTAATAACAGCTAAGGGTGGAGGGGTGATGTGGGTAAAGACCTGAGAAGAAAGAAGGAAAAGGACAGGTAAGAAGGAAAAAAATACTACATTTGAATTAAACCCTGTGCATTTATGTAAAATTACATATCAGTTTAAAGAAATTAAATGCAAAGATTTTTAAAAATTTTAAAGAGATAACGGTACTGCTTTTCTTTTTTATTTTTTTTATTTTTAGTTTTTGGCCACACTCCGCGGCATGTGGGAATCTCAGTTCCCTAACCAGGGATCAAACCCACGCCTCCTGCCCTGGAAGGCAGAGTCTTAACCACTGGACCACCAGGGAAGTCCCGGGACTGCTTTTCTTTTTTTTTTTTTAAACACTTCTTAATTTTATTTATTTATTTATTTTTGCTGTGTTGGGTCTTCGTTTCTGTGCGAGGGCTTTCTCTAGTTGCGGCAAGCGGGGGCCTCTCTTCATCGCGGTGCGCGGGCCTCTCACTATCGTGGCCTCTCTTGTTGCGGAGCACAGGCTCCAGACGCGCAGGCTCAGCAATTGTGGCTCACGGGCCCAGTTGCTCCGCGGCATGTGGGATCTTCCCAGACCAGGGCTCGAACCCATGTGCCCTGCACCGGCAGGCAGACTCCCAACCGCTGCGCCACCAGGAAAGCCCTGCTTTTCTTTTTAATTAAACTCTTTATATTGAGATAATTTTAGATTCGCATGCAGTTGCAAGAAATAATATAGAGAGATTCAATATGCCTTTTACCGTTTCCTCCAATAAAAACATTTTGTAAAACTATAGTAAAATATCAAAACCAGGTTACTGACATTGATACAGTCAAGATTCAGAACAGTTCCATCACCACAGGAATCCCACATGTTGCCCTTTTATAAGCACACCCACTTCCCTCCCATTCTTGCCCCCTCCTTAATCCTTGGCAACCACTAATCTGTCCTCCATTTCTATAATTTTGTTCAAGAATGTTATATAAGTGGAATTATACAGCATGTAACTTTTAGGATTGGTTTTTTTCACTTGGCATAATTTTCTGGCATAAGATTCATCCAGATTGTTGCATGTATCAATTGTCATTCCTTTTTTAATGTTGAGTAGTATTCCATGATGTGGATACACCGTGGCTTACATAACCATTTACCCATTGTAGGACATCTGGATTGTTTCCAGTTTGGGACTATTACAAATAAAGCTGCTATGAACATTCGTGTACAGGTTCTTATATGATAAATGCCCAGGAGTACAATTGTGAGGTCATATAGTGGTTGCATATTGACGTTTTATGAAACTTCCAAACTATTTTCCAGAGTGGCTGTACCATTTTACATTCCCAACAGTGACGTCTGAGTGATTTAATTTTTCCAGGTGCTCACCAGTGTTGGCTATTTTCACAGTTTATTTTAAACATTCTGATAGGTGTATAGTGATATCTCATTGTGGTTTAAGGCATAATTTGGGAATGGAAATCCCAAGCTGTTATGGGTTCATGCAGCCCCATCCCCTATACAGCCTCCCTACTCAGTCCAGCACTCACTCAGAGTCCCTGGCCATGCCAGGGACACACTCTGCCCCATACAGCACAGTGGCCAGGAATCACAAGTGCCTGTCTTGTCTCTCCTAGAGACGGGGAAGGGGTTGGGTATTGTCATTCCTTAACACCCTCTTTCTCATGAATACTTGGAAATGAGGTGGATTACACTTGTTACACTTCCAGCTAACCAGAGCTCTTTCAGGATTAAATAAAATAAAAATCTCAAAAATATGTTACACATTTCCCTGCTTCTCAACATTTTATTAAGGACTCAGGATCACTCTGGTACTCATTCATGCCACAAATATTTGTTGTGGTCTTCCATACAAAAGTAATCACTACTATAAAACATAATGTAACATGATGGTTAAGATTACATTGGAATGCCACTGGAAGCCAGTCTGCTTAGGTTTAGAGACTCAATTCCCACCTTTTAGCATATGGCATTGGACAAAGTACCTAACTTCTCAATGCCTCAGTTTCCCCACGGCTCAGGGGATTGCTGCAAGGGTTAAACTGGAATAATTCTGATGAAGAGCTTAGTGCAGTGCCTGGCACATATTAGGACTCAATGAACGATAACTATTATGATGACCATTTGGGGGTGCTTGCAAATCTCTGCTCTAGCAGATTGACTTAAATTACCTCTTTTAATTCTCACAGAGACCATACAGAGTTGATGCCAAATTTTCATAAAAAGTGTAACTGAATCTTGAGGAGACTCTTCTATGTACTGGATTTGTGTTAAGTGATGCAAAGAGGGGGAATAAGATGCTCTCAGTCCTGTCAAGTTTGTGGAAGAGACAGAAAAAGAACACGGCAATGATCATCCAGAGTGATGGGTGAGTGGAAGTGAAAGCATAAACAAAGTCTGTTTTAGAGTCCCAGAGCCATTTATCAACCAATTCACTCCTTCCTCCTCTTGCAATGGCGCCCAATAGCACATCTTATGTTTCCATGGACTGTGTTTCTGTTTCTGGCTCTTTTATGTTTCATCAGTCTAGTTTTCTCTCCCTGTGGCAATATCACATTGCCTTAATGACTCCAACCTTTAATGTCTTGATATTTAGTAGAGCAGAACCTTACCACTACCTTGTTCTTCTCTGACAAGAGAGTCTTGGCTATTCTTGGGTTTTTATTCTTCCATATCAGCCTGTTGGGTTCCAGAATAACTTTATTGGAATTTTTCCTGGAATTACATTGTATTTATAGCTCAGTTCTGGGGAAATTGACAACTTTATGGCATTGCACCTCCCTACCCATAAACATGGCATTTCTCAGCATTTGTTAAGATATTCCTTAATATCTTTCAATAAAATTTTATCATTTTTCCTGTAGTAAGTCTTGTTCTGACAGGTGAAAATACTGAGTTTACATGGAAAGCCTCCTTATCTTAATTTCCAAAATGATCATATAGTTTTCACTGATTTTCATTGGTAGTTGGCTGCTGCTATAGGACTTCAAGAAGAGCTCTTCTGGCTTCACTGGTGGCGCAGTGGTTGAGAGTCCGCCTGCCGATGCAGGGGACGCGGGTTCGAGCCCTGGTCTGGGAGGATCCCGCGTGCCGCGGAGCGGCTGGGCCCGTGAGCCACAACTGCTGAGCCTGCGCGTCTGGAGCCTGTGCTCCGCGGCAAGAGAGGCCGCGATAGTGAGAGGCCCGCACACCGCGATGAAGAGTGGCCCGCGCACCACGATGAAGAGTGGCCCCCACTTGCCGCAGCTGGAGAGGGCCCTTGCACAGAAACGAAGACCCAACACAGCTAAAAATAATAAAATAAATAAATAAATAATAAAAAAAAAAAAAGAAGAGCTCTTCAGTCTAGGTTTTCATAATGAGGTGCAAAGGCTGGGAGGAAACATCATCCCCAGGAGGTTCTTAATTAGTTAATTTTCTCATCCACTTTTTCATGGGGAAAAGAAAATGATCACTGCTTAAGCAGTGTTCCAGGATTTAAATAGGTTTTCAAAAGTTATATTCTTTCACTTTTCCAACAGACACTTTTACTCCATGTGCTTGGCACCATGTTGGAGGCTACCAGGGAGGAGCAGGTAGGAAGCACATTGTAATTTGTCCCTGTCCTCCTAGAATTTACAATGTCCCTATATTTTTTTAATTGAAGTATAGTTAATTTACAATGTGTGTTAGTTTCAGGTGTAGAGCAAAGTGATTCAGATATATATATATGTATATATTCTTTTTCAGATTATTTTCCATTATAGGTTATTATAGGATATTAAATATAGTTCCCTATGCTTTGGTAAACATAAGTTTGTTTTCTATGTCTGTGAATCTTTTTCTGTTTTGTAAATAAGTTCATTTGTATCATTTTTTTAGATTCCACATATAAGTGATATAATATGATATTTGCCTTTCTCTGTCTGACTTACTTCACTTAATATGATAATCTCTATGTCCATCCATGCTACTGCAAATGGCATTATTGCATTCTTTTTTATGACTGAGTAATATTCCATTGTGTGTGTGTGTGTGTGTGTGTGTGTGTGTGTACACAAATACCACATCTTCTTTATCCATTCATCTGTCAATGGACATTTAGGTTGCTTCCATGTCTTAGCTATTGTAAACAGTGCTGCTATGAATATTGGGGTGAATGTATCTTTTCAAATTAGAGTTTTCTGCTGATAAATGCCCAAGAGTGGGATTGCGGGATCATATGGTAATCTATTTTTAGTTTTTTAAGGAACCTCCATAGTGTTCTCCAGAGTGGCTGCGCCAATTTACATTCCCATCAGCAGTGTTCATTTTTCTCCACACCCTCTCCAGTGTTTATTATTTGTAGACTTTTTAACGATGGTCATACATATCCATATAGAGACAAATCACCATTTGTCATTTTAAATTCCACAGCCCAGAGCTTCAAGCATTCCAACCACTGATTTCAGCTTCTTCCTCCCATTTGGCCCAAGAAAAAGTGATGATGATGCCTGAAAATATGGTTCTTCTTCATCCCCACAACATACTTTCCAAAAAACTTTTGCCACCCCTTTTTTATGAAACCAGTGGCTTCCTTTCTTCTATCATCTTATCCCTCATAAAGAAGGAGATGAGTGTCTCTTCAATACACTGATTGACTTTTTCTTGGCGTGAGTTTCTTGTATTATGTCAGGTAGTACTATCTCTATCATAAGCATTATATCTCTAATTGGAGAACAAAAGACTTCACCTGCTGTTAGAGGAATTTTATGTCAGCATTGGAGGAGATACTTTTTTGGAGGAGGAGACCTAACAAAGGAGAAGAGAGAAGTTGAAATCTAGTGGTCATGTACAGCCCAGAGGAGAAAAAGATTGAGGCTGTCCCACTTGCACTAATGAAAAATAAGCCTAGAGTATGGGATAAAGGAAGAGGTATGCACATCCCCCTGCCTGTAACTTCCCAAAGGAAAAATAATTTGAAACTATGAAATATGATAAAAACTTACCAAAGTGTATTGCATATACCTTTTGTAGGCAGATAAATTGTGAAACATAAGTTACATTTCCCTTCTGCAACAAAACAGAAGTTATAAATCTTTCATCAATGTAGAAAAGAAAATGTAAGATCACTTTGGTATAACTCAGCCAAGTACATTGTTCAGATTATGCTATCTCTACATCCCTGCACCAACTTCTTCATGTTGACACATGTGCAGTTCTCTGTTGCTTGGTTCACACACTTCATATTTTCCCTTCAGTCACTAAACCTTTTAGGCATGTTTGGCTGCGGTTTCCTTCCAGCACTGCACTGTCTAATACAGTAGCCATTAGCCACACATGGCTATTTAAATTTTAACAAATTTAAATTGAGGACTTCCCTGGTGGCCCAGTGGTTAAGAATCCACCTGCCAATGCAGGGGACATGGGTTCAAGCCCTGGTCCAGGAAGATTCCACATGCCATGGAGCAATTAAGCCAGAGCGCCACAACTACTGAGCCTGCACTCTAGAGCCCGCGAGCCACAACTACTGAGCCTGCGTGCCACAACCACTGAGGCCCGCTTGCCTAGAGCTTGTGCTCCACAACAAAAGAAGCCACTTCAATGAGAAGCCGGTGCACCGCCACAAAGAGTAGCCCCCACTCACTGCAACTTACAGAAAAGCCCGCGCTCAGCAATGAAGACCCAATGCAGCCAAAAATAATTAATTAATTATTTTTAAAATGGAGGACATTTTAAAAAATTTTTAATTGAGCAAAATTTAAAATTCAATTCCTCAGTCACACGACACCACATTTCAAGTGCTCGCCAGTTACATGTGACCAGTGGCTACTGTGTCAGACAGCACAAATATGGAACATTTTCTTCTCTACTGTACAGTGTTGTTCTTGATAATTGGAAAAATTTGAAAATCATATTAGAACAAAACTCTCTCTCTTTCCTTCCTGATACCTCTCCTCCCTCCCTTTCTACCACAGCCTCTTCTTACATCTGGTTCAGAATTCCTAGAAGAGATTGGATAGGATTCTCCAGGATTAGGGGGTGCGAAGAAACCCTGAACTCTACAGCAATGACCCCAAACTTCTTATAAAGCACCCCATCGATAAAAATACTTGAGCTGCAATAAAGGAAATTTTAAAAGGATGAACTGAGTATGAAATAAACATTTAATAAATAGTTTTATAAATTCATTCATTAATAGGTTAATAGTTTATTATAATAAATAGTTATTCATATAGCATTAAAATATACTTATTGTTAGTATTTTGAATTAAACATAATTCAATACACTTTACTTTTCTAAATGTTGATTTAACATTTTGTGATAATATTATAGAAGGTCTATTTCTTTCAACACTTGCATTTGATTACTGTTGTATCTGAAAAAGACTTCTCATAAAAAGTAAATGTAGTAAGGACATCATTGAATGTGCTCTTCCAAATTGTGATACTCATTTTTCAGCCTCTTCCACCACCAAATATGTAAAAATTCACCATATTCCCTGAGGTTCTTGCAGACTAGTCAGAAGTGTTGTATTCTTCTGTATTTAGCAAAGTGTTTCAGTACAAAACCTACCGAAATACTTCATTTGGAAAGTTTTAAACAGCTCAACAGTTCTGTTCCCAAGTCCCCCCACCCCCATTTTTTATTGTGGTAAAAAACACATAAGTAAAATTTATTATCTTAACCACTTTTAAGTGTGCATACAGTTCAGTAGTGTTAAGTATATTCACATTGTTGTGACTGTATCTCCAGAACATTTTCATCTTATAAGTATGAAACTCTATACCCATTAAACAACTCCTCTTTTCCCCCTCTACCCTGCCCCTGGTAACCACCATTCTACTTTCTGTTTCTATGATTTTAACTATTTTAGATACTTCATGTAAGGTCCTCAAGGTTTATCCATGTTGTAGCATATGATGAAATTTTCTCCCTTTTTAAAGCTGAATGATATTCCATTGTATGTACACACCACATTTTGTTTACTCTTTCAACTGTTGACACACGTTTGAGTTGCCTCTGTCTCTTAGTTACTGTGAATAGTGCTGCTATGAACGTGACTGTGCAAATATCTCTTTGAGATTCTGATTTCAATTCTTTTGGATATATACTCAGAAGTGGAATTGCTAGATCATATGATAATTCTATTTTTTAATTTTTTATTCCATTTTTCCATAGCAATTGAACCAGTTGCATCCAACAGTGTACTGTGGTTCTAATTTTTCCACATCCTCACCAACACTCATTATTTTCTGTTGTTTTTGTTTGTTTGTTTAATAGTAGTCATCCTAATAGGTGGGAGGTAATATCTCATCATGGTTTTGATTTCTCTGATGATTAGTGATATTGAGCATCTTCCAATATACTTGCTGGCCATTTCTATATCATCTTTAGAGAAATATCTATTCAGGTCCTTTGTCCACTTTTTTTCCTTTGTCCATTTTTTAATTGTGTTACTTGAATTTTTGTTGTTGAGTTGTAAGAGTTCTTTATATGTGCTAGATATTAACCCTTTATCAGCTATATGATTTATAGGTATTTTCTCCTATTCCATAGATTGCCTTTTCAGTCTGTTGATTGTGCCCTTTGATACACAAAATTTTTTAAGGTTGATGTAGTTCCATTTGTCTGTTTTTGCTTTTGCTGCCTCTGCTTTTGGTGTCATATCCAAGAAATCCATGCCACATCTAATGTCATGAGTTTTTCCTCTAGGTTTTCTTCTAGGAGTTTTATAGTTTTAGGTCTTAAGTTTAGACCTTTAATTGATTTTGAGTTAATTTTTGTATATAGTGTAAGATAAGGGTACAACTTCATTCTTTTGCATATGAATACCCAGTTTTCCCAACACCATCTGTTGAAAAGACTGTTCTTTCCCCAAGATCTTGGCACCCTTGTCAAATATCCTATGACCATAACACAAGGATTTATTTCTGGGCTCTCCATTCTATTCCATTGTTCTATTTGTCTGTTTTTATGCCAGTACCACACTTTTTTGATTACTGCAGCTTTGTAATAGGTTTTTTATTCACTTTACAGAAGTATAGTTGGTTTACAATGTTGTGTTAATTTCTACTGTAAAGCAAAATTATTCAGTTATACATATATATACATTCTTTTCATATTCTTTTCCATTATGGTTTATCACAGGATATTGAATATAGTTCCCTTCCTATACAGTAGGACTTTGTGGTTTATCTATTTTATTTTAAATTTTTATTGGAGCATAGTTGATTAACAATGTTGTGTTAGTTTTACGTGTACAGCAAAGTGATTCAGTTATGCATATACATGCATCTATTCTTTTCTTACATTCTTTTCACATTTAGGTTATTACAGAATATTGAGCAGAGTTCCCTGTGCTATACAGTAGGTCCTTGTTGGTTATCTATTTTAAATATAGCAGTATGTACATGTCAATCCCAAACTCCCAATCTATACCACCCCTCACACACACTCTTCCCCTTGGGTAACCATAAGTTCGTTCTCTAGGTCTGTGACTCTGTTTTGTAAATCAGTTAATTTGTATCATTTTTTTAGATTCCACATATAAGGGCTATCACATGATATTTGTCTTTTTCTGTCTGATTTACTTCACTTAGTATGATAATCTCCAGGTCCACCCATGTTGCTGCAAACGGCATTGTTTCATCTTTTCAGTGGCAGAGTAATATTCCATTGTATATATGTACCACATCTTCTTTATCTATTGATCTGTCGATGGACATTTATGTTGTTTCCATGTCTTGGCTATTGTAAACAGTGCTGCAATGAACATTGGGGTGCATGTATCCTTTCAAACCATGTTCTTCTCTGGATATATGCCCAGGAGTGGGATTGCTGGATCATATGGTAGCTCTGTTTTTAGTTTCTTAAGGAACCTCCATACTGTTCTCCATAGTGGCTGTACCAATTTACATTCCCACCAACAGCGTAGGAGGGTGCCCTTTCCTCCACACCCTCTCCAGCATTTATTGTTTGTAGATTTTTTGATGATGACCATTCTGACTGGTGTGAGGTGATATCTCATTATAGTTTTGATTTGCGTTTCTCTAATAATTAGTGATGTTGAGCATGTTTTCATGTGCCTCTTGGTCATCTGTTTGTCTTCTTTGGAGAAATGTCTATTTAGGTATTCTGCCCATTTTCTGATTGGGTTGTTTTGATATTGAGCTGCATGAGCTGTTTGTAAATCTTGGAGACTGATCCCTTGTTGGTTGCATCATTTGCAAATATATTCTCCCATTCTGTGGGTTGTCTTTTTGTTTGGTTTATGGTTTCCTTTACTGTGCAAAAACTTTTGAGTTTAATGAGGTTCCATTTGTTTATTTTTGTTTTTATTTCCATTACTCTAGGAGACAGCTTGGAAAAGATATTGCTGCGATTAATCAAATTGCTGCGATTTATGTGTTCTGCCTATGTTTTCCTCTAAGAGTTTTATAGTATCTGATCTTACATTTAGGTCCTTAATCCATGTTGAGTTTATTTTTTTGTATGGTTCTAATTTCATTTTTTCTACATGTAGCTGTTCAGTCTTCCCAGCACCATTTATTTTTTATTTTCTTAACATCTTTATTGGAGTATAATTGCTTTATAATGATGTGTTAGTTTCTGCTTTATAACAAAGTGAATCAGCTATACATATACATATATCCTCATATCTCCTCCCTCTTGCATCTCCCTCCCACCCTCTCTATCCCACCCCTGTAGGTGGTCACAAAACACTGAGCTGATCTCCCTGTGCTATGGGGCTGCTTCCCTGTAGCTATCTATTTTACATTTCCCAGCACCATTTATGGAAGAGACTGTCTTTCTTCCATTGTACGCTCTTGCTTCCTTTGTCATAGATTAATTGGCCATAGGTGTGTGGGTTTATCTGTGGGCTTTCTATCCTATTCCATTGATCTATTGATTTATGCTTAAATCAATAAAACATAAACATTGATTTATGTTTCTGTGCCAGAACCAAAATGTTTTGATTACTGTAGCTTTGTAGTATAGTCTGAAGTCAGGGAGCCTGATTCCTCCAGCTCCATTTTCTTTCTCAAGATTGTTTTTGCTATTCAGGGTCTTTTGTGGCTCCATACAAGTTTTAAGATTTTTTGTTCTAGTTCTATGAAAAATGCCATTGGTAATTTGATAGGAATTGCATTGAATCTGTAGATTGCTTTGGCTGGTATAGTCATTTTGACAATATTGATTTTTCCAATCTAAGAACATGGTATATCTGTTCCATCTGTGTCGTCTTCAATTTCTTTCATCAGCATCTTATAGTTTGCAGAGTACAGGTCTTTTTTCTCCTTAAGTAGGTTTTTCCTAGGTATTTTATTCTTTTTGATGCAATGGTAAATGGGATTGTTTCTTTACTTTCTCTTTCTGATCTTTCATTGTTAGATTGTTAGTGTATACAAATGTAACAGATTTCTGTGTATTAATTTTGTGTCCTGCAACTTTACTGAATTCATTGATGAGCTCTAGTAGTTTTCTGGTAGCATCTTTAGGATTTTCTCTGTATCATATCATGTCATCTGCAAACAGTGACAGTTTTACTTCTTTTTCAGTTTGGATTTCTTTTTCTTCTCTGATTGCCATGGCTAGGACTTCCAAAACTATGTTAAATAAAAGTGGTGAGGGTGAACATTGTTGTCTTGTTCCTGATCTTAGAGGAAGTACTTTCAGTTTTTCACCATTGAGTATGATGTTAGTTGTAGGTTTGTCATATATGGCCTTTATTATGTTGAGGTATATTCCCTCTGTGCCCACTTTCTGGAGAGTTTTATCATAAATGGGTGTTAAATTTTGTCAAGAGCTTTTTCTGCATCTATTGAGATGATCATATTGTTTCTATTCTTCAATTTGTTGATGTGGTGTATCACACTCATTGATTTGTGAATATTGAAAAATCCTTGCATCCCTGGGATAAATCCCACTTGATCATGGTGTATGATCCTTTTAATGTACTGTTGAATTCAGATTGCTAGTATTTTGTTGAGGATTTTTGTGTCTATGTTCATGAGTGATATTGGCTTGTAATTTTCTTTTTTTGCAGTTTTAGTATCAGGGTGATGGTGGCCTAATAGAATGAGTTTGGGAGTATTCTTTCCTCTGCAAATTTTTGCAATAGTTTCAGAAAGATAGGTGTTAACTCTTCTCTAAATGTTTGATAGAATTCACCTGTGAAGCCATCTTGTCCTGGACTTTTGTTTATTGGATGTTTTTTAATCATAGCTTCAACTTCAATACTTGTGATTGATCTGTTCATATTTTCTATTTCTTCTTGGTTCAGTCTTGGGAGAATTTCTAAGAATTTGTCCATTTCTTCCAGGTTGTCCATTTTATTGGCATATAGTTACTTGTAGTAGTCTCTTATGGTCCTTTGTGTTTCTGTGGTGCCATTGTAACTTTTCCTTTTTCATTTCTAATTTTATTGATTTGAGTCCTCTCCCTCTTTTTCTTGATGAGTCTGGCTAACGGTTTATCAATTTTACCATTTCAAAGAACCAGCTTTTAGTTTCATTGATCTTTTCTATTGTTTTCTTTGTTTCTATTTCATTTATTTCTGCTCTAATCTTTTTGATTTCTTTCCTTCCATTAACTTTGGGTTTTGTTTGTTCTTCTTTCTCTATGGCTTTACGTGTAAGGTTAGGTTGTTTACTTGTGATTTTTCTTCTTTCCTGAGGTAAGATTGTATTGTTATAAACTTCCCTCTTAGAACTGCTTTTGCTGCATCCCATAGTTTTTGGATCATTATGCTTTCATCTTCATTTTTCTCTAGGTTTTTTTTGATTTCCTCTGATTTCTTCAGTGATCCATTGGTTGCTTAGTAACATATTCTTTAGCGTCCACGTGCTTGTGCTTTTTACAATTTTTCTTTTCTTGTAGTTGATTTTTAATCTCATAGCATTGTGGTCAGGAAAGATGCTTGATATAATTTCAATTTTCTTAAATTTCCTGAGGCTCGCTTTGTGGCCTAGCATGTGATCAGTCCTGGTGAATGTTCTATGTACACTTGAGAAGAATGTGCGTTCAGCTGCTTTTGGATGGAATGCTCTATAAATATCAATTAAATCCATCTGGTCTAATGTGTCTTTTAAGGCCTATGTTTCCTTACTGATCTTCTGTCTGGATGATCTCTCCATTGATGAAATTGGGGTGTTAAAGTCCCCCACTATTATTATGTTACTGTCATTTCTCCTTTTATGGCTACTAGCATTTGCCTTATATATTGGGGTACTCCTATGTTGGATGCATATATATTTACAATTGTTATATCTTGTTCTTGGATTGATTTCTTGATCATTATGTATTGTCTTTCTTTGTCTCTTGTAACAGTCTTTATTTTAAAGTCACTTTATCTGATATGAGTATTACTACTCCAGCTTTCTTTTGATTTCTATTTGCATGGAATACCTTTTTCCAACCCCTCACTTTCAATTTGTATGTGTCCCTAGATCTGAAGTGGGTCTCTTGTAAACAGCATATATATGGGTCTTATTTTTGTGTCCATTCAGACAGCTTATGTCTTTGGGTTGGAGCATTTAATCCATTTACATTTAAGGTAATTATCAATATGTATGCTTCTATTGCCATTTTCTTATTTGGTTTGGATTTGTTTTTGTAAGTCTTTTTTCTTCCCTTCCTATTTTTTTTCTCTTCTCTTGTGATCTGATGACTAACTTTAGTTTTGTGTTTGGATTCCTTTTTCTTTTTTGTGTGTGTATCTATTGTAGATTTTTGGTTTGTGGTTACTATGAGGTTTTGATATAGCAGTCTATATATAAACAAGATTGTTATAAATTGCTGGTCTTTTAATTTCAAATCCATTTCCAATATCATGCATTTGTGCTCTCCTCTTCTCACAATTGCTGGTTTTGATATCATATCTGTGCAGATGATTTCTTACCTTTACTTTGTGTTTACCTTTACTGGTGAGCTTTTCCATTCATAATTTTCTTGTTTCTAGTAGTGGCCTTTTCTTTTCCACTTAGAGGAGTTCCTTTAGCATGTGTTGCAAAGATGGTCTTTTAGTTTTTGCTGGTCTGTAAAGCTTTTGATTTCTTCATCAAATCTGAATGAGAGCCTTGCTGGGTAGAGGATTCTTGGTTGTAGGTTCTTCCCTTTCATCACTTTAAATATATCATACCACTCTTTTCTGGCCTGCAGAGTTTCTGCTGAGAAATCAGCTGATAACCTTATGGGAGTTCCCTGGTATGTTATTTGTTGCTTTTCCCTTGTTGATTTTATTATTTTTTCTTTGTCTTTAATTTTTGTAATTTAATTACTATGTGTCTCGGCATGTTCCTCCTTGGGTTTATCCTGCCTGGGACTCTCTGTGTTCCCTGGACTTGGGTGACTATTTCCTTTCCCATGTTAGGGAAGTTTTCAGCTATTATCTCTTCAAATATTTTCTTAGGTCCTTTCCCTTTCTCTTCTCCTTCTGGGACCCCTATAATGTGAATGTTGGTGTATTTAATGTTGTCCCAGCAGTCTCTTAGACTGTCTTCATTTCTTTTCATTCTTTTTTCTTTATTGTTTTATGACAGTGATTTCCACCATTCTGTCTTCCAGGTCACTTATCCAGTCTCTTATGAGGTTACTGCTTTATTCCCTGTGTCCTGGTGCACACAGGACCTTGTGTATGCCCTCCAAGAGTAGAGTTTTTATTTCCCCCAGTCCTGTGGAATTCCTGCTGTCCAACACTGCTGGTCTTCAAAGCTAGATTCTCTGGGGGCTTCTCCTCCCATTGCCAGACCCGCAGGCTGGGAAGCCTGACCTGGGACTCAGGACATTCACTCCTCTGGGAGAACCTCTGTGGTATAATTATTTTCCAGTTTGTGGGTTGCCCACCTGGCGAATATGGGATTTGATTTTATTACAATTGCTCCCCTCCTACAATCTCATAGTGGCTTCTTCTTTGTCTTTGGATGTAGGGTATCTTTTGGGGTAGGTTCCAGTGGGGTTTTTGTTTTGTTTTGTTTTTTTGTTTTGGGGGGTTTTTTGGCAATGGTTGTTCATCAGTTAGTTGTGATTTTGGTGCTTTTTTAAAAAGGGGTGAGCTCACGTCCTTCTACTCTGCCATCTTGCCAGCCAATCTTTAATTAGACTCCATTTTAGATTGTGGTTTCTAGGTGTTAGGCTATCTGTTGGCTTAGCTGACTAATCTACCCCTTTGATAAGACTGGTTCTTATATTTTTCCTTTAAAAATACTGAAAAGAAATTTGTTGGCAGGGAGTATAAGGGAGGGCTGAGGTTGCTCTGCCACAGTGAGGTGAGAGCACTGAGATGGAGAGGATATGTTTTGAAATCAAGACATGTGAGTTCTCCAACTTTGTTCTTTTTCAAAATCGTTTTGGCTATTCAGGGTCCCTTGAGAGTCTATATGAATTTATGATAAATTTTTCTATTTCTACAAAAAAAATACCATTGGGATTTTAATAGGGATTGCACTGAATCTGTAGATTGCATTGTGTAATATCCTAACAATATTAAGCTTTCCAATCCATGAACACAAGATCTCTTTTTATTTATTTCTGTCTTCTTTACCCTCTTTCAATAATGTTCTGTAGTTTTCAGCATAGAAGTGTTTCATCTCCTTGGTTAGGTTTTTTCCCTAAGTATTTTATTCTTTTTTATGCTATTGTAAATGGAGTTGTTTTCTTAATTTCCTTTTCACATTGTTCATTGTTTTTCCCAATATTTTTTAATTGTAGCAGTAGGAAAGTTGGTAGATGACATTTATATTTCTTTTATCAATAAAATAATGTAACAATGGAAACATTCAAAATGTTCTCTCCATACATTTTATTCAAAAAAATATCTACTTTCTTCCTCAATGCTCAAACATCATCTTCACCTTGATGGCATGGATTTTGCTTAATAATTTTTATTTATTATAAAAACTCATTATGAGCTTTTATTTTCAAACATACAGAAAAGTAGGAAAAATGGTATAATGATCTGCCATATATGCATTACCTACACTTAACAATTCTTAACATTTTGCCAGATTTACTTCATGTGACTTATTGCCAAGGTATTTGTAATAAATTGCAGACAATGACATTTTACCTCATATCACTTTCATGTGTATCTCTAAAAATAAGGACTTTCCCAACATAACCACTATATCATTATCATACCTAACAAAATGAACAATAATTCCTTTATATTACCTAATACCCAATCCATATTCGAATTTCCCCAATTGCCACCAAAATGTCTTTTGCAGTTGGTCCATCTGAGCTAATACCCACCCAAGGACTACATATTGCATTTGGTTGTTCAGTCTTTCAAGTTCCTCTTAATCCAAAAACAACCAGACAGCACTAAGTTCAGGAATGTGTCTGGACAAGACAATGCTAGCCTGGGGAGGCAGAGGGGACACAGAAGGCTATGTTCATAACTGAGGGTACTGGGACCTGTTAATAGTATTGTATATCATAAACTCCAAGAGTGACAAAATGCTCCTGGCTCTAGTGCAGAACTAACTATGTACGTCTGGAGCCAGAGAGGCAGGCTTCCAGAAGTTCTGATGGAATCCTCACTCATCAGATGTTGTCATCTGACACTGCATAGCTCTGTAAGTAGATTTAGTGCACAAGTTTATACCTCTGTGTGGCTCAGTTAATGTTCCTAATCTCTTTGCAGTGAATTCTGACTATGCCAATTCCTCTCCATTCACAAGATAAGTGAACCTGGTCGATTTACCCATCCATGTCTGTTTCTTGGCTTTCTGCCAATCTGAGCCCTCTAGTGTCATTTGTCAATTCTGTTGCTAGTCATTTGTCTTCCCAGGCTCCCAAACTTGAAATATTTGACTTGTTTTAAAGGAAAACTGTGTGATTTATCTTTAAGTTAGAAGCTCTTTTACAAATTTTGCCACCAGATAACCAGTGAACTCCTGTGTAGTCAAATGATTTTCATGCTCATGTTTTTAAAAATGTTCTCATGCAGTGAGCTACATCAATGGAACATTTCTGGTTTCCACCTCTTTGCTGAAATGCCTCATCTCTGAAACAGTGATGGATGCATTTTTTAATGGGATGTTCAATACCCTTTCTGTTCCCCTCTCAAATCAAAGCAGATGATTCTTGGTGGCTACAAGGTTTTTGATTATTTCTTTCCATTGAACAGCGGTTTTATTCAAGAAGGCATTATTGTTGAGACTATTATCTTATCTACTTCATCTTTCCTTTCATAGCTCATCAAAAAGTAGCTCTTGCATTTTATTACTGACAGAGTTTGACAAGCACTACAAGCTGGGACACATTAGGAACATCTATCTGTACTCTTTTCAAACTGTAATGCAAATTTCCCATGTGTACAAATTGTTTTAATATTTCCAAAATATCCAGAAATATTTTCTAGGTGTCTTCCATATATTTTCTGACCAAGGACTGCATTTTACTTTTGCTACCATATTGTTTCCATATATTCTTTCAATCACTTTTATTCCAGTAGGATGAGAGAGTGTTTTACACAATGGCATGTAGCTTTTCATCTTTTACTAATAAATAGAAAATATCAAAAGAGGCTCTGTAAGTATTTGTCATTAAGTTTAATGAAATTTTGTCACATTCTGAATCAGGTTTCCCATGACTTCCAAAACAAAACGATGAAAAAGTATAGAGCTTTGGATTAGGCTCACTCTATTCCAGTATGACCTCATCCTAATTACATCTGCAAAGACCCTATTTCCAAGTAAGGTCATCTTCTGGGGTTCAAGAGGTTAAGACTTCAACATATATTGGGGGGAAGACACAATTCAACCCATCACAGAACTCTAAATAGTTGTTGGAGGGATAACTATGAACCCTCCCAGCACTAACATCCTATATGTCTATAAATGAGATGAACCATGTGAAATTCTGTCAAATCAAGAAGCTACACATGTAAGATCACAGTGGCTATGCCTTTTGACTCTTGGTGTGGATGATGTCGACTGGAGATATCATTCTGACCTCTTGCTCTGTCATCAGATTTGGTTTCATCTGGACCCACTTGGGCTGACCTCTGGCTACTGTTAAATCAAAATGTGTAATTGTATCCTCTAGCCATAGGAGTGCTCTGTTCAAGGACCTTTCTTCCTACCTGTAGAAATAATTGATGTTCACAATAAAAGGCCAGTGACACTACAAGTTCAGGGAATATCTTCTGAATTATCAAAGAACAACTAAATTATCTTCTGAAGAGTGTTCCTGTTAAATGTATTTGAGTAATTTCTTTGAAATTTGTAGTCTCAGGGTAAGCCCCTTAAAAACAGAGACTGAGACAGGATTTGGGTGTGCATGATTTATTGACAGTGACTCAGGAGAAGAGGAGTGAGAGAAGCAAAGGGGCAGAGGAAGGAGCTGAGCAAGGGTGTGGTCTCGGCTGGAGTCTAGCGTCAGCCTGGTCCACAGGGAGCTCTGAAGCATGAACTGTACCACATAGTCCCACCAGAGAGCAAGGGGCCTGGCCTTTTGTACCCCCATATCTGTCAGTCATCAGCTGTGGGCTGCCGGAGGAGTGGAGGCATAACTTCTCAAGCAAGGAAGCTCCTGGACGAGGAAAATTCTGCATAGAGGGGGCAACTGTGAGTCATTACCTGCTAACACTCACAGCAGCTGAGAGATGGTTACACTGGCTGTTAAAGGGCATCAGCATTCTGTACAATTGGTGATGTGTATGGAGTAGAAAGGATGTGTGCCTGGCATCATTATGGGCTGAATTGTGTCCCCCTCACCACCACCAAATTCACCTGTTGAAGTCCTAAGCCCAGTACCTCAGAATGTGACTGTATTTGGAGATATGTTCTTAAAGAGGTAATTAAGGTTAAATGAGGTTATTGGGTGGGCCTTAATCCAATAGGACTGATGTCCTTGTAAGAAGAGATTAGGGGACTTCCCTGGTGGTGTAGTGGTTAAGAATCCACCTGCCAATGCAGGGGACACGGGTTCAAGCCCTGATCTGGGAAGATCCCACATGCCGCGGAGCAACTAAGCCCGTGTGCCACAGCTACTGAGCTTGCGCTCTAGAGCCCATGAGCCACAACTACTGAAGCCCGCGCGCCTAGAGCCCGTGCTCCGCAACAAGAGAAGCCACCTCAATGAGAAGCCCGCACACCACAACAAAGAGTAGCCCCCGCTCGCCACAACTAGAGAAAGCCCACGCACAGCAACGAAGACCCAGTGCAGCCAAAAATAAATAAATAAATTTTAAAAAAAAAAGAAGAGATTAGAACACAGACACATACAGAGGGAAGACCACATGAAGACGCAGGGAGAACACAGCCAACGACAAGCCAAGGGGAGAGGCCTCAGAATAAATTAACCCTGCTGACACTTCGATCTTGGACTTCTAGCCTCCAGAACTGTGAGGAAAATACATTTCTGTTTAAGCCACCCAGTCTGTGGTACTCTTTTATGGCAAACTAATACAGTCACCTATATTCATTAGCTCCCCGAAAGCTGGGATGTGTGACTAGCCTGGAAATCTTATCTCCAAACCTGCTAAAAAACCTTGACCATAGTGTTTCATTATGCCCACTGTCCAGAGGCCACCAGTAAACATAAACTCATCTAACACTCTACATCTGTGGAAACATGCTTACATTCAGGCATCTCATGAGTGTATTTCCCATACCCATATCAGGGTAGTTTATACAGCCAGGAAGCAGGCTTTGTTTTGCTAAGAATTATATATGTGAGAGCTCCTGCATTAGGGTGGTTTGAATAACAGTGGGAGAGAAAAGCAATTAGACCAGGAATGTTCACTGTCTTCTGTTTATAGAACGTCTTCACTCTGTAATGGTGTCAGGGGATATCAAAACGTCCTTGATGGACGAAGGCTTTGTAACAACACAATCTTACCCAGAGACTTATTGATGGTTGGATTATGATGAGAAATTACTCAAATAGTTGTTGATTCCTGTTGTATTGTGTGGGGGAAACATACGGTGCTCTGATTTTACCATCATCTTCAAAACAATTGGCAAAGAGTCACTTTTTGGTAAGGAACTGCTGTAGGTTTGGATACATGTCACTGTTTACGGAAATAAAGCTAATTTTTAATCACCTTTTTCATAATGGGAACAAAGAGCTGAGGAGACTGAAATTCCCACAAAGTCAATGTCCTTTCCTTTCCTCTCTTCCCTAGACCCTTAAGCAGATAGCAGTGCTGGCTCCTCAGAGTTTCTTCAGTTTTTATTTCCCTGTCCATTGACTGATGGAATACCAGTGAAGACGGGAAATGGGAGGCTCCAGAGGAAACAGGAGAGAATGGGGAGATGTGTACCACAAACTAGATCGTGCAATTCTCATTTCGTCTTAAACTTGAGCTTCAGAGCCTGACTGGGGCCAGTGGCTCGAAGTTTCCTGCAGTTGGCCCCAGAAGCATCACCCAGGCTTCCTGACCTCTCATTTCTGTTCACGGGTCCTCAGATGAAGCCCTATACCTGAGGCAGATGTCCATCATTCCCTAGATTTTACCCCTACAGCTGCTCAGAATCTTCTCCCTTAACTCTGTGGGGATTTGGGGGGCAATTTTTCTGCCCAGGGGACATCTGACAATGCATGGAAACATTATCGGTTGTCTCCTGTGGGGGACAGGGAAGTTGCTACTTGTATCTAGTATGTAGAGGCCAGGAGTGCTGCTAAACATCCTACAATGCATAGACAGCTCCCCACACACAAAAGAATTATCTGGACCAAAATGTCAATAGTGGGAACTCCCTGGTGATCCAGTGGTTAGGACTCCGTGCTCTCACTGCCGAGGGCCTGGGTCCGATCCCTGGTCGGTGAACTAAGATCCCACAAGCCACGTGGTGTGGCCAAAAAACAACAAAAACAAAAAAAACCCAAAATGTCAATAGTGCTGAGGTTGAGAAACCCTGCTCTAACTATTCTTCATCAGAAACTCCCTGCTCCAGCCTTTTATCCTACCTTCACCTACATTATCCATCTATGCATCTATCTGTCCAGTTCATAAACACTCACCAAGTGCCTTGTCTATGCCTGGAACTATACCATTTACTTTCAAACACACATAGAACAAGAATGATAAAGTTTTTAATTGAAGTATAGTTGATTTACAATATTGTGTTAGTTTCAGGTATATAGCATATATATTCTATATATATATTCAATATATATATATTGAATATATATATTGAACTATATTCAATATCTTTTAACAATCTGTAATGGAAAATAATCTGAAATTCTTTATATATATATATACATTATATACACATATATATACACACATATTTTATATACATATATATTCTTTCAGGTGTACTGCAAAGTGATTCATATATGTATCACTTTAAGAATGATTGTTTTAAACTATAGATTGGTAACTAATAAGGGCAATAATTCAGAGAGTGACTTGACTTTAGATACTTGTTGGAACTTTGTGTGTGATGGATGGGCTGGGCTAGTGGGATGCCTGCTCAACATGGTGTTGGCTGGCTCCCCTCATGCATTGCGGTCAGCTTATGGTCAATGTCCTCACTCACACTGTTGATGACTGGCTGTCGGCAGGGACAATAAAGGTCCCTTTGTCAGAGTATGTGTTGCTCATCCTTCAGTGGGCTCATTCACATAATGGTTGTTGTAGGGTTCCCAATAAGGTCATGTAGGGCAAGTTTCATTGTGCAAGCACTTTTCAAGCCTCTGTTTGCAATGCAAAGTAAGTCACATGGCCAAGCCAAATTTCAAGGGGTGAGAAATAAACTCTACTTCTTGATGGGAGGAGCTAAAAAGTCACATTGCCAAGGGGTATGGATACAAGGAAAGGAAGAATTGGAGCTATTTTGCAATCAGTCAACAAAGAGTAATTTATTAATCTTTCTTTCTGGTTCCTCTCCATGACCAAATACTGGGTTCTTCCCAGTATTGGTTAACAACTATTTCTCACTTTCACATTACTTAAGACTCACCCCAACCCCATGTGGGTTGGCCAGGCAAGTTTGGTTTGTGCCGTTGTTGTTCTTAGTTTATAAGTGCAAAACTTGAGTCTCAGCAAAATAGAGTTTTAGCCCAAGTTCAGAAGCTAGTAAGTGACAGAAGTAGACCATAATAATGGCCATCATGTGTTGACTGACCACCAGGTGTCAGGCACTAGGCTATGGACTTTCTTAATCCTCACAACACCCCTCTCATGGATCCCATTTTACATATGGGTAAAGTGAAGCTCAGAGAGGTTAAGGAACTTGCTCAAAGTCACACAGCACATAGGGCTGAGACTTTAACCTAGGACTTAAATGCAGATTTTTCTGATGCCAAGACAAGTGATCTCTCAATATAACAGGGTCATTGTAAAAATTGGCTGAGCCCTTGTTGAACCATTAGGTGGCCCCATATCCATGGTAGAGCCGGGCAAAGCTATAGTTAGCTGGGGCCATCTCTGAACTAAAAGCAATTTCCCTACTGTCTAAGCCGGTACACAGGACAATTGAAGAGCAAGGTCCACCACAACCTCAGTGGTGATGTGGTCTGGCGGGACTTACAGAGCACACTACTGTTTCTTCATGGAGATAGAGGCTCAGGGTAAGAACCTAGATCTCACATCTGCTGACCTTTAACAGCACCCCATCCTTTGATCAGCACCCCAGCTTAGGTGACGTCTGTTAGTATGAATGATAGAGCCTCATCTGAGGTTGCAGGAGAGGCAGCTGGGAGAAGTAGTAGTTTTGCTCGAACTATTGAAGTCAAAACTCATGGAAACAGGAGGAAACACAATATTCTTTTTCTTGATATATTTTTCTACTTACAAAAAGCATATGTAAAACACTGAAAACATACAAATAGTATCTTTCCAAAAACTCCAAATCACCTTCTTCTAATGTACCCATTATGAATATGGCCATGTCTACTTTCCCCATGTTTCTGTATATGTAAACATATATAAATCATATATACAAATATATGATTTGTAAGTATATTTTAAATATATTTAAATAACAAATATTTACCATTTTTATATAAATATATTAAATATTTTAACTTTGTATTTTAAATATTTTTAAATATACAAAATATTGTTTTTTATATTTAAATATTAAAATAGAATATTCAAATATACAAATATATGGTTGAATTTTGTGTATAAATATTTAAATTGTGTATTACAAATAAAATTTTAATATTATAAATATTTAACATTAAAATATTTAAATACACAAATCTATGATTTATAAATATATTACACAATGTAAATTGAATATTGCAAGCATGTGTTATGTGTATGGAATAATTTACAAATTTATATCTGCCTATATAATTATGAAAAATCAAGACCACCGGTACCTTCTGCTTTGCAGTCTTCAATCTACTGTGAATATTTCCCCCATAAGTCAACATTCTTAATCCATCATATTGTCACACTGTGATCATGTAGCTGGATCCCAGGGTCGGATGTTTAGGTGGACAGACTTGCAGTTAGTTGCGTGTGGGGATTTTCTCCCCTTATCTTTGAGGCAAAGGGTTGGTCTGGGGTGACCAGATGGAGATGAGGACTGAGAAGGAGAGCAAAAACCTCTGTGGCTTGTGCCCCCTCCTCACGCCTTCTTCTCCCTCGAGCCCACACAGGGGCCCACATTCCTTGAGTTAATTAGAAATGCTTGGGGAGCACAGAGTGACTGTGGAAGATTAAATATCTCAAGGTTCCATGGAACATGAAGTTGCATGGGATTGCTAGTCTAGTTGGGACATGGAGGCTAACATTTGTATGCTAGATATTCAAGAAAAATTACAAGTGCAAGTGTATGCTTGAGGCTGATTGGCAATTTGAGGCTATATGCTGATTTTTTAAACAATAAGATTGAGAGTCCTCATCCTTTCTCTTTTAGAAAACTTCCAGGAAGAAGGAATATTAGTTTCTTATACAATTTGTGTCTCAGCTTGTCATCATTCATGTGGCCAACAGACAGTATGTCTTACCCCAGATGCTCTGTGAATGAACAGCACTTTCCAGCTGTGGCTTTAAGCCTTCTTAGTACAGCTGAAGCTCACTTTTGCTCATGTGTCAGATGTAATGAGGAAAATACTTTTTTTTTTTTTTTTTTACTGTTTTGCATTTTTCTTTTTTTAAAAATATCTTTACTGGAGTATAATTGCTTTACAATGTTGTGTTAGTTTCTGTTGTACAACAAAGTGAATCAGCTGTAAGTACACATATATCCCCATATCCCTTCCCTCTTGATCCTCCCTTCCACCTTCCCCATCTGACCCCTCTAGGTCATCACAAAACATCGAGCTGATCTCCCTGTGCTACGCAGCAGCTTCCCATTAACCATCCATTTTACATTTGGTAGTGTATATATGTCAATGCTACTCTCTCACTTCGTCACAGCTTCCCCATCCCCCACTGTGTCCTCAAGTCCGTTCTCTACATCTGTGTCTTTATTCCTGCCCTGCCACTAGGTTCATCAGTACCTTTTTTTTAGATTCCATATATGTGCGTTAGCATACGGTATTTGTTTTTCTCTTTCTGACTTACTTCACTCTGTAAGACAGACTCTAGGTCCATCCACCTCATTACAAATAACTCAATTTTGTTCCTTTTTATGGCTGAGTAATACTCTATTGTATATATGTGCCTCATCTTCTTTATCCATTCATCTGTCAATGGACATTTAGGTAGCTTCCATGTCCTGGTTATTGTAAATAGTGCTGCAGTGAACATTGTAGTACATGTACATTTTTGAATTATGGTTTTCTCAGGGTGTATACCCAATAGTGGGATTGCTGGGTCATATGGTAGTTCTATTTTTAGTTTTTTAAGGAACCTCCATACTGTTCTCCATAGTGGCTGTATCAATTTACGTTCCCACCAACAGTGTAGGAGCATTCCCGGAAAATACATTTTTAAACTGTTTGCAGTTTGAGCAACAGCTCAAACTCAGAAAAGTGAGCAAAATGTGTAGGGTGAGATCTATTGTTTTGTTTAGCCAAGTGTCTTGATAGGTGGGGTTCATAGAGAGGGTAAATATCTCTGAGGGCATAATTTAGGTGAGAGGGGTGAGGATAAGGAACAGCTAAATCATGCTGCATAATAATTTGAGAGTTGACTGCTGGGGCCTGGGAACTGTGGGAGGATGGAGATTGTGGGAGGATGCAATCAATCCCAGAGAAAGGGGGGCCTATGGAGGAAATTCATAAGCTACTCAGTTCCGTGGAGGTGGCATGCATAATGGGTGACCGAGCAGAAGTCAAAGAGCAACACCTTAGGTGGGTCCTCCAGAAGCTGACCCTGAGATAAGAATTTGAGTGCAGGGCTTCCCTGGTGGCGCAGTGGTTGAGAGTCTGCCTGCCAATGCAGGGGACACGGGTTCGAGCCCTGGTCTGGGAAGATCCCACATGCCGCAGAGCGGCTAGGCCCGTGAGCCACGACTACTGAGCCTGCGCGTCTGGAGCCCGTGCTCCGCAACAAGAGAGGCCGCGACAGTGAGAGCCCGCGCACCGCGATGAAGAGTGGACCCCGCTCGCTGGAACTGGAGAAAGCCCTCACACAGAAACGAAGACCCAACACACCCAAAAATAAATAAATTAATTAATTAAAAGGAAAGGAGGGGGGAAATTGATAAATGAAGATTAGTGTTACTATTTAAAAAAAAAGAATTTGAGTGCAAGCAAATAGTAACTAGACTTATCATGGTGATAATTTTTCTTTTTTAGCCTTTTTTTCTTTATATTTGGTTTCTCCCCTGAATCAACATTCCTCTCCCTTCCTTTCTCTCCACCCAGATTACCCATATTGACAGCACAGTTTGCATCCTTCCATATTTTAGTGTAAATATTTTAAATATTCCAAATTTTCCTTCAAAAATTTAAAACCAATTTGCTATCTTACTAATGAAGTATTAAAGCAGCTATTTCACAAGGTAACATATTTTAACTGGAGCTTCTTTTATTCCTAGTGAGTTTATTTTTTCAGATCATTAATTCCTTATATTACTCTTTAAAAAAAAAAAACAAATGCTCTATTCTTGTTTCAGCCCTATTTCTTTTTGCATTTGGATGCAATTTCTTTTCTTATTAATTTTTAAAATGTCAAACAGGTTGCAAATGTTCTTTCTCAGTTTTTTGCACACATGTAAAGTTTGGCCAATTTTTTTCTTATTGTGGTAAAATATGCATAACATGAAATTTACTATCTTAACCATTTTAAAGTGTACAGTTCAGTGATACTAAGCATATTCATATTGTTCTGCAACCATCACCACCAGCCATCGCCAGAGCTCTTTCCATCTTGCAAAATTGAAACTTTGTCTCCATTAAGCAATAATTCCCCTTCCCCCTTTCCCTCAGCCCCTGGAAACCACCATTCTACTCTGTTACTATGAGTCTATGTTATATGTAGATATCACATACAAATGAGGTCACCCAGTATTTGTCTTCTGTATCTAGCTTATTTCACTTATAGTATAATTTCCAGGTCAATCCATGTTGTCACAAATAGCAGGATTTTCTTCTTTTTTAAGGCTGAATAGTATTCCATTGTGTGTATATATAACTCATTCATCTGTCTATAGACATTTAGTTTATTATTTCCATAAATTGGCTATTCTGAATAACACTGCAATGAACATGGGGGTGCAGATATCTCTTCAAGATAGTGATTTTATTTCCTTTTCATATATACCCAGAAGTGGGATTGCTGATTTTTTGGAGGAACTGTTTTCCATAGTGGCTGTACCAATTGACATTCACACCAACAGTGCACAAAGGTTCCCTTTTCTTTACATCCTCACCAACACTTGTTATTTCTGGTCTTTTTTATAATAGCCATCCTAATAGTGTGAAGCGATATCTCATTGTGGTTTTGATTTGCATTTCCCCAATGATGAGTGATGTTGAGCATATTTTCATGTATTTATTGGTCATCTCTACGTCTGCTTTGGAAATATGACCACTTTTTTAACATAGAAAATTTAGATACTTTTCATTAATTTTATTAATCTTTACCTCTATGCTTTCTTTCCCCTAAGATAATATATTTATATTTACTTTTTCTGCATATTTTCATTTTTTAATGTTAAATACTGACTTATTTGGAAATTTTTTTTTTAATTATGTGAGCTGGACTCCAATTTTATATTATATTAATGCAAATACTTTCTGTAAAAAGTAAGCATTTCCCCTAAATCTAACTATTCTCTTTCCCAACTCTGCTCTTTCAACTTTCAAGATTTTTAGTTTTGTTACTTTTTGAATTGGCTATTAGTATTTGTAATTGAGTAAATTAAGTTATATGTAATGTTATACCTCCCCCATTTAAGATTCGAGCTCCAGATAATGGTTTAAACTATGATGTAGATGTCTTCTTTGTTTGAAATGACTTGTATTATTTTTCTCCAGGTAAATACCAAGAAAACCAGACTTGGTCAAACCAGTGGTCCATTCACTTCATCTTTGAAAATCTTTCCAAGCAGTAGCTTTGAAAGACTATAGCCTTTAAAGATTGTATGATTAAAAAGTATAGTCTTTATCATATAGTCCTTCTAAGTTGTTGGGTTTCTGGAAAAAAATTTCAGTACCTCCTAATAACGTGTTAGATCATGGTGATAATTTTGTAATGTAAAAAATAGCAAATAACTATGTTGTACACCTAAAATTAATATGTCAATTACAATTCAATTTTTAAAAAATTGAAAGCAGATTATTAGGGAGGTGATCCTAGGAAACATTGGTAAGGGGAGTAGGGTGAGTGATGTAAAGATGGCAGAGAGTGGTAATGAGCAGTTGCCTGGGCAACTGGGGCTCAATCTTGCTGGGAGACAGCACTGAACACACCTCAGAGCTATCCCACCAGAGGGGCAAAGGGGCTTGGTTATTTATCCACCAACTCTTATACATCATCAGCTGAAGGCCACTCCCAGGAACACTTACTCCCCAGAACTTCCAGCCTCCACCAGTGTGGAAAGAAATCCTTCAGGCATACATATGATCCAGCAATCCCACTCCTGGGCATATATCCAGACAAAACTATAATTCAAAAAGATACATGCACCCCTATGTTCATAGCAGCACTATTCACAATTGCCAAGATGTCCAACAGATAAATGGATAAACAAGATGTGGTACATACACACAATGGAATACTACTCAGCCATAAAAAGGAACAAAATAATGTCATTTGCAGCAACATGGATGGAACTAGAGATTAACATACTAAGTGAAGTAAGTCAGAAAGAAAAACAAATACCACATGATATCACTTATATGTGGAATCTAAAATAAAACACAAATGAACTTATCTACAAAGCAGAAACAGACTCACAGACATAGAGAACAGACTTGTGGTTGCCAAGGGGGAGGAAGGGTGAGGGAGGGATGGAGTTGGAGTTGGGGGTTAGCAGATGCAAACTATTATATATAGAATGGATAACAAGGTCCTACTGTATAGCACAGGAAACTATTTTCAGTATCCTGTAATAAATCATAATGGAAAAGAATATTTTTAAAAAAGAACATGTATATATGTATAAATGAATCACTTTGCTGTACAGCAGAAATTAACACTACATTGTAAATCAACTATAGTTAATAAATAAATAAATAAATTCATTCTTCCAATCCATGAAAAAAGAAAGAAAAGAAGGAAGGAAGGAAGGGAAAGAAGAAAGAAAGAAAGAAAGAAAGAAAGAAAGAAAGAAAGAAAGAAAGAAAGAAAGAAAGAAAGAAAGGAAGGAAGGAAGAAGAAAGAAAGCCTTCAGGCATAAAGGCACAAGAACTTGCAGTAGAATGCAGTCAGCATGTCCTAGAATGGTGAGTGCCAACTTGGGCTGGCCACTGATGGTGTCTGCTGCAAGCAGCTGAGCCTGGGACTCACCAAAGGAACACAATCATTAATTGCCTTGATAATATAGTCTTGTTGAAGATTGGTCACACAAAAGCAAAAATGGAAAAAAAAAAAAACCAACAACTAAGATTTATGAGATTAAATTCAGGATTTAGGAGCCCCAGATCATCCAGTTCAAAACCATTATTTTACAGGAAACCATAGCCCAGAGGATTTCATGACATCTTTTGTCCATACGGTCAGATTATACATACAGCAAGCGATTAGGAGGTGAGGCCAAAACATCGAACCTTCCACGAACCTGGAAATCCATGAAGGAAGTGATTTCAGTGGCCAGGAGAGATGGTTGCTGATAAATTCATAGAATGAGCCCTTCTAGGTTCCCATTCTTCACATTTAATCTGTATTTGCAGGGCTCTTACTATGGCCCAGGCACTGTTCTAGGTGATGAGGACACAACAGTGAGCAAAGCAGGCAAGCTGGTGACTAACACAAATCCTTGAGCTTGTCTTACAGAATAGCAGATAATGGAACAGCTTGTTTAAAAACAAAAACAAAAAAAACCCTGCTTGTAACCTGCCTTTACTGATTAAGCTCACTTTAGTTTTTTGTGTTGTTTTGTTTTTTTTTCCTTTAACTGCATACCCTCCAAGCTTCACGTAGTTTAAGTAATATATCACAAGACCCCTTAACCACCCCTATAGATAACAACTTTGATGCATGGGCCACTATAGTAACAAAGGGTTTAAGTTGTTTTCCAGGAACTTGGAATCAGTCCCTGTTCAGTTCAAGCCAGCTAAAACTGGTTGGGACCACTGACCCTAAAACTGGCCCTGCACAGGTGTCCAAAGAATGACCTTTTGATGTCAGAGGGCCAAAATCTCCACCCTCAGATCATGCTAAGTGCCTCAATTTTTGAATACGCATCCCACAAAGAAGCATGTAACTCAGATAAGCTTGTGTAGAACACAGATTACCTCACCTTTTCCCTACCTTCAACCACACTTTCCCACCCTAAGACCATATTGCTTGTCCCATAAATGCCCCAACCCTCTCATTATCAGAGAGGTGAATCTGAGACTTCTTCTCCTGGCTTGGCTGCCTTGCTCTGCTGCAAAACTCGGCATCTAAGGATTTGCCTAGCTGTGCATCAGGCAAAACAAACGGGCTCAATAACAGTATCAATAAATTAAAGCCAGCCAATTATCCTGATACCTTATGCATTGAATTCCTGGAAAATACCTGCCACACCCAGCCCATACCTTCTTCAGGTCTTGCATGGGCTGGGTACAAGCTGACCATTTAAAAGGACAGAATAGTTGGATGAAATATTGATATCAGGAATTATTGGCCTATTTTAGAGATGGAACTATCATGGAAATTATTTTGCTACTGTTTATAAGCTGTTGTGAGAATCTCAAACCATGAAACTGCCACAGGTGACAATGGCATCTTTTGTGTCACACATGGAAAAATCATCTGCATGCCCTCCCATGCCTTGGGTCCAGCAACCCACATCTTCCCTAAAAGCTATTGTAGCAGGTGATGTCAGTGCCCCACCCATCTCTCCCTGACCCTCGCCATTCCTGTGCATACAATGGCTTCCTAGATCAAGCACTTGTGACTCTGTCTGAGAGCTACATCTGGCTGCAGGAATGTTCTCAGCCCACTGGCACAGCTGGTAGGATGTGCTGGAAGATTTGATGCCCCCAGAGGCTCTTCTCAGCCAGTAACAAAGCAGGTTGGAGGAACTTCCTCACCTCTTAGTAGTGACAACTCTAAGGAATGTGCTCTCCATAGTCTCCCAAGTTTCTGCAGGGGGATTAAACCCCAGTAGCCCCCAGCAGCAACCTGCTCATTAATACACACTTTTCTGTCTCACCTCACTGTGCCAAGGTAGGTTTGTCCTTGTCTCAGTGTCTGCTTCTGGAGAAGCCCAACCTAAACAGCAGCTTAATGGATTAGTTAAGTTGAGTCTTCCTTTAAGTCTTCAAGTCTAGTTCTTCAGACTCCAGTGTAGACAGGAAGTATTGATAATTTTCACAGAGGAATTTAACATATGCAAATGACATTCAAATCAAGCCCACTCAGTTGGCAGAATAAGAAGTACAATTATTTCTGCAAACCTAATAATGCTGACGCCCACCAAATGCCAGAGAAAGAGACACTGTCAAAACAAAGATAACAGAAACAAACCCTGCAAAAACAATCAGCCCTGGCCAGTGTAATCGCCTCCCAGGTGAATAAGATGAGTTCTGATTTCCAAAATGGGTAGAGGGAAAGTGAGAAATGTTTCAGATGTCTTCCCTCTGAAAAACCCTCCGCCATCTTCACCGGGTTATGTTCCCACTCCCTCAAATCTCTCTCCATCTCCATAACAACCTCTGTCCTATACTAAGTGGTGAGATTCTTACAAAGAAACAATGACACCCTGTCCACCTATTGTTGGGCAAGGCTCACATCTAAGACTCATTCCTGATTCCTCTTTCCCCCACCACCATGCATCCAACTCACCAGCAAGCCCCACTAGTCCTACCTCTAAAATATATCCCAAGGGCCCCATGCCTCTCACTTTCCAGCCACCACCCAAGTCCAAGTCGCCATCAGCACCCCCACCTAGATTACTGTATTAACCTCTTACCTGGCCATGTCTGCTCCAGGAGTCAGTTTTGGTAGTTTGTGTCTTTCTAGGAATTTGTCTATTTCATTTATTTAATTTGCTAGCATACAGTTTTTTATAATTTTCTCTTATAGTCCTTTTTATTTCTATAAATTGGTAGTTATGCCCCCTCTTCATTCTTGATTTTAGTAATTTGGGTCTTCTTTTTCTTGGTCAGTCTAGCTAAAGTTTTGTCAATTTTGTTGATTTGTGTTTGTTGATTTTCACCATTGTTCTCCTATTCTCTATTTCATTAATTTCCTCTCTAATCTTTGTTATTTCCTTCCTTCTATTTGTTTTAGTTTTAGTTTGCTCTTCTTTTTCTAGTATCTTAAGGTGGAATTCTATTTTAATGTAGGCATTTACAGCTATAAATTTTCCTCCAAACACTGCTTTAGCTTACCTCCATACATTTTGGTATGTTATGTTTTCATTTTCATTCATCTCAAAGTATTTTCTAATTTCCTTTGTGATTTCTTCTCTAAATAACACACTGGTTATTTAGGAGTGGTTGTTTAATTTCCACATATTTGCAAACTTCCCAAACTTCCTTCTGTTATACTGTAGTTGTGAAACTGAGCAGGACCCTATGGGGCTCCTGAGCACAAAAGCCTTTCTGTGTCCCCCATTTCTTGTTTGCAGGAAATAGGCTTCGTTCAGCCTCAATGACCTTCCCTAAGTTTCAAGGGGCAGGTTCAAACATTTGCTAATTAGGGAAGGGAGGGGATGTGAAGACAACAGAGGAGCAGTCAAGAAACAACAGTGCAGCCTTGGGGCAGGGTCCTGGTTCCCCCTCAAGGGATATACATAACAATATCTTTGAGCTGTTTTGCAGATACTGAAACCCCTACCAGGTGGGAGAAGTTAGCTGTATGCTGCCTGCAAGCACGTAGACCCCAGACCTGTTAGAACCAGATGGTTGATGTTGCTGACTCCCAATTACCTCACCATCAACCAATCAGAAGAATGTCCATGAACTGATCATGCCCTCCTCTTTGAACCATTAGTATAAAACTCATCACTACCCCCTCCAGGTCAGGACACACAGTTTTGAGGGCATTAGCCCACTGTGGCCCCCTTTGCCTGACAAAGCAATAAAGCTATTCTTTTCTACTTCACCCAAAACTGTCTCCAAGATTCAATTCAGTACTGGTGTACAGAGGCCAAATTTCAGCTACAGTTGGAGAACATACTTTATATGATTTCAATTGTTTTACTTCTATTAAGGTTTGTTTTATCCCTAGTATATGGTCTGTCCTGGAGCATGTTCCATGTGTGCTTGAAAAGAGTGTGTATTCTACTATCGCTGGGTAGATTACAGATGTCTGTTAGGTCTAGTTGGTTTATAATGTTGCCCAAGTCTTCTATTTCTTTGTTGATCTTCTGCCTAGTTGTTATATCCATTATTGAAAGTGAAGTATTAAAGTCTCCAACTATTATTGTTCAATTGTCTATTTCTCCCTTCAATTCTGAAGGTTTTGCTTCATGTATTTTGGGGGTCTGTTGTTAGGTAAATATATATGATAATTGTTATACCTTCCTGATGCATTGATTCTTTCATCATTATAAAATGGTCCCCTTTATCTAATATTTTTTACTTTAAAGTCTATTTTGAGTGGTATTAGTATCACCACTCCAACTTTCTTAGGATTGCTGTTTGCATGATATATCTTTCCCCTCCTTTTATTTTTAACCTATTTGTATCTTTGAATCTAAAGTTTGTCTCCTATAGACAGCATATAGTAGGATCATGGTTTTTTTTTTATCCAGTCTGACAATCACTGCCTTTTTCACTCCATTTGCTATTCTATCCACATTTAATATTATTGATATAGGTAGATTTACATTTGCCATTTTACTTTTCATTTTCAGTGTCTCATATCTTTTTTGTTCTCTGTTCCTCCTTTCCTGCTTTCTTTTATATTATGTAAATATTTTCTAATGTAACATCATAATTCCTTTATTGACTTTGTTCACTATATTTTGAGTTATTTTCTTAGCTGTTGCTCTAGGGCTTACAATATACATCTTAACTTGTCAGAGGTACTGACTCTTCAGCACACCATGCATTGGGTTTCTTTCTTTCTCTATCGCAAATTTCCTCATCCCCTCCTAATTTTCAAAGGCCACCTCCCAAATAAACTACAGGCACTCAAATCCCCCTAGAACCTAAGGGAAACTCAACCTAAGATGAAAGGTTCAGCTCGAGCAGGGTTAATGCTCTCAACCTCCTGAGAACTAACAGGAATGAAGGAGAAAGTAAAAAAGAAAAGAGTTTCTATTTTTCCCCCCCTCCAGGCAGGACACAGCACATGCTGAACACTGAGAAAGGAGGCAGAGTTGTTCTGACATCCTGAACATACCCGAAGAAACTGGGTCCTTTTGAAAGAGGAGGGAAGGGGACACGGCACAACCTTTAAAAGAATGACGTAGACATAGGACATGACAAAAACTGGTTAGAACCAACTAGGCCCAAGATGGAGGAATATTCAACTTCCAGTAGACCTTGAGCCTCATTATATGTTCATTGTAATACATTAGCTGAATGACACACCCACCAGTGCCATGACAGTTCAGAGCTAACCATATAAGATCTAAAAGTGGGCAGTGGTCCAATTCCTGGAAATCCCCACCCTTTCCCTCAAAATAGTTGGAATAATCCTCCAACTCATTAGTCTGTGAAATTAACCAGCCCATAAAAACTAACCAAGCCATATTTCGCAGCCTCTCACCTTCTGAGATGGCCCACACTCTGTGGGTAGAGCGTGTTTCTCTCTAAATAAATCCACTTCTCACCTATAACTTTGTCTCTCACTGAATTCTTTCTGTGATGAGACATCATGAACCAAAGCTTCATTAAGTCCTGAGACCAGGTATGTGATCTCAATTAAAAGACTGTGGGTTCAAGTCCCAATCTGGTTTTGGCCAGATTCAAGTCCCAGTCTGAGTTGCACAGTTTCACTTCCATCATTTATCATGGGAAGACAGAACTTCAACCTGGTGTGTCTCAGCAGGTGCAACAGCTGTGGCTTGGACAGGTTTGTACACTGTGCCTTGGGCCACTGCAGAAAGATAACCATTATGTTTTCTCTATTTGGGGCCAGCCAGTTATAGCCCTAAACCCTTCTTGGAGTGGCTGGGCACAAAAGGGGTGCTGCCCTGAGGCATAGGTAGCCACCACCAATCCTTTTTAAATCTATAGCTAAAAAATGAAGCATACTCTGACTTTCAAACATGGCATCAGCACTCTGCCACCTTATAGTCAAGTGCCATTAGCCAGATTTTTCATTAAGACCTCAGGCTTCAAATAATTTGGGAGACAGTTTGATAACAAAGAAAGAGTAATTGCCAAGCAGCATCTGATTGAAGGGCCAGGACCTGTAAGGAAGATTGTCTTGAGATCCTTGACAATACACTTGACCAAGTTACTAAAACTTTATGAACCTCAACTTCCTAATCTATGAAATAGGTAGAATATTACTTAGCTCATAGGGATATCATAAGGATTAAATGAAATGGTACAAATAAAGGCTCAGCCACAATACTTGGTCCATGGAAAACTTTCATAAATGTCATTGATGATAAGCTACTTATAATCCTCCCCACAGTGTTGTAATGGTCCATTTTAAATGTCTGTCTCTCATGAATTGGGAGATTGGGATTGACGTTATATACACTACTGATACTATGCATAAAATAGATAACTAATGAGAACCTACTGTATAGCACAGGGAAATCTACTCAATGCTCTGTGGTGACCTAAATGAGAAGGAAATCAAAAAAGAGGGGATATATGTATACGTATAGCTGATTCACTCCAATTTAAAAAAACAAACAAACCATGAAGTGTAATAACAATGTTGAGTAGATTAGGCACAGTCATCAATACACCTCATGCTTATTAAAGATTTGTTTTCGTACTAACAAGGATAGGGAATGATTTACTTGCCCTTGCATATGTTTTTGGTGAATAAATAAAAGGATAATTCCAAGCAACTGAGTTTTTTCTGAGTCCTTTAAGTACTTGAGGCCCAAAGCCCACAGGATAAGGAAAGGGAAGGGAGAGGAGGGGGAAAAAAGAGAAGGAACTATCTCTGAGCCCTCTGTACAGCAACTTTTCCATTTCCCTAAATGCCTTCTGGTTATGTTCTCAGGGGCTACCACACCTCCCCCCACAGTGTCTCATCAGAATCTTAATCATCACCAATTGCCAATTTCACAATCTTAACAGTTTGACAACAGAAATCAGCTGTCAGTGATGCAGAGGAGACCTGTTTTCCTCTCCCACCCCAGTCCTATTCTGCAACCACCACACCACCTCTCCTAATCCAGGTGATACGGGCAAGGCAAAGGAGAAATATCAGTTACTCAATGAGGAGACAGGCTTTCTGGGGACACTCAGCAAGATAACAGCAGGGCAAATGAGGGAGTTAGCCCACCACCCAGGAAGAGCCTGACAGACAAGTAAGAAAGAAAGAGAGAGAGAAAGAAAGAGAAAGAAAGAAAGAAAGAAAGAAAGAAAGAAAGAAAGAAAGAAAGAGAGAAAGAGAGAAAGGGAAAGAAAGAAAGAAAGAAAGAAAGAAAGAAAGAAAGAAAGAAAGAAAGAAAGAAAGAAAGAAAGAAAGAAAGAAAGAAAGAAAGAAAAGGAAGAAAGAATAATAAAACCATAGATGGGCTTAATCATAAACCTCACTAGGACTAGAACCAGGTCTTGCTGTCATTGCATCCCTCAATATACCTAACACAATAGTCTTTTAGTCTAATTTTCCTTTTTTTTTTCTTTTATAGTTAGCTCTTTTGTATTCTGTTCAAGAAATGTTTTCCTACTTAAAGTCATGAGGTGGTCTCCTATGTTTTCTTCAAAAGCTTTATTGTTTTACCTTTCTCATTTAGACCTACAGTCCATATGGAACTGATTTTTTTAGTATAATGTGAGGTAATTTTTTAACATGGATGTCCAATTGATGCAGCCTATTTATTGAAAAATCACCCATTTTCCACTGTACTACCTTTGTCACAAATAAAGTGACCATATATGTGCAAGTCTGTTTCCCAGTTTTTAATTCTTTCACTTTATTTACCAATTTAAAAATTACTACCTACGTTGCTAGTTGCTTCATCTTTATGCAGCAGGTGCTTGATACCAATGGTATGCTTTATTTTCAAAAGGCAGAATAAATGCTTGATTCTTCCTCTTTGTTTACTAGTCTTAGAAATAGATTTGGCTTACTAGCATCCTCCAGTGGTGATCAACTGCATTTTTAAAGTATTGTTATGAATTCATGTACTTAAAATGTAATTGATATGTTTCAATACACTGCAGTTATCCTCATTGATGTTCAAAATGTCCCATCTTTGGGAGCATCTTCTTGCTAGTTCTGAGGCATTTTGATATGACCCTGTTGTGGGGTTTTTTTTGTTTGTTTTGTTTCTTGTTTTTTGTTTGTTTGGGCCATGCCACATGGCTTGCAGGGATCTCAGTTCCCTGACCAGGGACTGAACCTGGGCCATGGCAGCAAAACCCCGGAATCCTAACCGCTAGGCCACAAGGGAACTCCCAGCCCCGTTGTTTTTTAATAGCACCCTTGCTCTCTGGTATGTTTGCAGCAATAGATAATGGACAGGTAGAGAGCCGTTGGTTGGGTGAAAAGTCCACAAGGTTGACTGGTGGCTATGGAGAGTTCAGTGTGAGCAGCAGGGAGGTCCAGACCCAAGAGTAACTCCCCCATCCACAATGGGACCATCTCTGGGGTGATATGAAAGGGCCAAGCACACGGATCAGGATGAAAAGAGAGAGGGATCACTGAAATAACAGATAATATTTATGAAAATTTACTATGTGCCAGAAACTAATCTAAGCTCTTTACAAGTGCTAACTCATTTTATCCTCACAATACCATGGGGTGGGCACTATTATTATCCCCACTTCACAGAAGAGGAAACTGAAGCACAGAAAGGTTAAGTAACTTGCCCAAAGCCACCAGGTCACATAACCAGTAAATGATAAAAGTCAGGAGCTGATCTCAGTTGCTCTCCCAACCAAAATAGCAAAGAAGACAAACCACTTCTCCTTCATGGGTTTGGTAAGGATGGCTGTGGAGGGAGATTCCAGCACAGGTTGTGAGTCTGGACAATGCCACGAAATGTTCAGCCAGCATTCCAGGGTGAATTTTCATTCCAACTGGCCTTGGGGTACCCGAGGTCAGTAGACTCAGATTCCCTCCCCTTCCTTCCCAAGGGTGCTCCCTTCCCTGTGCCCCTGCCTTCACTGGAGTGTTGGTGCCAGTTCCTTCCCCTGCATCCCCCAGAAATTCACTTCTCAGGCCAAGGTGGCAATATTGCAAATAAAAGTTTCTGATGAGTGATTAGTAGGTGCTTGGTGCTGGATAAGTACTTTGCATATTTTCTCAATTACCTCCATTTTATAGAGGAGAAGGCTGAGTGGTTGAGTGTTTCGTTCAAGGTCACAAAGTCAGTGACTGCTGGGCCAGGATTCCACCCAGATATGTCTCACTCCAAAGCCTTGCACCTTGTGACCCACTGCTGCCCTCTGCTTGGTGTGGGACAGCACTGCCCTGCTGTACTGGGTACCAAGTTTTAACTACAGCACACAGGGTGCTGAGCGGTTCCATCTGATGAAGGACAGGCTGGGGGTGGGGAGGGGGTAAGCAGGTAGGGTAGTTCTGGTTCTCAAAGCCACTGCAGAGCCCATCAAATTGCATCAGCCATAACTATATGTATCATTTTGCTATGAAGAACACTATTTGGATAATTGGTGAAATCTGAATAAGGTTACATAACAGTAAAGGGGCATGATGTCTACAAATTTCAGTTTTTAAAAGTGCATGTGTGTGTGCATGGAGAGAGAGAAAGAGAGACTAATTGAACAAATGTAGTAAAATGTTAACATCTGGGGAATTTGGGTGAAGTATGTAGGGAATTCCTTATACTGTCATAACTTCTCTGTAAGTCTGAAATTACTTCAAATAAAAAGGTTAATCATTGTACCTTCAGAAAGCCAACCACCATAGCTCCCCAGGTTGCTGGGACTTCTTCTGGTAACTGATAGGGTCCATGGGAGATTGCAAATTTATTATCCACAGGCGTACCTCCCTGGCTCCTCTTCAGGTTGACAATCATAACAATCTTGGTAGGCAGGGAGTATAGGGGCCCTGGAGATGACAGGAGGAAAGAAGCTACCTTTGAGCAGTAGCTCTCGGGGTCTTCAGTTCCCACAGGACCCCATGTGCACCCCCTCCAAGGCACAAACATATTCATATTCACAACTACAGGCAATGATAGAGAACTCCCAAAAAGGATAAACTTGTGTGTGTCCAGACACTGGTTAGCATAGCGAAGGGGCTGGAAGGCATTTCTTGTGAGGAAGAGTGAAGAGAATAAGATGAGGAGCTTGGGAAGAGAAGGCTAGGTGGTGAGGGGAGGAGCTGGCTTGGGGGCACATGAGAAATATTCTAGGCATTTGTCAAACAAACGGAAAGCAGGCTCAGTCTGTGAAATGCAAGACAGAATGAACTGGGGTGCTGCCTGGCCATCAACATTTTTTAAAGTTCCTCAGGTGAGTCTAATGTACACCTAAGTTTGAGAATCATTGACTTGGGATGCTCTAAGGTTCTGTGAATCTCAGAGAAATCGGACCATGTGGACAAGACCAGAGCGCCAGTATTTGCTACAGGAATGAACAACTTCAATTACCCTGGTCAAATGGAGATCAGAATTTACCCTGCACGTAGTCTCAGACTGATGGATGAACTTTTGACCCCAAAAGTGTGCTGAGATTTCTTGTTAAAATTCAGAAGAGACATAAAGGGAAGTGGCAGCACAGTTTTACTTCATTTTTTTTTTAACATCTTTATTGGAGTATCATCTCTTTACAATGGTGTGTTAGTTTCTGCTATATAACAAAGTGAATCAGCTATATATGGATATCCCAATATCCCCTCCCTCTTGCATCTCCCTCCCACCCTCCCTATCCCACCCCTCTAGGTGGTCACAAAGCAGTGAGCTGATCTCCCTGTGCCATGCAGCTGCTTCCCACTAGCTATCTATTTTACATTTGGTAGTGTATATATGTCAGTGCTACTCTCTCACTTCGTCCCAGCTTACCCTTACCCCTCCCCATGTCCTCAAGTCCATTCTCTACGTCTGCGTCTTTATTCCTGTCCTGCCCCTAGGTGCATCAGAATCATGATTTGTTTTAGATTCCATATACATATGTTAGCATATGGTATTTGTTTTTCTTTTTCTGACTCACTTCACTCTGTATGACAGACTCTAGGTCCATCCACCTCACTACAGATAACTCAATTTCGTTTCTTTTCATGGCTGAGTAATATTCTATTGTATATATGTGCCACATCTTCTTTATCTGTTCATCTCTCAGTGGACACTTAGGTTGCTTCCATGTTCTGGCTATTGTAAATAGAGGGGCAATGAACATTGTTGTACATGACTCTTTTTGAATTATGGTTTTCTCAGAGTGTATGCGCAGTAGTGGGATTGCTGGGTCATATGGTAGTTCTATTTCTGGTTTTTTAAGGAACCTCCATACTATTCTCCATAGTGGCTGTATCAATTTACATCCCCACCAAAAGTGCAAGAGGGTTCCCTTTTCTCCACACCCTCTCCAGCATTTATTGTTTGTAGATTTTTTGATGATGGCCATTCTGACTGGTGTGAGGTGATACCTCATTGTAGTTTTGATTTGCATTTCTCTAATGATTAGTGATGTTGAGCATCCTTTCATGTGTTTGTTGGCAATCTGTATGTCTTCTTTAGAGAAATGTCTATGTAGATCTTCTGCCCATTTTTGGATTGGGTTGTTTGTTTTTTTGATATTGAGCTGCATGAGCTGCCTGTATATATTAGAGATTAATCCTATGTCAGTTGCTTCATTTGAAAATAATTTCTCCCTTTCTGAGAGTTGTCTTTTTGCCTCTTTATGGTTTCCTTGGCTGTGCAAAAGCTTTTAAGTTTCATTAGGTCCCATTTGTTTATTTGTGTTTTTATTTCCATTTCTCTAGGAGGTAGGTCAATAAGCATCTTGCTGTATTTTATGTCATAGAGTGTTCTGCCTATGTTTTCCTCTAAGAGTTTTATAGCGTCTGGCCTTACATTTAGGTCTTTAATCCATTTTGAGTTTATTTTTGTATATGGTGTTAGGGAGTATTCTAATTTCATTCTTTTACATGTAGCTGTCCAGGTTTCCCAGCATCAGTTATTGAAGAGGCTGTCTTTTCTCCATTGTATATTCTTGCCTCCTTTATCAAAGATAAGGTGATCATATGTGCGTGGGTTTATATCTCTGGGCTTTCTATCCTGTTCCATTGATCTACATTTCTGTTTTTGTGCCAGTACCATATTGTCTTGATTACTGTAGCTTTGTAGTATAGTCCGAAGTCAGGGAGCCTGATTCCTCCAGCTCCAGTTTTCTTTCTCAATATTGCTTTGGCTATTCAGGGTCTTTTGTGTTTCCATACAAATTGTGAAAATTTTTGTTCTAGTTCTGTGAAAAATGCCATTGGTAGTTTGATAGGGATTACATTGAATCAGTAGATTGTTTTGGGTAGTATAGTCATTTTCACAATGTTGATTCTTCCAATCCAAGAACATGGTATATCTCTCCATCTGTTTGTATCATCTTTAATTTCTTTCATCAGTGTCTTATAGTTTTCTGCATACAGGTCTTTTGTCTCCTTAGGTAGGTTTATTTCTAGGTATTTTATTCTTTATGTTCCAGTGGTAAATGGGAGTGTTTCCTAAATTTCTCTTTCAGATTTTTCACCATTAGTGTATAGGAATGCAAGAGATTCTGTGCATTAATTTTATATCCTGCTACTTTACCAAATTCATTGATTAGCTCTAGTAGTTTTCTGGTAGCATCCTTAGGATTCTCTATGTACAGTATCATGTCATCTGCAAACAGTGACAGTTTTACTTCTTCTTTTCCAATTTGTATTTCTTTTATTTCTTTTTCTTCTCTGATTGCTGTGGCTAAGACTTCCAAAACTATGTTGAATAATAGTGGTGAGAGTGAGCAACCTTCTCTTGTTCTTATTCTTAGATGAAATGGCTTTAGTTTTTCACCATTAAGAATGATGTTGGCGGGCTTCCCTGGTGGCACAGTGGTTGAGAATCTGCCTGCCAATGCAGGGGACACGGGTTCGAGCCCTGGTCTGGGAGGATCCCACATGCCACGGAGCAACTAGGCCCATGAGCCACAACTACTGAGCCTGTGCGTCTGGAGCCTGTGCTCCGCAACAAGAGAGGTCGCGACAGTGAGAGGTCTGTGCACCGCGATGAAGAGTGGCCCCCGCTCGCCGCAACTAGAGAAAGCCCTCACATAGAAACGAAGACCCAACACAGCCAAAAATAAATAAATAAAGAAGCTTTCATTTAAAAAAAAAATGATGTTGGCTGTGAGTTTGTCATATATGGCCTTTATTATGTTGAGGTAGGTTCCCTCTATGCCTACTTTCTGGAGAGTTTTTATCATAAATCGGTGTTGAATTTTGTAGAAAGCTTTTTCTGCATTTACTGAGATTATCATATGCTTTTTCTCCTTCAATTTGTTAATATGGTGTATCACGTTGATTGATTTGCATATATTGAAGAATCCTTGCATTCCTGGAATTAACCTCACTTGATCATGGTGTATGATTCTTTTCATGTGCTGTTGGCTTCTGTTTGCTACTATTTTGTTGAGGATTTTTGCATCTATGTTCATCAGTGATATTGGCCTGTAGTTTTCTTTCTTTCTGACATCTTTGTCTGGTTTTGGTATCAGGGTGATGGTGGCCTCATAGAATGAGTTTGGGAGTGTTCCTCCCTCTGCTATATTTTGGAAGAGTTTGAGAAGGATAGGTGTTAACTCTTTTCTAAATGTTTGATAGAATTCGCCTGTGAAGCCATCTGGTCCTGGGCTTTTGTTTGTTGGAAGATTTTTAATCACAGTTTCAATTTCAGTGCTTGTGATTGGTCTGTTGATATTTTCTATTTCTTCCTGGTTCAGTCTCAGAAGGTTGCGTTTTTCTAAGAATTTGTCTATTTCTTCCAGGTTGTCCATTTTATTGGTATATAGTTGCTTGTAGTAATCGCTCATGATCCTTTGTATTTCTACAGTGTCAGTTGTTACTTCTCCTTGGTTTGAGTCTTCTCCCTTTTTTTCCAGCTGAGTCTGGCTAATGGTTTATCAATTTTGTTTATCTTCTCAAAGAAACGGCTTTTAGTTTTATTGATCTTTGCTATCATTTCCTTCATTTCTTTTTCATTGATTTCTGACCTGATCTTTATGATTTCTTTCCTTCTGCTACCTTTGGGGGGTTTTTTGTTCTTCTTTCTCTCATTGCTTTAGATGTAAGGTTATGTTGTTTATTTGAGATTTTTCTTGTTTCTTGAGGTAGGATTGTATTGTGATAAACTTCCCTCTTAGAAATTCTTTTGCTGCATCCCATAGGTTTTGGGTCGTCGTTTTTTCATTATCATTTTTTTTCTACGTATTTTTTGATTTCCTCAGTGATCTCTTGGTTATTTAGTAGTGTATTGTTTAGCCTCCATGTGTTTGTAATTTTTACAGGTTTTTTCCTGTAATTGATATCTAGTCTCATAGTGTTATTGTAGGAAAAGATACTTGATATGATTTCAATTTTCTTAAATTAACCAAGGCTTGATTTGTGACCCAAGATATGATCTATCCTGGAGAATGTTCCATGAGCACCTGAGAAGAAAGTCTAATCTGTTGGTTTTGGATAGAATGTCCTATAAATATCAATTAAGTCCATCTTGTTTAATGTGTCTTTTAAAGCTTGTGTTTCCTTATTTATTTTCATTTTGGATGATCTGTCCACTCGTGAAAGTGGGGAGTTAAAGTCCCCTAGTATGATTGTCTTACTTTCGATTTCCCCTTTTATGGCTGTTAGCAGTTGCCTTATGTATTGAGGTGCTCCTGTTGGGTGCATATATATTTATAATTGTTATATCCTCTTCTTGGATTTATCCCTTGATCTTTATGTAGTGTCCTTCTTTATCTCTTGTAATAGTCTTTAAAGTCATTTTGTCTGATATGAGAATTGCTACTCCAGCTTTTTCTTGATTTCCATTTGCATGGAATATCTTTTTCCATCCCCTAACTTTCAGTCTATATGTGTCCCTAGGTCTGAAGTGTGTCTCTTTTAGACAGCATATATACAGATCTTGTTTTTGTATCCATTCAGTCAGTCTATGTTTTTTGATTGGAGCATTTAATCTATTTACATTTAAGGTAATTATCGATATGTATGTTCCTATTACCATATTTTTAATTGTTTTGGGTTTGTTTCTGTATGTCTTTTCTTTCTCTTGTGTTTTCTGCCTAGAGAAGTTCCTTTAGCATTTGTTCTAAAGCTGGTTTGGTGGTGCTGAATTCTCTTAACTTTTGCTTGTTTGTAAAGTTTTTAATTTCTCCGTAGAATCTGAATGAGATCCTTGCTGGGTAATCTTGGTTGTAGGTTTTTCCCTTTCATCACTTTAAACATGTCCTGCCACTCTCTTCTGGCTTGCAGAGTTTCTGCTGAAAGATCAGCTGTTAATCTTATGGGGGTTCCCTTGTATGTTATTTGTTGCTTTTCCCTTGCTGCTTTTAATATTTTCTTTTGTATTTAATGTTTGATAGTTTGATTACTTTGTGTCTTGGTATGTTTCTCCTAGCTTTATCCTGTATGGGCTCTCTGTGTTTCCTGGACTTGACTATTTCCTTTCCCATGTTTGGGAAGTTTTCAACTATAATCTCTTCAAATATTTTCTCAGACCCTTTCTTTTCCTCTTCTTCTTCTGGGACCCCTATAATTCAAATGTTGTTGTGTTTACTGTTGTCCCAGACATCTCTGAGATGGTCCTCAATTCTTTTCATTCTTTTTTCTTTATTCTGCTCTGTGCTAGTTATTTCCACCATTCTGTCTTCCAGGTCACTTATCCGTTCTTCTGCCTCAGTTATTATGCTATTGATTCCTTCTAGAGAATTTTTAATTTCATTTATTGTGTTGTTCATCAGTTTGTTTGCTCTTTAGTTCTTCTAAGTCCTTGTTAAACATTTCTTCTATTTTCTTCATTCTATTTCCAAGATTTTGGATCATCTTAACTATCATTATTCTGAATTCTTTTTCAGGTAGACTGCCTATTTCCTCTTCATTTGTTTGGTCTGATGGGTTTTTACCTGACTCCTTCATCAGCTGTATATTTCTCTGTCTTCTCATTTTGTTTAACTTACTGTGTTTGGGGTCTCCTTTGTGCAAGCTGCAGGGTCGTAGTTCCCATTGTTTTTGGTGGAGTTCCCTCACCCAGTGGGTGAGGTTGGTTCAGTGGGTTGTGTAGGCTTCCTGGTGGAGGGGACTGGTGCCTGTGTTCTGGTGGGTGGGGCTGGATCTTGTCTTTCTGGTGGGCAGGACCGCGTCTGGTGGTGTGTTTTGTGGTGTCTGTTAACTTAGTATGATTTTAGGAAGCCTCTCTGCTAGTGGGTGGAGTTGTGTTCCTGTCCTACTAGTTGTTTGGCATGGGCCATCCAGCACTGGAGTTTGCTGGCCGTTGGATGGAGCTGGGTCTTAGCATTGAGATGGAGATCTCTGGGAGAGCTCTCGCTAACTGATATTACCTGGGGCTGGGAGGTCTCTGGTGGTCCAATGTCCTGAACTTGCCCCTTCCACCTCAGAGGTTCAGGCCAGACACCAGGGCAGAATACAAAGACCCTGTCAGCCACAGCTGCCGAATCAACTAGCCCTGAAAATGGATGGCGCTGGAGCGTGGGGCCCACACCTGCCATCGCTGGCAGTGGAGAGTGCGGGAGAGGGTCAGGAGTGGTGATGCAGTGTAAGGTGTTGGGGGGGGTAGGCGTCCTCGTGCATGCCCCTCACTGCGTGCCCCTCCCACCACCAAATTTTACTTCATTTGAGGGCTCCCTGGGTTTTGGTTGATTTTGGAACTGGCAATGTCCTTTGGTAAATATGGGGAGGTGATAGGTTTTGATTTAGTTTGTCATGGCTAGGCCATCAGTCCATTCTCTGTGGCTTTCCACACAACTGCCTGTCCCCTGAATAACCAAATATAGATGTCACTCTTGTGTCCATCTATAGGGGTGGGATAGGGAGGGTGGGAAGGAGATGCAAGAGGGAGGAGATATGGGGATGTATGTATATGATTCACTTTTTATACAGCAGAAACTAACACACCATTGCAAAGCAATTATACTCCAATAAAGATGTTTAAAAAAAAGTCACTCTTGATTTGTTTCCCACCCCCATCTTCCCCCAAGAGACCAAAAAGGTGATTGTGCATCTCCTCCTCCAGAACTGCAGCCTCCTTCCCCAGGAGGAAGCTGGTCTGCTGTCAAACAGGAGTGGGGCCACCTGAAGACAAGATCCATCCAGACCCTTGTCCTGGCCTGAGAGCTAGATTGTCTGAAGCTCCCTGAGGAAAGAAAGTCTCTCTGAAGGGATGAAGGGAGTGTCCCTCACTGAAAAGAATTGGATCCCCAAGTCAAGAAAGAATGGCAGGGGGTGGGGGGCTCAGCTGTGGACCTCAACTCTTTTTTAAAAAATAAATTTATTTATTTATTTATTTATTTATTTATTGGCTGCACTGGGTCTTCACTGCTGCGCGCGGGCTTTCTCCAGTTGTGGTGAGTGAGAGCTACTCTTCATTGTGGTGCGCGTGGCTTCTCTTGTTGCGAAGCACGAGCTCTAGGCACGCGGGCTTAGTTGTTCTGTGTTATGTGGGATCTTCCTGGACCAGGGCTTGAACTCGTGTCCCCTGCATTGGCAGGAGGATTCTTAACCACTGCACCACCAGGGAAGTCCCTTTTTCTTTTTTTAAGATTTTTTTTTTTGATATGGACCTTTTTTTTTTTTTTAAGTCCTTATTGAATTTGTTACAATATTGCTTCTGTTTTATATTTTGGTTTTTTTGGCCACAAGGCATGTGGGATCTTAGCTCCCCGATCAGGGATTGAACCTGCACCCCCTGCATTGGAAGGCAAAATCTTAATCACTAGACCATCAGGGAAGTCCCTGGACCTCAACTCTTCATCAATGATCTCATCCAGTATCCCGGCTCTTACAGAATAATAGCCACATTGTGACCACCCCCCTGGACTGGACATCCCCAGATGGATATTTCACAGGCATGTCAGACCTACTGTGTCCAAATCAAACTCCTGATCTTCCCTCTCTGTTCCACCTCCCACCCCAATTCTGTCTTCCCACCACAGCCTTCTTCAGGTCAGAAAAACAGCAATGCCGTTCTTGCAGTTGCCAAGGCCAACAACGTCACAGGCATCCTTGACTCCTCTTCTCTCCCAGGCCACACAGAATCCTTCAACACATCCTGATGATCTGACCATTTCTCACTGCATCAGCGGAGCTCAGCCACCATCCTCTCTTACCCAGATTGCTGCTGCTCCCTCCTCCCGCCCTTGCCCCTCTGAAATCAAGTCTGAGTGCAGCAGCCAAGTGACCCTTTGAAAACAAACATCAGATCAAGTCACTCCTTGGCTCTTAACTCTCCAACAGCTTCTCATGTTGTTCATAGTAAAAGCCAGTGGCCTTGGCCCTGCTTAATTACCTAGTCTCTTTGGGACCTCATTGCCTGCCACGGCTCCCTCCCAACTCACCCTGCTTCATCCACGACTGCTGTTCCTCGAAGGCACAGGTGTCTGCACTTGCTCTGCACCTGCCTGGAACACCCTCCCCCACCTCCCTCAGGTGTGTGTCCATTTGCCCAAACATCACTGTGGTAGCAAGCCCCTCCTTGAGGGCCCTATTTACAATTGCAAACTCTCCTCACCAGCCTTCCCTGTTTCCCTCTCCTGGCTACAGTTTCTCCATCTAACATGGCTTTTTCACATGTTTGCCACCCTCTCCAAAATGAGCCCCTTGAGAACAGGGACTGTGTCAGCATTAGTTTTCGCTGCATCCCCAGAGTCCAGCCAGGGCCTAGCACAGGACAGGCACTCCACGAGTGTTTGTCGAATGCATGGAGAGGGTCAAGGCCTGAGTGTGGGGGCCCTGAGGTGGCAGAATGTCAGATGCAGACAGCTGCAGGGGTGCCCAGGGAGGTGGGTGCTGACACACTGACTGGGGAGTGAGTGGATGGACCTCACAGGCCTGGATGAGGAGAGCCTTCAGTAGATGGACTGAAGACCTGGGACCCCCTTGTCTCTGGCATCACACGAGCCCGTGGGAGCAAGGCAGTGAGGGAAGACAAGTAAAGCTGGGGTTCTCATCAATCGTGGAAACTGGTGGCTTGGAGTCACATTTTGTTGGATTTAGGAAAGTAAATGCAGTATCTTTTACACCTTGAGTGTTGGGAAGCAATTCATTCCAGAAGTCCCACCATTTAGGGTCCCTATAGGTGAGAAAGGCAGAGGCTCCTATCCAAAAGGCAAGTTATCTAGAGGTCCCACTGGCCCGAGGCATTAGCCCCCGGACTTCAGAGCCAGGGCAGCCCCCACCCTCCCACCAGGGCCCACAGTCCCACCAGGAAAGCAGTCCTGGGGTGGGGAGCACATAGGTCTCCTGTGTCAGGTGCTGCTGACGGTGGGACAGTAAGATGAGCAGGAGTTAGGCAGCCGAGGTGAGCCAGGGAGGGAGAGAGGAGGAATCAGGCAGAGGAAATAGCACGTGCAAAGGCTAGGAGATGAGAGCGCCTGGGACAAAGAGGGGACAGCAGGAGTGTGGCTGTGAGAGGGCAGGACCTGAGCGTGGGGTCAGATCTCAGCAACAAGCCTCAACTAAGGCCACAGGAAGGCGCCAAGCAGAGAAATCTCACCCCAGCTATTGTGTAAGGAATGAATGAGCGGAGGCAACGAGGCTGCACGGAGCCAACTGGCAGTCAGGATGAATCTGAAGAATATTTAGAAAGTAGAATGGGTAGGCCTTGGATACTGATGAGATCACTCCTGGTAAAGAACCGATGGTGGTGAAAGAACACCGGATTGGGGCAGGTAAAGGAGGAGGGCCTGGGTCTGGCCATGCAAAGTCCACACGAAGAGGCCTCACAGGCCCATGAGGGTTAGGAATGTGACTTGGGAATCGCAGGATTGTGGTGACTGAAGCCCTGAGAGTAGGCAAGAACACCCAGGAGAGCATTCAGTGGGGATAAGAGTCTCGAGCAGAATGCTGCCAGCAGGAGGAGAGATGCCCAGAAAGGCAACTTAGAAGGAGCAGCCAAGGCAAAATGAGGAAAGGTGGAAAGCCAGAGAGCAGGTGAAGGCCAAGGGCAGAGGATGCCTCTAGAAGCAGGGAGTGGTCGGCAGCACCCTGGGAAGTGACGCTGGTTCCATACAGACAACCTCCCACATCTCATACCAAGTCAGCACTCCCCCCATCAGATACCACAAACGATCTAGAATTTAACAGATGTTTATTTGTGTAGTAGGAAGATTCAGGTATATAAATAAGGTGAATACTTTCCAATGTACAGTATATCATGATCTGACACTTCATTGAAAAAGAATCAGTTCAATACTGATCAGACAGTGCACAGAGAAAGGTCAGCTGGGGCAAAAACACATGGATTTACTGAAATGACAGAGGCAGGGCCAGGACAAACTCGGGGCCAATCTTGGCAGCACAGACACTGCAGTGGGCTACGTTTGACTACCTGGCACTCCCCAGTGGGGCCAGGGAAGCCATTTCTATGTTTTGGGGAACTTTCTCACTAAACAGGTCTTCAGAGTGAACAGACTGAGGAAGTGCCTGACTCACCCAACACCACCAGGCTTCCCAACAATTCTCAACAGAGGGGCCACTTGTCTCTAACACTTTGGTCTTCCCCTCCTGTTTTGCAAAGTATTAAACACCAATAAAACTTAAAACTTGGTATCAGCATCGACTCCAGAAGAGAATCCACAATCCATGAGCGTTGAATGTCCCTGGATGGGTGAGCCCAGTTTCTGTTCCCCCACCCACAAGACACTCAGGGCTGGCCTCCGCCAGCTGCAGGACTCCTGGCCTCTCCTCTGCCTGTGCTCCTCCTGCTGCTGCCCCCATGGCTTCTCAACAGTCCTCTGGCCGGACGACAATAAACCACTGTATCCTGACACTGCCTTTTGTTCTCTTGGCTCCAGGTCCTTTGGTTATGTTGGCCCTGATGTCTGCTCAGCTCTTTCCCTTTGTAATCAGCTCCCAGACACCCAGCCAGTGTGACATAAGGCAGCAACACAGTGCTGTGTGGCAGCCATACGGTGCTGTGTGTGTGGAGGATTCAAATGCAACAGAACACAAAGGACATCCTTATAAAAACACGTATGTACATTCTCAACCCCCTTTCTAGTCTGGCATTCCCTGGCACAAAGCCAGCAAAACCAGCACATGAACCTAACAGAGGTTGCTCCAGCAACCGAGGACAGGGACTGTGCTATGGATGACGTCAGCAGAGAATCCCACCCGGGACAGAGTCACCAGGTGGCTAAACCCAACTACAGACCCTGAGCGCTACGTAAGGGTCTCCCGACACCTGGGAGACCACTGCAGCAGCATCTTCAGCCCAAGGCGCAGAGGGCCCTTGCCCCTGGCTTGGAGCCATTTTCTCTACAGATAAAAAGCTGCCTGGGTCCATTAGATGCAACAATGAGGGAGGAAGTGCCTGGCCTGGCAAGCACGGGTCCAGAGGAGTGGGAGGCAGGCCCAGATCAGTCCATCACCGCAGCTGCTCACTAAACCCCCACAACTGTGTTCCTGGCTCCTGTCACAAGCAACTAACTGAAGGGGAGAGACTACCCTTTAAACACATGGGCCTTTGGGTCTAGTCTTCATTCCCCACAAACACTCAGGAAACAGCCCACAGTCAAGCCAGTGGTTCTAGGTCATTATTATCCTATTGGCTTGAGAACTTCATGGATCCATCAACACCATTCCTTCAAAGTGAAGAATGAGCCACCTCAAACACACCCTCCCCAACTCCTCCGTCTGCATTCGGAAAACTAAAAGAAATAGTTTTCATTTTTCATTAATCTGGTGCCTATTCTCCCTTCATTCATGAATCACCACTGAGATCCTCTGCTAACCTAGAATCCAAGAGAAACACCCCCTATCATCTATCCCCAAGTGGTCACCTGCGTCTACCCTGTTAACACTTTTAAGAAAGCAAGAAACACAAAGCCCCTGACCTGTTATGTGTAAGGACATGAGCGAGAGCTTTAGGCCTTCCCTCTGTACTATCATCTACTACAGAGAAGCTCTCTCTCTCTCTCCCACTCCTCTTGGGCCCTGCGATGTCTGCTCACACGGAGGACTGCTGCAGGTCCCTGAGCTGTGTGCACAGAGCACAGTTCTTGGCAGAGGGGGACATGGGGTCCAGAACAAGTCACAGATCAGCCCTTACTGCCCAGGAAGTGGAGGCACCACCAGGCAAGAGGAAAGGGCCTCCTTCCCCATGGCAAGTTCAGACCAGGGGCAGCAGGAGGTGAGCAAAACCTCAGGCAAACCATTCCTACCAGGAACGGAGAATTCTGGAACTTGTCCACATCCTCTCTCCTTTCATCAGGCTGGCTTTCTAAATGAAGTGGGAAGTACCCAGTCGCTGTAGATGGGTGTTAAGGTCTGGACTGCTTCTCTCAGAAGGAGAGTATGGTCACTTTCTAGACTTTGAACACCCAGGCTGTGTGCAGGGCAGGGGCAGTGTAGTGGCTGAGAAACAGCCTCCAGCATCACACAACCCTGGGTTCAAATTACCAGCTGGGTTCAACAAAAACAACTGCCATTTATTGAGAGCTTACTATGTGCCAGGCACTGACAAATATTTACATGCATTACCTCATAAAATCCTCACAACAATCCCGAAAGGGAGCTGCTATTAGCAGAGCCAGCTGGGTTGGAATTGTACCTAGTAACCTGCCCAAACCTAGGGCTATTTGAGCCCAAAGTCTATCTTAACTACTGCACTTTGCCTGTCATGTTGCCTCATTTTCCTCATGTATAAAATGGAGATAATACCTGATCAAAGGTTGTTTTCTGGATTAAAAGGGATAATGCATCCTTAGCACTGTGCCTGGCACATATTAAGCACTATTACTATTATTGCAATTATTATTAATAAACACACTGCTGGTAACTTAATGACTTGAGAATAAAAAGGAGCCTCATCATATAGGCATTTGGTAGAAGAGGGGAAGGGGGGCAGGGTTTTCAAAGAGCCAATGGATTTGAAAGCCACTGGCCATAAAATCCTAGACTTCAGATATTCTGGCATTCTAGTCTCATAAATCATCTACATGTTCTAAAATCCCAACACTTCAGCACCCAAAGTATACCTCCCAAACCACCCTCCCAGCTGAGATCTCTTTGCCTTTGACAACATGGCATACATACAGACAGGTGAAAGCCTTACTCTATCAAGAGGCAGCCCCAGGTAAGCACAGCAGCCTCTACCCACCTGAGAGGCCAGGTGAATAAGGTTACTGCTGGTCAACCTGAAAGGGGGTGGTGGTGGGCAGTGCTGGGAGGAACAGAAAGATGGGGCCACCTTCAAATGGAAATAGGCAGTCAGCAGCTGGGACTCCATTCCTCACTGAGAATGGGCCCACCTTCTGCAGGGAATGTGGGTGAGCAGAGTTCAGGACCAAGAGGAGGTGGGCCTAGAAGAGCCCTTAAATTAGCCTCATTCATCACCACTTGGTCCAAGCCCAGCACCCTATGTAGGTCGTGCCACAAGGGCCCCACCCAACAAGGGAAAACAAGTTAGGAAGTGGGAGTAGGTAATCTCTTTAAAAAGTGAAAGCTGGGTAACTGCGAGCATGGAAGGTGATCAAGGGAAAAGAAAGTTCGTTTTCACCAAGGACAGAATAATGAGGCTCTGCCCACGAACCAGACCCTCTCTGTTTGTTCCAGCCGCTCTTTCGGAGCCCCTGCTGACAAGCACAGTGAGAGTTGGCCCATGGTTTGTTGTCTTGCAATGTGTGTATGACAGTCACCTGGACATCCTTCTGTGGAAGAACAGCACCCTGGGCCTAAGGGAAACTGACCCTCCCCACTCCACCCCTTCCTCAGCACATAATCACAATGCACAAGAAAGGTGGGCACAGACGAGAGTTACTCCCAAAGACAAAAGGCGATGGTGCCTAAGATATCAGTGACACAAGAAGACGTTGCAGAGGTGCCACATCTAGTACAGTAATGCAAATCTACTTCCTTGGAAACTGACCTTGGGCAGGCTTCTTACAGAGCAAGGCCACTGCTGTTCAGTTTTCCAAGCAATGATGCTCTTTGCCCTGAGTCAGTCACACACACCCCTGCCCCCGGCAATGTCAGGGATGCTGCTGATCCTGCCAGGGGCTCACTGACAGTCTGAAGATGTGAACTTAAGGATCCATTCGAATCAGCCTCCAGCTAACTCGGCAACTAGCTCATTCAAATCAAAGGGCCTGTTTAGTCTCCATTAAAATATATTTTTGGAATCTTCTTATACAATGTAAGTTACAGGATAAAAAGCCCAGTGGGGAAAAAATAAATACCATAAAATGATTTCAGAGTCTACCTGTGTAAGGCTAAGTTACATTTTGCCCCTTCTGAGACATTAGTTTCAAACATACATAACAGAATTGTACAACACTAGAAGGAAGTACATCTTAAATACAGTTAAACTATACCTACTAAAATGCTCAGAATATGAAACAGGCAAGAAGTAATAAACATAAATAAGGCCCAGGCTGCCTTAGAGGGTTTCACTTTCAGAAGCAAAACATAAATGTGTACTTCTTCGATGCTGAGAGCAATTGAGAGGGTGGCACATGCACGCAAAGGGAAAAGGCACAGGTGTCCTGCGAGCAGTCACGAGAACTCGCCAGGGAGGACGCCCAGGTCCAGCCCCTGCAGATGCTCCCTGGTTTCTTTTTCCATCAGCTCCTTATGTCACCAGGTAGGAGCTAACAGCAACTTAAGCTCCAAACGTGGCACACAGGTCGGCCCTCCTGAGCTTGCCGGAAGGAATACTGCACGTTCCCAAAGGTGAGGAGGCCCGGGGATGATAAGTCCTTGTCCTGCTGGTGAGCACAACCACCATGTGACCCTGGGGACGCGCCCCCCTGGCCCTCGGCTTCCTCATCAGCAAAGGGCTCATGCCTCTCACCTGAGGTACCTCAGAAGGCCGCTGTGAGAATGTACAGGATTCAAATTGGAAAACAAAACAAAAATCTCTAAATCAGGACTGCACAATATGTATGAACACAAAATCAAATGGGAAACATTAAAACCATGCATGGGAGTTAGAAACTGAATCCATGACAAGGGAGGGCACACAATTTGTCACATTTTATTTCTCACAAAAAAAATGGATCTGAAGCAAGTTATGCCACTCATTAAGATCTGCACAGCTGTGTGTTATAAGTCTCTGGAAACTTGTCTGTTTGGTGAAAGATTTTCAATAAATGGGAGAAAGAAAAACAATGTGCTATATAGACACAAGGTGGCATCAGTCTCCTGGCTACTGACTACGAAATTCCCCTATTTCACCAGAAAGCAGGCAGGGAATCAAAAGAAAACAAAATCCCGCTGACCCTCGGGCTTTCTTGATGGCAGCTCTGTTGAGCTTCCAGCTGCCGTTTCCCAGGACCCCCACCAGCAGCCACGTCCACAGAAATGTGCCAGGCTCCCTGATCCCAAAGGAAGACCTATTCAAAGGTGGCTCTCTGCTGCCGGGTCCCAGCTGAGACTCCCTGCTCCCAAGGACCCACCATCTGCCCACAGTGGGGTACCATGAGACAAATGTGACGCCATTTCATCTCTGGTTTGGGGAACCAAGTTCATTCTGCAATCAGAAGACTAGATTCGTTACTAATCACCTCCACTCTTTAAGACTTATTGCTGAGGACAAGCATTTTAAGGACAAGCATTTAGAAAAGGCCTGTAAGTACTTGCTTTTTGGGTGCCCAGGACATGACTCAATACCTGCAGCAGCCTCTGGTACATGTACTTGTTCAGCCAGAATGATGGAATATGGGAATTAGAAGACAGCTCAGAAAATGAGGACCCACAGAGTAATGTGTCTGTCCTACCTAGCGTCATACAGCCAGCACTAAAACCCCACGCAAAAACACATTTTGTTTTTAAGGGGGCCTTGGAGCTGAAAAAGAAAAGCCATGTACTGAACTGGAAATAAAAGTTCAGAAGAAGGAAGCTGTTGCACGTGGAAGGTCACACAGCGACTGTGAGCTGAGACATCAAGAGGGGTCTGGCCCGTGCTGGACGCTTGTGATCTGGGTTGGCTGTGAGCATCCACGGATGCAGTGAGGCTGAGATAAACAGAAATAGAGCAAAGCAGCACCAGCCCAAGGTGCTGAAGCAAGCTGTTACACCCCCATTTGGCAATGAGAACCAATATGGCACAGAATAATGGAACACACTTGGCCACCAAGCTCTCTCTCCTGTACCCCCTTGCTTATTGTCCTGACAAAGAACGTATATTCCAAAAGTCTACCTCACTCCTCTAATTAAAAGGAAACAATAAATAAGTCACAGTTGAAAAGAAAAAAGGTCCCCCTGTAAAATACAAACTACATTTAAACTGGTCACATTATACAACAAGTGTGCATTTAATCTTCAGAAGCTTCAAACCTAATTGGGTTGGGTTATGCAGAGTTGTAAGCAGGACTTTGTGGTTTCAGTGAAGAAGTCATGGTACAACTGAAATCACTGTAAGAAATAAGTGATTTTTAAAACACACACAGATACACACTTGCCTTAAGAGTTATACATATATATATATTATATATATAATATACACACACACATACACACACACACACACACACACAACACAGCAGCTACGTGGGTGGTCAGCAAGGCCAAGGGCATGGGCATGTGAAAGAGAAGCCCTCTGCTCCCTGCCAAATGGGGAAGCCCCCAGAAAGGATTCAGCAGCAACAAGTCTACAGCACAAACGTGAACGACATCATCCCTGAAAAGACCCAGTTAGCCGACTGCCCTATAGGAGCCACTTGAGCCTAAACCCTGTGGGAAAAGGCCCAATTACAGTATATCCTACTGCATACACTTGAAATAGTACAGTGTGGCTTTTCTCCAGACTATTATAATTTTTCATGCTTTCTGAAAAAAATAAAAACTGAAACCTTCTTTCAGTCTGTGATGAAGCGAGGTGAACCCATATCATAAAGCAGAGCTCATACTCCACAGGATTTGTGAACAGAATGCTTATCTGATTAATAAGTCTTCATCCCTTCAGCCTCAGGAGGTAACACTCCTGTAGCTCCAAGGCAGGGATTACTGAGAAGCCCAGGGAAAGTGTTCCAGTAGTAAAGACATCCAAGCTGTGCACCTCTTCCCTGCTGGGGGTCAGCTACAAAGAGAGCTCGGTGGGGGCTAAAGTGGATGAACACAGATGAATGTCCACTCTGATCAAGCCCAGATATGGAAGCTCCAGCTTGGGAGCTAGAAGCACCAAGTAGGTGCTCCAGAGCTGGGCAACACTGTCTTCCAGGTTGTTAAAAACTTCGGTTTTAAAAACCCAAATGGTTTTACCCCCATGACTTCTTTCCAACTCAAAGCTGTAGGTTACTTACAACCCAAATCATAAGCACATAGACTGTACACACAGATTTTTTTTTTTAAATCCACAAATAAAAAACACTTAAAAAAAAAAAAAAAAAAAAAGACAGTGAGTTGAAGTCTTGTCTTTGTCCAGCTGGGCTTGCCCTGGAGCCCTGCCCCTCACTCAGCCCTGTTCCTGCTCTCCTGGCCCTGGGTGGTCCCTATTTGTCCTCTGTGGCAGCTGTCAGCATCCCCTTGTCAGTCAGGTGAGACTTGAGCATGTTGAAGATGTGGAGCTGCTGATCTGGCCTCAAGGTCAGGAACTGCTGAACCAGCTTACTCGGATTAGGGCCCCTGGAAGAGGATGAAGAAACAGCACTGAGCAAAGCAGGGGCCAAGCAACTTCGAGGTCCTGATTATTCAAGTAGCTGTTCCCTCTCTGGATTCTCTGCTAATGGAGGGTAGGGGTCCTCAGGGAATCCATCACTAATAGCAACTGAAAACTGCATTCACATTTGGTTTTTTTCATTCAAACTGAGAAGTAGCTAAAATTCTAGAATTTCACCACACTTACGAATCCACTAACTTGGTTCAGATGGAAAGGTACTATACCTGATAAAACTGGCAATATACACATTGACAAAGGTGGCCATCAGATACTGGCAGTCAAAGCGATCCATGATGCCTCCATGGCCAGGAATGGTATTGGCAAAGTCCTGTTAGAGGAGGGGAAGGACTGATGAGCCTGGCCTCAGCCAAGTCAAAGCCTGGCTTATGGTCCCACCTCAATGTCCAGCTACTGTACTGAATAGCTGAGGGCAACAGAAAGTGAAAAGTAAGTATTGATTCAAATGCTGAAGCTATAATAGTACACAATCTTATTAAATTACAAAATGTTTCTTTTGAAGAAAGAATATATTAACAAATATACTGAAAATCCAACCACTGAATTTTCTTAGAAACAATGTATCTTCCTTTAACCTACTTAAATTCCATGCATGGGTGAAGAAGAGCACACATTAATAATCAGGGTTCATAGCTTGATATTTTGAAGGGGGTGGTGGCTGATGAGGTGGGACAGGAGGAGGAAGGCAGAAGACGGGTGAAAAGGGGCCCAGCTAGGAGACAATGAGAGGAACAGAAAAGGGTTTTCCTACTTTGATTTTAAAGGCTCGCTTGAATCCGCTAGCGAAGAACCCTCCAAAGGGGCCAATGAGTGAAGCAAAAGTGGAGAGGGCAATGCTGTGAATCTGGAAGGGGTACATCCGGACTGTTTTCTGAAAAGAATAAATGAAGTCAGTCAAGATGCCTGCAAGCCCAGGCTTATTACTTGTTAACATTAAAAAACAAACAAACAACAACAACAACAAAACCACCTCTTTATGAAACTATTTCTCTCCCCCAACCCCAAAAAAATTTAGGAAGAAGACTGGTTTGGGGGTTTTTGTTTGTTTTTGGTAAATCTCTAATATATGGCTTAATAGAGGACATTAAGGTATTACGCATTCAGTCTACAGCAATATGATGTTTTGGTTGAAGTGTATGAAGAAAATCTAGCCCTACAAGGATACGTTGTTGAAAAAAGGAAGAGTATTTTAGCACCGTCTTTTCAGATAATTATGGGTATTCTCTTGATACTACACCAGAACTTAAGCGGTAGTTTTCTAAAAATTTGGTGCAGTGTGGAATCTGAAAGCCTACCAATGACTGTTTTGTAGTCTTACATTAAAATCTATTGGTCTATCTTGCACTTTGAATGGATCGTTTACCTGTGCATGACTGTGTAACACCATGCACTGGCCATTTCAAAAATACTGGTTCACTGAGTTACACAAATCTTTCAAATGTAGACAAATTTTGCCATACAATGTCAAAATGTCATATGTTAAAATCACCACAGATCCCTCAGAAAAGCCTTTAAGTATTAAGAAGCTGTCAAACTTACAGTAGCAGGTATACACTTTCCAAAACTCTAATTTGTACTTGAAAGCCAAATTTTATCGTTGGTAACAACTACTGTCAGTTGTTTTCTTGAAGTGACAGACTCACTTTGTTCCTTTTCAAGAAAAATGTCTGCCAAAAATCCAAATCTGAAAAATTAGTTTGTTGGTTCTTTTCAAGTAAAAATTATGTCCCCATAAAAAAGCCGCTAGTTCAGCTCATAACTCAAGCAGGTGCACACGCAGTCTTCCTTTAGGTAAGCACTGTCCTGCAGCATTTAGCAGAAGCATTTTATGTATAATTTCCATTTTGGTACCAGAGCATTAGAAAGGTGTGTATTCAAGGGTCAAGATTTAATAAAATTAATAATTTTACTATTTCATCAAAGACACTCTTAAGGTGAGCTGGCTGAGTCTTCCTGTGAGTATGTGGCATAATGAATTCAATGACAGTCCAGTTTAGTGCCACTGCCTTCACTCATGCTAAGGTGCCAGCACTGCTTTTGCACCATCATGGCAAATGTTGACAAAGTGAAAAAGTGAAACTTTATTCATTATGTTACGAAGAAAGTACAGACCCCCTGAGAGGAAAAAGCACAGACCCCCTTCCAAAAGCACACTTTCAGAACCCTGGTCTTAATGATTTAAAGAGGGAGGAAATGTCTCCTCCTGTCCTCACCCTGAACTGACTTGAGCAATTCTCCAACCTGGGGCTTACAAGCTTGGGGGAGGGAGGAAGCTAGCTGTTTTTGAGGGAAGGCAGTGGTGGAGAGGGGGCTCTCTCTTTGTAGTCACTATGCAGCCAAGGATCATTCGCCCCATGTGAGTGGCACATACCCAGCCAATGACCGACTGGATCACCCCAGGAATGTTGTACTCCTGCAGACGAAACAGGTCCGAGGGCTCACAGTCCACAGTGAAGCTGTTGGTATCATTGTTGTACTCCACGGGACAGACAAAGCATCTGTACCCGGACATCACATAGGACAGCTGAGGATGAGAACAGACAGACAAAGGAGACAAGTTCCAGCCATCTTGCCTGGGCAGCACGCACCTGGTTCAGCCAAGTCCCTCACAGTGCCTAGCACCCTAAGTGCAAGCTATGCACTAAATCATAGGTTCATATTTCACCATATGTGTATTTTACCTGTATCTGGAAAAAAAAAATGAAAAAGAGGCTGATGGCCCACTGAGGCCTCAATGTACTTGCTCCAACAACCAGGCCCTGAATAAACCCAGGAAAGACCTGAGGGAATTTGGGCAAAGAACTACAAGAAGTTTCATCCCATTTGGAGGAGCGATGGTCCATTTTTCTCAGGATCCCTTAATTCAAAATGGCAGGTGGTGAGGGGAGCGGTATAGTGAGAAGGAGACAACCAGGAGGGGAGAAGGCTGAAGAGCAGTAAGTAGGGAGTCAGCCCTGAAGGGCAGCTGGACAACTCTGAAAAGGGGAGAGACTGGCCTGAGGGTCAGAAGCAGCAAATGATGCTCTAGAAAGGGCTGGGAGATCATTCCTCTCCAGGCAAGACACCCACAGGAGAAAATCTGGGTTAGAATGGCATATCCCACCTCACCTCTTACTCTCAGGCAAAATATCAAATGCCTGGACAAGAATGCCATCTCCTGAGTGTTGCCAGGCCTCAGCCTGGGAGGAGTACAAGGTGTGCACGGCCCCCACTCCTCTACTGCTTAAAGACTGGCAGATAAAGGACAGCTGGCACTGCCCATGCCATGTTCATGCCCCGCTACAGGGAAAGGTTGCCATTCAGCAGGACAGAGTCCTTGGCCTCGGGGGACATGCTCACTAGCCGTGGATGGGCTTTGAAGGTGGGTGGGAGGCCTCTGCCCATCCCCCACCCAGCTGGGAGCACCACCTACCAGAAGGCCAAATACCACAGTAGCAAAGCAGCCCCCAATGAAGCCTTCCCAGGTCTTCTTCGGGGACAGCTGTGGACAGAGAGCAAGTTCTTAAAAAAAGGCATTTTGATAACTCTAGCTTTGGGAATAATGATTAACTGTTAAAAGTCTTTCTACTATTAAAAAAACTCATTCAATTAAACCCCTCACCTTCTAAAATACCCCATACTTGGTTTCCTTGTTCCCTGCCTGATAGCCCTCAGTTTCCTTTCTGTTTCAATTGGCCAAATAATTTAATTATATTATAAAACAGCAAACTAATGATAACACTCAAATTCAGATCAAAGCCACAAAAGTGTGCCTACGCCATCTATAAAAATATTTTCCCTATTAGCTCTTTTTTTTTCCTATGAGTAGTTGTCAAGTCTTCCTCTGGCTTTTCTCTTGAAGCTAATTTATTACTAGCCTTTCATCAGGATGACATAAAGATGTACACACCAGCTAGATCTCTTCTGTCTCCTAAGCTGATCTACTCATAATTGAAAGCACCACCCTCCCCTCACGGTGAAGGTCCGTGTTAGGGTGATCCACTTACCTTGATGAGTGGGGTCCGACCAAAGAAGAAGCCAAACATATAGGCCATGATGTCATTACAGATCACACAAGAAATGGGGACAATGAACCTAGGAAATAAACCAAAGTAAGAATCAATGCTACCAAGACGATAATACCTCAGAAGTCCACAAAACAATGCCATTCATAAATTTCAGTACCACAATAACCCATATAGTACTTATTAACCATTAAGGAATAAGTTTAAAAGAAATAAAATGCCACATAAGCCATACCTAGTACCCGGCACATAGCAGCATTCAAATGTTTACTGAATGACTACTGAATAAATGGAGGTGGTATTCTATAAAATGTCATTTGTTCTTTTTTCATTATAAAGTAATATAAAAATTTAAAGTGTAAAGAAAAGAAAAAATAAAAAGTTGCCTGTTTCCCCTATCCCTATCTCCATTCTCCAAAATAACTACTTTTAATCATTTCTGACTTTTCTTCTTCTAGCAGTTACCTCCATAATCCTAAGTAATACATTTATTATCTATTTCATAATTTACTTTTTTTTTTTTTTTTAACTGTTTATTACTAGCTCTAGTGAGCCCAACTTTTCCCCAGGACTACACTGAGAGCAAGACCAAGTACATATAGCCAGATTTCTTCTCTGCCTCCTCCCTCTGCTGGTCTGGTCATCCCCACCACGAAAAAAAAGGGACAGTTTCCAAGCTTGTACCATCTCTCTCTTCTCACTTTCTGTTCTCTGACAGTCACTTTTTTCAAATTTCCTCTATTACAGTTTAACATAACATATATAAATCCTAGCCCCTCAACTACAGGCAATATTTTCTGACTTCCTGCTTGTTAAGGTAGGGATTTAGAGCACCTGTATCCACCCAACCACCCATAGTATTTACTTTGTTGAGGCTTCTAGCAACATTCTCTGCTCTGCACCTATAATTAAGTCTTGAAGGTTCAGTCTAAAAACCAGTAATTAGAGATTTTAATATGATTCACTCTAGAACCAAGTGGTATGTCTAGCCCTAAACATGAGAACTTAGCATGAGCCCCTCTTTAGAATTACTTAACAAAACTCCGAAAGAGAGGGAGAGTACATCTCCTCAGGCCATTATCATTATTTTAAACATAATAATGCCCTAAGGGGAACATTTAGATGAGCTAGTCCCTGTTCTAAGCACTTTACATATTTTTACTAATTTATTCCTCAGGCAGTGGGTATTACTGTGCCTTCACCCTGAGAACAGGAAACAGAGGCACAGTTTGGGATCTTTTTTTTTTTTTTGGCTGTGTTGGGTCTTCATTTCTGTGCGAGGGCTTTCTCTAGTTGCAGCAAGCGGGGGCCACTCTTCATCGCGGTGCGCGGGCCTCTCATTATCGTGACCTCTCTTGTTGCGGAGCACAGGCCCCAGACGCGCAGGCTCAGTAGTTGTGGCTCATGGGCCCAGCTGCTCCGCGGCATGTGGGATCTTCCCAGACCAGGGCTCGAACCCGTGACCCCTGCATTGGCAGGCGGATTCTTAACCACTGCACCACCAGGGAAGCCCACAGTTTGGGATCTTAATCACAGTACTTTAGCACCTCATATACACAAGGATATGCCTTCACATTTTCACTAAAAGCATAGCTTCTTCAGTCAGCCTACTGATTTCTATCAATGGTGATAGATTTCCTGCTGAAACCATTGCATTTGCGGAATAAAATCTAAGTATATCATTCTTTTGACACACTGCCAGATTCCACTCGCTAATAGTTTATTTAGTATATCTATAATCATAAAAGAAATCAGTTTATCATTCTTGTTTCTCCCTCCCTATGCTTTTATCAGTTTTAATATTAAGGGGTGGATAAAACTCAGCTGCTATCATTGGTCATTTTTTCTAGGTGTGGATTCTTATGCAATTTTCAAAGTTCTTTTATAGTTACTGATCTATTCAAGTTTTCTTCTTCGTGATTTTTACTCGGTGACCTCTTGTCAGGAAATCATGATTTTTTCTTCTAGATTTTCAAATTTGTTGCCATATAGTTTCATTGTCTTTGATTCTTTAAATATCTCTACACCTGTTAGTCTAGAACCGTGGTTCTCAAAGTGTAGGTCCCAACCAGCAGGATCAGCATCACCTGGGAATGTACTAGAAATTCAAGTTCTCAGGCCCCACCCCATAGCTACTGAAGCAGAAACTCAGGAGTGGGGGGGCCCAGCAACCTGTGTTGCAACTAGGCCTGCAGGGGATTCTGATGTAGCTCAGGTGAGAACCTCTGGCTTAGACAGTTAATCAGGGTTTCTCAGCCCACCTATACGAGAACACCTACAAAATAAAAGGAAAAATCCCCCCAACATCACTCACCAGATCATTCCTTCAAACAGGTTGTGGATAACAAGATGTGACTGGGTTACAACAATCAGTAATGTTACATGGGTCCAGCCAAACTGCAAAAGAAGATAAAGGATAAACTTTACCTTTACCTTTTCTATAAACTTTATAGAAAATTGCTTAGAAACAGGTAGGAAAGATATCTGCTTCTGTACCTGTCTAACAGGAAGTGAAAAGGTATAGAACAGGCCTCTGGGAAGAACTATGTTCCCCAGCTACGGTTGCCATCAAAAGGAGGGCCCATATGGCCCACCAGTTAGTCCTTCTATGCTCCAAAAGCCTGGGTATTTCTCATTTTCTTAGTAAGTATTTATTGAGTGCTTAGGACATTCAGAGAGGGGATGTTTTTAGGTTGAGGGAGTGATATAGTAGGCAAGATATCTATGGGCAATGCCTAAAGCTTCACCTTGAGCCTTACCTGGAGGCCACCCTCAGGTCCAGAGGGCAAAGACTACTTAGGGTGTAAATTACATAACAGTGATTGGGTCTAGGGGGATAAAGAGCCACCAAACTTCACTGGGGATGCCTCCTTCATCCTCTAGGTTCTAGATGCATAAGAACAGACTGCATTCCAGGGTTTTGATTTATCACAGAAGGGATGAGAGGCCTGTGGAGTTTCCACAGAATATCACTTATGCCAAGAATTTTGACACTGATGCACATATTTCCCTTACCATGTAGAACTGCAGTCGATAATGCTTCTTGACCAGACTCAGCACAAACATGCAGAATCCTAGTTTGAGGAAGAGGAGGAGAAAGGGCAAAATGAATCACATTCTGCATTTATCTTTGTCCTAGTCATTTCCTTTAGCTGTGTTAAGCAGTCCTTTGCGAATTTCCTAGCAGCAGTTAACCAGGGCACAAATTCATAGCCCAAGGGAATAAAACCAGATAAGCAGTCAGAAGGAAAAAATGACTCCTTCAAGACAATTAAAGGAAGGCAATATTTTAAAATCTTGCAGACTACACTCAACTTAGGACACTGTTCACCAGATAGAAATGTTTTGATCCTAGAGCAGGGGCCGACAACAGTCAGGCCAGCTGCCTGTTTTTATAAACAAACTTTTATTAGAACACAACCATACCTATTTGTTTACATATTGTCCAGGGTTCCTTTTGTGCTACAATGGCAGAACTGAGGAGCTGCAACAGAGACCCTATGGCCCCCAAAGCCTATAATATTTATTATCTGGACCTTTTAAGAAAAAGTTTGCCAATCTCTGTCCTGAAGAAAAAGCAGAAGGGGGATCCACCTGGTACGGGGCCAAGGCCATTCTTGCATCTCTCTCCTACTGACCCATATGACCAAACTCTCCAGGAAGAAAAGGGATTTTACCCATAAGTGTGCTGGGTCCCTCAAAAGCAGCCCTGCCCAGAAGAGAGCACATCACTATTCAAGACCCCTGGCCTCCCTTTGTGGGGCTGCTCCCAGGCTCTGAGGCATGCTCTCTATCCTCAACATAGCAGACCTCTCAGAAGTGGACTTCATATTTTAATAGCCAGGTGTCATTCACAGAGCCAAGTATTGCTATCAAGCTGATGAACAACAGGTAAGACTGAAACTTATTAGGTCAGAACAAATTTCTCATATGCCTCAAACTGGCTTTGAGGGTAACTATGAAGAACGCATTACTAGCATTACTGTACAGTCTTAACTGAGTTTAGATTGACAGAGCACTTCACTGTTTGTCAAGTTGCAATGTATCTGATCAAATCCTCACAGTAATGCTCCTGTTTTAGCTTTAGATTACAGAAGAGCTAACTGAGATTCAAAGAGTAAGCTCCTGGCTCCTTTGAAGTCACAGGTCTTTTTAAACCCAATCAATAAAATTTCTAATACACTGCAATGTCCCTTTTTTTTAAATTAATTTTTATTGGAGTATAGTCGATTTACAATGTGTGTTAGTTTCTGCTGTACAGCAAAGTGAATCAGTTATACATATACATATATCCACTCTTTTTTAGATGCTATTCCCATATAGGTCATTACAGAGTACTGAATAGAGTTCCCTGTGCTATACAGCAGGTTCTTGTTAGTTATCTATTTTATATATAGTAGTGTATATGTCAATGCAATGTCCCTTTTTATATACAAGTTCCTGGGTGGTTTTTGTTTCAGTCACACTGCAGAATCTCTGCCAAGAGGACAGTCAGGACACGACCATGCTATGCAGTCCTCCAACAGAGGCTGGAACACAAGGACAGGTGGCACAAACTCAGCCTCCACAACCACACAAGTCCCTTGGTCTCATTTCTCTTAGTAAAGAGCTGCTACAGCTCACGTAAGGCAGAACCCTTAGCTTTGCTCCCCTAAGTGGTCAGAGTTAATGTCATCAAAAGCTTACATTAACCAAGAAATGCCCCAACTCAGCAGACATGCAAAAACAAGACATACACAACAACTGGTGAGCTGCTTGACGCATACCTGTTAGATAGAGAGTAAAGGAAATGAATCGGTGGTATTTACTGAGAATCCGCAAAGGTTCCTCTCTCTGGACCAGAGTGAAGAAGTAATCTGTCACTGTTTCGCCATAGAAGAAATAATTTACACACAGTAGAAAGTACCTGTAAAAGAATACAGGTCACTGCCAAGGGAAGCACATGTGGCCCCTCCTTTAAAGCGAGGCTGTTAGAAAGCCTCGAGGACCAGAGGTCCACCTGACCCCCAAGACCCCCGGGGGCAGCTCTCCCAAGGACAAGCAGACCACCGTTCCCTGTTCTCTGGTGACACTGCAGGTGAGATGTTTATCTAGAAATTTGTGGCTTTCATTCACTCTCCATTTATCATAAACTTGGGACTCAAGTTTTTGCCCCTTCTGTAGCATTACCAGGTCTAACTTAACACTCAAACCGTAAGACAACCCTCTGAAAGGCACCTCATCCTGCCTCCGCAGTCTTACTTCTACTCTTCCTGACACAAACCTTGCACACCTATCAAAATGGACTTCTCTGGCTTTGCCACCTGCTTGGTTCCCTTCTTTTCTCTGCCTGGAATATGTTCTTCGCTTACCCAGTTTATCACTCGTTGCTCAAATACCATTTTCTTCATAAAACCTTGCATGACCTAACATATCTGCCTCCCCTGCATTTATTTCTATAGTACAAACTATTTGCTCCTTCCACTAAGCAATTAATTATGCTTCAGACTGTCTTCCTCTCTGATGCCTGGCTTTGACACACAAACCTTTCACTAGCACTAACTCTTCATTTGTTTATAACCTCTCTCCTCTACTGGAAGGAGCTCTGCGGAGGGAGAAGACATGGCTCATATACCTTTGCGGCCTCACTGGTGTTTCTGAGTACGGGAACCAGCAGCCCCACTCTAAACACTCAACAAGGATCCAGACAGAGGAAAGAGGGGAGAGCTTCTCTCTTCCATTTTTTCTTTTTTTTTTTTTAAATTGTGGAAGTTCAAGAACTCCGATACTGGGTTTGTTTTCTGTTATGTGAAAAACACTTCCTTGGTACAGTGACCAGAGTCAGGGGTCAGACACCCTGAGTATGTTAACAAAATTCATAACATTGCTTTCCAGCTATAGAAGACCCACAAGAGAGACCTACATCTTAACCCAGGTGGCAAGCACAGGCCCTGTGGAGACTGCGAGGCAGCTTGTGCTGCTGGATGCCGAGGAAGCGTCTCTCAGAAGTATGTGTCCAGGCCAAGTCCGAGCACATCAACTCCCTTGGCCATAACCAAGTTGCCGGGGCCCAAAACACTACTCTCTGGCCTGGTAAGTAATGAAATCAATGCCAGAGATCCAGCACAGCAGGGTGAGAAGAGTCTGTATTTGCCCCAAGTCTTCTCAGGGCTACGCAGTGCTCTGCTCACATGTCACCACCTGAGAAGAGTGTGGTCAATACAGCAGCGAGTTTCAGATCAGGAAGGGGTCTCGGACATCATCTGCACTATAGGTTTTGATCCTGTTTTTGCTTCAAGATAGCCAAGCCCAGAATTCCCTGGTGGTCCAGCGGTTAGGACTCTGTGCTCTCACTGCCGAGGGCCCAGGTTCAATCCCTGGTCAGGGAACTAAGATCTTGCATGTAGCGTGGCGTGGCCAAAAAGAAAAAAAAAAAAACAGCGCCAAGCCCCTTCCTAGGAGGAGAAAGCAGAGTTCCTCTGAGGAGCCCAGATGCCCTGCACTCAGTCTCACTCCTGCCCACTGGCACCCAAGGAGCCTCCGAGGAACTAGGGCTCCAAAACCACAGTTTGAAAAGCACTGACTAGGTTTCAACCATCTGTTTTAAGGGTGAGGAAGTCAAGTTCCAGAGACAGCAACACCAGCACTGACAACTCCCAGATGACTCTTGTGGGATGCTGAGATACTAGAGCATGAAAAACGTACTGATCTAGAAAAGGGGGGCCATTGTGCAGAGTCTAAGGAATCCAAATACTGATGCAAACACGGTCACAGATGCAGCTGGTCTGGTTTCTTCTGAGGAAGAGTCCAGACTCCGGGTAACTACTCAAACACTCCTCACAGGCCAACCATACAGTCCGGCCTATGCAATACTTGGGTCTCAAAGGCACTGTGAAGGTCCATGGCCATCACGGCCTCCCTCCCACCATGACTGTAAATACCTACCACAAAACACTCGTCCAAATCTGTTAAGGGTTTCTGTGGGGCTAAAGAGCTTACCAGCTGAGGGTTCTGAACCAGGGCAGGTCATAGGAGTGGTAGACATTGTAGCCAATAGTGATAATCTCATGGAAACACTTAATCTGAACACACATCACCTGTAGGACACAAAAGAATTAGAACACTTGTCAACTCCCCAATTCTTATGATCTTTGGAAACAGAAACCAACAGGTCCAGGGCCTTCAAAAAAAAAAACACTATATTTAAGAACAATGTCAGTCCTTCAGTGATTCTGCTCTCCTCCTTTCTCTCTCACACCACCCCACAGGGCAGTGAGGCCCTTTAAGTCACACAGAGTAGATGCAATTTCTCACAATAAATATATGCTTCTGAAACTTCAATTAACTTTTTATTGTAGAACATCCCCCTCCTCGGGACTCAATATCTTCCATTCTTGACTTTGAATAGAAATACATACTTGAAAAGTCCCAACGTCTCTGCTCAGCACTCATCTGTTAGTCATTTGACCCTGTCCATGACAGTGGGAAGACTAACAGCAAAGTACTGTGGACTGGGATTTCTTAACAAAAAAGTCCTAAACCTAGGAGGGAGGATCCAGGAAAACAAGAAACAAAACCAAGAGTCACACAGAATCGTAGCCAGGGTCCCAGTTTGATCAAAGAGCTGAAGTAATAAAATCAAATTTTAAAGTGATCTTTAATTCACACACAAATGGCCCTCCAGTTGGCTGCTGGAAGGTGAGAAATCACAGCTATTCTAAGGCAGATGTGGTCTGAAGAGCCTGGACCCCAAGTGATTCCCAGAACCAACCCAACACCTGGCACATAAAATGACCAGTCCTGCAGGGAAAAGTGAAGGCAAAACTATAAAACAGCATATAAATGGCACTTACAATCATCATTAAAACCATTGGTCCCAGGTAAATGATGATGAAGAAAAATGCAATCATGGCCAAAGTCAAGATGCCTCTCACCCACCAGTTCTTCCATCTAAGTTAGAGAGGAGGGGAAGGAGAAAACATGTCAGGAGCCCAGAAAGAACTGAGGCACAAACCCAAGGGGGATGGTTCTTCCTGGGTTGAAAGGGCCCTGAGGTCAATCCTTTCCAGGAGTATGTCCTTCACCTTGACAGAGGCAGTAGCCCAGCAGCCACATGCTGGGAGCAGCAGGGCCGCCAGAGCCATCACATCATCCACGCTAAACTCAGCAAGTGCTCCAAGGTCCACAGAAAAACACACCCAGCTTGTGTCTTAACAAAGGAATCAGGCAAAAGACCCAAGGGAACAATGCCCTCTACTTCTGTATCTACTTGGGTGGCTTCTATGGGCTTCTCTATCTGAGGAAAAAACTATGAACATTTTTCCTGCAGCAGAATCCTAAATTGCTCTGACCCTGCATCGCTATGGTGATAACAGTATCAAACACAGTGGTAATAATAGCTATCATACGTATGTACCTGGCACTTCTATAAGGACTTTACATGTATTAATTGATTCAACCCTCAACACTACTAGCTTTTACAACAGATGAAGAAAGGAACGCACAGTTCATACACCTGTGAAGTGCTTAAGCTGAGATTTGAATCCTGGGAGTCTGTCTGGCTCCAGAACCCATGCCCTTAACCACTGCACAATACAGCCTTTCAAAGGGACAAATGTGTGGGAGGCATGCCCAAGAACACTCTCAGATAATGTTTTGGGGTCTTATAGTTTGCCTTTTTAATCTGCCCACGCAGCTGGTATCGGAAGGACCAGAATCTCAAGGGAACAAAATTTTAACCCTGAATTCACCCAAGTTGAGATGTTTCTCAATTCTTATAGGAAAATTCAAGGAATGTCCACAATGTATGTGTGTGAGAGAGGGAAGACTGAACTCTTAACTAGAAACTTGGGCTCCTCAGTGTAAAGCAAGCTGCCCATTAGTCACAAACCCCAAGGATCATTCATCTTCATGTGCTGTGTCAGTGACCACCCCCATATCCACACGTTCCTCCTCCTTGGACAGCACCTCCCAGACAGCCTAGAGCACCCTTCAAGGCCAGATCCACCCAGGCGGCACTCGTAGTCACTGTTAAGCACTAGATGACACTCAATGCAGCCCTAGGCAAAGGCAGGGGAGACTGTGGCCAATGAAAGTGGGCAGGCCTGCACCTCACACTCTAATAAGATGTGGGCTCCTGCTACAAGACTGTGGGCTCTCTAAGGGCTTCGGGTCTTCCATGGCACTTGGAGACAGTGCAAGCCCCCAGCAAGCAGTTGCATCATTAAGCCAAGCTACCTTGAAGACAAGTTGGAAAGGGCCCTGTTGAGGACCTCTGGGGTATCGTCTACAGAGGTTGGTAGGGTGACAGCTTCCACTCGGCTCTCACTGTCCGATGCAGTCTCTCCATCTGCCTTTGCTTCTGCCTCCGACTCCTACATAGCAGAAAAACAGAAGAGGAAAAGGTCACAAGAGCTGAGTAGGATACTGGGTGTACACATCCAAAAAGACCCATCCACCTTTGAAAACCCCTCTCCATCAACACCTAAGTCACACAGGGAGCAGCCCCTGCTCTGCCACAAGCTATGGACTCTCAGAACCACCAAGACAGGCTGGGCTCTCTCAGGGAAAGCCGGGTATTCAGGCTATTGCCCCCCTCAACAGGGCTCCCCAAAGTCCACAGTGTTACTTCCAGACTTCACAAGAACACCCCATAAGGAGGCTAGCCCCACTCAGTGTGGAAGCCCTATGGGACCACTAACTCGAGTCACTGCTTCACCAGGACTGGTGTGCACCACTGCCCTCTCCCTGCCACCAGGCCTGGGCATCAGCAGACACTTTGATGTCACTCGCAGAGTTGCCACCAGGCCCCAGCCACATAAGGAAATGCTCGCAGGAACTCACCCTGCTCCCCAGCCTGTGTGGAGGGACCAGAGCCATGCCAACAACAGGTTCTCCATCCAAAGTACCATGGAGCAGGCTGCTCTGCATCCTAGGGACCATCCTTCTACTCAGAGCTTTTATTTCTTAGGAGAATTTAGAATAGCTGCTGTGAGAAGAGGTGCAGGAGAAATCAAATCACTTGGAATCAGAGTAACAATACTACATAGTATTTGAATAGCCCTCCACAGTTTTGAGAGCATCTCCCACACCTGTGAACATCTGAGCAGCCCTGGGAGGAAAGGAAGGAAGACAGAAAGATCCCTGTTTACAAATGAAGAAACAGAAATTCGATGGCTGGCCCCAAATCTCCTACTAACCAGGTCTCTGACTTCAGTGTGTTCATCCCACTAGATTTCCTTTTATTTAAGCATCTCGGAATCCATTTTATTCTTCAGTAAGAGATTCAGAATAAAGTAAACTGAAAATGGCAAAAGGATGTTTCACCAGTGTCAAAGATTTCATTACATACATGTGCAAACAAAAAAAGTTATATCTTTCTTCAAATTGGACAATTTGAATTTCCCTGATGACTAATAAATATATGAAACTGAGGATCCTTTCACATGTTTCTTGGCCATTTGGATATCGTCTTCTGTGAAGTGTCTGTCAGGTCATTGGCCAGTTTTCTACTGAGTTTTCTTGCTTTCCTTTTTATTGATTTGTAGGAGTTTTTTTTAATATGTTCCAGATTTAAGTACTCTGTGTCACTAACCTGTTCCTCCAGCCTTCTCTAACCCCCACGCCCTACCTCAGTCCTTCCCTCTCCTACAATCAGACCTTCTCCCTCTCACTCAGCACTGGCCACAACGGGGACTTGGTGGGAGATTTTATAATTGTCTTCTGCCCCAACTGACCATAAGGTCCCTAAAGACAAGGATTATAACACCTTTTTCTCAGGATATCCTCATGTCTGGCACACAGATACTTACATAAAATACTTACAAATATATGGAAGGATGGTGAGAGGAAGAGAGGAATTAATTCCAGGTGTGGTAAAGCTGCCCCTGCCCTCATAGAGACAGCTGTTTCTAAATTAACTTACAACTGATAACACCACAAAACAGAGGCTTTAACTACTGCAGAACTGCTGATACAGAGACAGCAGGCTTTGGTAAAGAACTTATGGAGGCACTTTGCTGTACAGCAGAAATTAACACAACACTGTAAATCAACTATACTTCAATTAAAAAAAAAAAAAAGAACTTATGGAGGTGGCCTCATCCGTAGGATCTGAGGGGAAAAGCCACAACTTCCGATGATGGGGTCAGTGCTCCTTCCTCCGCTACGCTTAGCCAGTGGCTCTGGACAAGTCACCCAAGTGTTGCACTCTGCTTCCTCACCTAATAAAAGGAGCCCAGAAAGGACCCTCCTTATCTGGTAGGGGTTCCCTAGAAAGATTCAACCAAACCCCCACCCAGAGCTGTGTCCTATTCCACTGCCCCACAAGGTTCTGAAATGCATGGATAATGTGGGATTATCCCTCTCTGATGAGATTGCGTGAAGACTGAGGCATTTGGAACAGCTTTTCATTCTTCACGTTAACATTATCATCCTCTCCCCATCAGCTACCGTCAGGAATATGAGGTAACGATGCTATGGGATTATCTAGATCTGACCCCTAAACCAAGGGGCTTCAAAATGCAAGTACCAGAGCCCCACCAAGGCTTCCCACAGATGTCGTCCAGGAGTATCTAGAAGCCACAGGGACTGAGGTGAGCACAGCAGGCGAGAGGACACAGGCATGCGTGCATGCACACACACAAGCCCTAGCACAGTTTATTTTTAACTTATCCATCCTGTTGTCAAGGAAACTCACAAAGGCTGCTGGTTCCCCAGGCTAGGAAGGGCCGGAAGGAAGCCAGGCAGAGCCCCTGCAGGGGAGGGGCAGGGAGCTCCGGCTCGGTACTAAGTCTCTGGACTTTGCAGGCCCTTTTACGAACGTTAGCCCAGATATCGCCATATCCGACTCCTCTCCTTCCTTGCTAGGAAGAAGTGCAGTGAAGAGAGGTATCTTGAAGCAGAAAGTAATAAAAGGACAGAGAGAAATGTTACAAAGATGCTGTGACTGTTGTTACTGTAAAGACATCAGGGAGCCTGGGATGAACAACTAAGAAATGAAGTAAACGCCCTAAAGAAACAAGCCTGAAGGAGATTAACTTTCCAGGTGTCACCTGCCTGTAAGCAAGTAACTCACTCCAGGGTCCTGGATAAGCATCCTCAGAGCCCTTACCTGGAGGTCTCCTCAGAGCAGGAGACAAACACCTACACAGACAGCCACTCTCCCACAAGCTGAAACAGAGCCAAAAAAGGCAGAAGGGCAAATTCCTGTGCGGGAGGGAAGAGCGCAGCTGGGAAGACATGGATCAGGGTGGGGCAAGTCGGCCAGCTCTCCGGGCTCCAGGTGGGGATGTCGAGAAAGCAGGGCAAGGAACAGAAACCTTGGAGAACCTGGAATCCTGCGGTGTTCTGGCTCCTCCCCATGCACGGGCAGGGCCTTCCACTTGGGCCACTCATGCCCGAGTGAGGAGGCGAATGCTGGCGGCAGCTTCCATAGTGGGCCCAGAAGGAGGCAGAAACCTGGAGCCCAAGTTTTCACCCAGAAGAAAGTGGCACACGAAGGACCAAGAGTCAGAGATGTCAAGCGCTTCACTGGTTTGCTCCTCCAGGGGATGGTGAGACAGGCAGACGTCAAGGAAGACTTTCTGCAGGAGGCAGTGGCGGCAGCCAGTCAAATCCCAGCCCTGGTGCTCATGACACTCAGCACAGGCCTCCAGTCTCTGGTCTTACCACTGGGGAAAGGACCCCCTACCTCAGACGGTTGTTGGGATGATCAAATGCAACATCAGTGAAAGTCTATTAAAACTATAAAGGGACTGAATAGCAACAGGCACCTGCTGCACCCATACCCACACCCACTCCCCAGTAGGCTGACCATGGCACACAGGACAGGAGCCCAAGAACCCTAAACACCTACCCCAGGCAACCTGGGCACCCTTCCCAAGGAGGGTAGAGTGGTGAAAGAATGGTGGTTATCAGGCTTTGCTGGGGCCCTGGGCTAATCAATTCTGTGAGCTCAGCATCTGCCTGCTTTGCTTCCTCTTTCCTGTTTTCCATTCATCCAACAGGTGGCCCCAACTCAAAAATGATCCACTTCTCAAAGCTCCCATGAAAGGTGGAGGTCTGAGACACAGGCAGCAGTACGTGGCTGTGCTCCCTGACGTGGGATGTGTATAGCACAGTCCACTGAGGTGTGGGAGGGAATATTAGGACTTATTTCTATTTAGCTCATTCAGCTTTCCTTTCCTGTGCATGCTTTATAAGGGACCTATCAGCACAGGTATATAACTGAGTGAGTCTGTGCAAGCTGGGGCACATGGTAAAAACATCACATACATGTTGGACACGGTGGTGTGTCAGTGACTGTGGTCTTCTTGATTCCCACTGCACTGGGCAGTGCCTGGAACATAGCAGGCACCCGAAGATTTGTTGGACTAATGAGCTAATTAATTCTACTTAACCTACCATGGACCAAAGTGTCTGTTTGCACTGAGCATATGACAGAACCCGCTTGGATTTCCAGTTCGTGTGGCCCTTGCAGCAGGGCCAGACTAGTGCCCACTCTCATCCCCTCTCCCTGCTGACTGGTGGGTCTGAGGACTCAGCTCAGTAGCTCTGGGGCCAGAATACAGTGGCGGGGAAAGGCTGCCTTGCTGCCTCAAGCTGTATCAGCATGGCTCCCAGGCATCCCCTCCTCCTTCCTTTCTTTCTTTTCAACCCAAGGGCCCAGATCAGAGGCTGAGTGGGGCAGACCCTGTCTCTCAGATTCTCTCTCAATCACCACCCATCCTCCCACAGTCCAGCAGCCATTTCTCAAGGGGGTTGTGGTGCTGGTGTAAACAGGAAACAAGAGCATTGCTTTAAAAGGAAAAAAAAAAAGTTCTCTCTGAGGCCTCCTTCCTTCTGGTTCACTAAGACTCTACAGGGAAAGGCAGAAGCACTTCAGGTGAGGGACACATGGAGAGTCTTGGGTATCAAGGGCTCAGGTAAGACCTGTCAACATTCTTAGAGAAACTCATGCCTGAAAGGCTTCCCCTACCAGCCTTCCAGGGTCCCTCAACCTCCTACAGCTGCCCAGACACCAATGAACTAGGGCTCAAAACAGCACAGAAGGCTTCAACACAAGCAAGAGAAGGCAGTGAGGGAGGGCCAGAAGGAGCAGTAATGGTGGGGAGAGGGGAGGTCCCTGTGGTCAAGGTCTGGCTTCCTGGCCTGAGAAGGGACCTGGCTTGGTCCGGAACAGCATCCGTAGGACTCATTTTCAGTTATAATCTACTTAGAAAACCCTAAAGAGAACCCAAGCAGTTTAGAGAATACTAAGCTGCATTAAAACTCCTAAGTTTCATTTACTGAGTGACTTCACAGCTTACACAAACTATTTTTTGTACTGCTTTAGATGCAAATTACAAACCTTGTCCTGGAGGAAAATCATCAGGCTGAGCCTAACCTTTCCACTAAGTATCATGCCTGCCATCTTCTTAAACAAGCCCTGTGGCCAGTTGCCAGGAAAATTGGCTCCCCCACTTGTAAGGAAAGAAATTACCAGAGACAGGTTTATCCTTAATATAAGTGTAAGGGACCTATGTGTCCTTCTTACTGAAAAAGCCAAGTAGGCTTTCATCTGAAAAAGTGTGTGTGTGTCTGTGTGTGTGTGTGTGTGTGTGTGTGTGTGTTTAGTGTTTGGAACAGCAAAGAAAATATTTCTAGCTTTTTCTAATGCTAACCTCATTTGACAAGTTCAATTGTCTGAACAAAGGATCAAAGGGGAAGAGCCTGGCTCTGAAAGTTTAGAATCATCCCTAGCATGGCCATATCCTGCCTTCAAAAGCCTCGTATCAGTAATGTGATCCACAGAAAATGCATTCAACTACTCCAGATGGACTGCTTCCTTAAAGTACCTCCACACCAAAGAGCTCTCCAGAGGACACGGAAAGACACACGTGCGGGAGGTTCAGCTTTTTAAAACCTAACTGGGTCTGAACCGTTTCACCCACAGACAATACTATTTACAATGAGCCACAAGGGTCTTTGCAGAGAACACACCACTGCCAGTCTCGGGCCCAGATAGGGCTCCTGTGGGAGGACAACTGTTCCCAGGACACCAGCACTGGGAGCCTCCCACGTGCTGCCATCCCCCTTCCTCCCCCTCCTCGGAGACCTTGCTCCACTGATCTCCCCTCCCTCCCCTCTGTCCTCCCGCCTCCCCCTCACCCCTGGCCCTCATTTACACCATTTAGACAGGCTCATCCAAGGAAAGCACCCTCTTCTCCACTTCACGATGAACCTTTGGGAAGGGCTTTGAACACACCATCCCCCTCCCTTGACGGATCTTCACCCTTGACTGGCTTTCATTCCTCCCTCAACTGACCTTCATTCCTCAAGCCACACCAAGCCTCCTTCATCCCCGGGCATTCCCAGTCCTCCACCACCCGCACAGCCTTGCAGCGGCTTTTGATGGCTTTTGATGCTATTATCGAGAAACACTCTTCCTTGGGCTTCCAAGCAGCACATCCTCCTGGTTTCCCACCTGCCTCTCTAGCCAGGCCTTCTTTAGCCAGCTCCTCCTTGGCAGCTTCCTCTTCTTCAGCCTGTCCCTTAACTGAGGGACTCCACGAGGTTCTGTGCTGGGCACTCCTCCTCTGCTGCCCACTCTCCCTGAGGAATCTCATTCACTCTGATGCCTCTCTAACTGCCTCTTCTTGAGCTTCAGACCCACACATCCAAACATACTGGATGTCCCCACCTTGGATGTCCCAAAGACACCTAAAATTTTCTGTGTGTTCAAAACCAAATTCATTCCCTTTCCCCTGAATTGGCAAGTGAGAAAGGTGGCCATCATCCTTGGTGCTTCCTGCCTTGGCTCCTATCACCAGGTCTGGGATCACTACCTCCAAAACAGCTTTTAGCTCCATCTATTCATTCCCCTTGCCTCTAGACCTCCCTTAACTCAAGCCAACATTGTCCCCCCTGGATAACTGTGACAGCCCAACCAGCCACCTCATCTCCGGCCTTAGTCTATTCCTACCTCCACTCTACTCTTCACACTGCACCAAGAAGGACCTTCCAGAAAGAAAATCTGACCACGTCAACTCCCTGTGCAATACTCCTCCTGGAGCTCTCTGGGCTAAACTGAGGTGATTTTTCCACCTCTAGCAGTCTAAAGGATAGACTAAACTACAGGACAGATCTAAACTTTTTTTTAATGGTCTACAAGCCCCTTTGGGATCATGGTCTTGTATACCCTTCCAGCCTCGTCTCTCTCAGCCATTCTGAACTACAGTCAGTTCCTAAAACAGGCTGTACTTTCTTACCTTAGGCCTTTTGCTCATTCTGTTCCTACCTAGAACAGTCTCTGCAAATCACCCTCTTCAGAAACTCATCTCTCTTCTGGCCAATTATAATTTACTTCAGATCTCAGCTAAGAGATCCCTTTCTCTCCAAACCTTCCCCAGTTGCCATGTGTCCCAGTGGCCCCCATCCTCCCTCAAGAATGCACCCCACACTGTATGGTCTCCTCCTGTATACCACAACCTGGGTGGGGGCAAGGGGGAAATGTTGACTTCCTCACCACAGTACCCCCTACATCTGGCATGGTGCCTACAGAGAAGACAGTAAGTCTCACCACATCTGCCTAAGCAGCCACAGCCAATCATTCAGACAGGACCCAGGGTTTACTAGATTGGCAGATAGCCGAGCGACATACAGCAATTCAACATTTTCCACGCTCTTAAAAGCACTATATGAGGCATTATAGGGTTGCAACCCACTGTCCCACTGTTCATCTCCTCTTCTTTCTTAGAACAGAAGCCCTGATTTTTAGCTGGGCTTAGAACCAAGACTGCATTTTCCAATTCTGGTCAATGAGATGTTAGCAGAAGCGCTGTGTGCAATTCTACCATTTTTCCTTCATGCTGACTGGAATGTGGAAAGGCTAGTTGAAGCTCCGGCAACCATCTTGGCCCATGATGTGAAAGCCACCTATTACCAATGACTAAGCAACAAGATAAAAGGAGGAGACCATGGAGGACAACTATGTAGCATGACAAAAGTGGTATGGGTCCTGGACTGCTTATTACATGAGAAAGAAGGGCACTTCTATCTTGGTAAGCTACTGATATTCTGGGTTTTCTGTCATTTGTGGCCAAATACATAAGTGATAGAGGGGACTCAAAGAAACACAGGATTTGTGATAGAGGTTATGTCTGAGAAGGAGTTCAGAAAAGGAAGACACAGCCTGCTTGAATACAAGGTTTTCTAATTCAGACAGACACTGCTGGATTAGGTCCCAACCTCCTCAAAACTGCTCTCATACATTAAACCAAGAGTTTGGATGACATAGGATAATTCCTGTTTGTTCTTTCTCCCGACACTCTTTTTTTTTTTTTTTTTTTTTTTTTTTTTTTTTTTTTAAATTTTATAGCTACTTTATTTATTTATTTATTTATTTTTGGCTGTGTTGGGTCTTCGGTTCGTGCGAGGGCTTTCTCTGGTTACGGCAAGTGGGGGCCACTCTTCATCGCGGTGCGCGGACCGCTCTTCATCGCGGTGCGCGGGCCTTTCACTATCGCGGCCCCTCCCGTTGCGGGGCACAGGCTCCAGACGCGCAGGCTCAGTAGTTGTGGCTCACGGGCCCAGCTGCTCCGTGGCATGTGGGATCTTCCCAGACCAGGGCTCGAACCCGTGTCCCCTGCATTAGCAGGCAGATTCTCAACCACTGCGCCACCAGGGAAGCCCCTCTCCCAACACTCTTCTACCTCCCCCCATTAAAGCCTCCCTCTGGAGTAAATGTATTTGTTTACTAAAAGAACAAGCATACAACTAACTCTAACCTAGTACCAATCATCATCAAAAGACATTACTTAATTCAGGATAGAGACTACCAGAGCTGGAAAAATCACCTCTGTCTCCTGGGAGGCTCTGCCCACAGTTCTGTTCTAATGATACCACTTGTTTTCCACTGTCCTCCAGAGTCAAAGCAAGACACCAAAAATTAGAAGCCCTGCTGGAGTCCAATAGGTCCTCTTATCATCAGTTACCTATTCAGGCATCTCTATTAGTATTTAAGAAAAAATGAGTCCATCCTGGGGGAGAAAGTAATTTTTTTAAAGTTTCCTCTTTATTAGAATAAGGCTCTTGCAAAGAAGAAAGTTTATCAAATATTACCAAAAGATCTAATAAGATGGGAAAGAAAAATATATTTGCAATCTCAAAATTGGGCTCAAGTGTACTCCCTAGACCTCAGCCAGAAAATGAAACCAGGACCAACTGCTGGATTCCACATCTGATGAACCCCTAAACCATAAACCGACATCCAGTACCTGCCTCAGTGTCATGCATCTCCAACAGTTCTTACTACAAAGATTACTAGACAAGGTAAGTGGACATGAGAGCTAATGTCCCCAGTAGCTCATGCCTCAAGCTCCCCTGCCCCTGTGGGTGGGCAAGCACCCTGAGCTGTTTACAGTATTGGAATAGTATAGTGTCACTTTTTTTTAGTGTCACTATTCCTGATTCATAGCCAACAGTCATAGAAACAAGTGCCAATCAAATATATTGAGGAACAAGAAATTAACAGTGTTCTCAACCCACAATTTCCATATTAGTTGTAGAAGAAATTATTAGAGCAACAATGCAAAATAGTTTTTGATAAACCACTAAGATCCCTGGGAAAAGATGAAATAGGAAAATGAGAAAGCCGTTTAAGAAATATAATACTCCTTTTGTCATTTACAGACAGTTCTGGGTGTACTGTGATGCTTTTGCAAATATGTTCCTATAAAAGGGTTTCATCTTCAAGGAATTCATGGAAAAGACTCTGACAAGTACAGGTTTCTGGTAACTGACTGTACTGCTGAACTGAATGAGTAAGCATTTTCAGAACTCTAATGAAAAACTGATGAACTCATAAAAGTGCTAACAAAAGATCAAGATGAAAAAAAATTAATTACATGGGACTGAGTGAACTGATGAGGATGAGTATAATTTTTGTGATTTTCTGTTTGAATTAAAAACAAAAATCCCACAAGGACTCAGAGGCAAAGAATATACAAATCAATTTTCACTGCAAAGTAAAGGAGCTGTTACAGTGGAGGATTACTGGACTGAATGTCAATATTATGACATAGCATGAGTGTGTTTCATGTTTGGTAATTGCAATCATTGTTGCTTTTGTTGTGGTCATCCATTTACAATGCTTGGTGTCAGTCTATTTATCTCTTGTAAAAATAAAAGACAGTGTGTGTGTGTGTGTGAAAAAAAAAAAGAAATATAATACTCCTAATGATCAAAGATGGGACAATTTGAGCATTAAAATAAATAATAAACCAAAAGTGATTTAACACAAAAATATGAAAATCTGAGTTCATAATGATAACTGTGCAAAGCCACAGAGACCACCTTTGAAGGTTGCTGGGACACCAGATCATCTTTTGAAAACCAATCATTAAAAGGAAAAGTGTGTTTATCACGCCCCTTCTGTACAATGGGTACAAAGAAATTGATTAAACTATTGTCTTTTGTCTTTGAAAAGTTCCTTTAATACAAAGGTTAAAAAAAAGAGTTCCTGGTCAGCTCAACTGCATAGGACTTTCAGATATCCAGTACCTCAGCAGAGAAAAACCAATGTGCCCTCAAGTGTGATGTCCCAGGCTCTGGGGACTAAAAGGAATCTAAAATTTCTAACACATGAAGTAAATAAAACAACCTCAAAGATGCCAAATCGAATGGACGTTCCAGTCTTCATCTTATGCAGGTCTTCTTCACCTCTTGGCAATATTAGATCTAGTTGACCACTTCAATATTCTTCTCTCAGCTTCCACGATACATACTTTCCAGGTTCTCATTCTACCTGACTGGCTGCTCTCAGTCTCCTATGCTATTTTCCCTCTACCTGTCCTCTAAATGTTGATCTGGCCCTGGGCTCAATTCTGGACCCACTACACTCTCCCTTAAGTATTACCATCCAGCCCCTTGGCTTTAATTACCAATACCATGCCAACAACTCTGATGATTGTATCACCAATCCCAACCTCTCCTCCAGCGCCAGACCCAACTGCTATATTTCCAACTACTTACTGACATCTCCACTAGAAAGTTCTCACAGGCATCTCAAACATATCTGAACAGCACTACTGACATTACCCACGAAACTGTTGATCCTCAAGTGCCTAGCTAGCCAGTTGATGGCACCATAATCTATATCCTGCCTAAGCCAGAAACCCAGGAGTCATGCTTAATTCCTCTCTCCTCATCTTTCCCCAGGTACTGGACACTGCAGCTGACTCCCTCCTAAAATCCATTCTACTCCCCTTGCATGGTGTGTAGTAGCCTGTGCAAAACAATCATTTTAATCCCATGCTCTTTTCCACAGCGACAGGTTCATGAACAGGCATTTAACC